>NC_084795.1:156930463-157274213 GCF_963169125.1 Humulus lupulus
GAGCCAAGGCCCAGCAAGAAAACACAATAACAGAGCATAATCATCAAGCAAACAACCAGATAACTCATGCAGTATAATCATATACTCAACATTCCAAATATTCATTCCAAATATTCACGTTAATCAAGTATTCAGCATACCAAGTACATCACTTCATACCAATAATCAATTCACACATGATAACCAGGGTCAACGCCCTTAGGCCGCACCCTCTATCTACCCCACTGACTTGGCCCGTTTAAACCGAGCTCAGTGAATATTAAGCTGTCCTCAGCTACCAGTGGCCGAGCAGCGCCCTGTGCGCAAATATTATTTACGGCACTCTTAGGCCGTTTATCACATGTCCCATGGCATAATACCATCTATGACATCGTACAGATATAGGGAGCTCTTAGTCCCAACACAATCACATAACCGGGTGCAGTTTTCTTACCTTTAGATTCCAATAGCTTTGTTCGATTCAACCCTCTAGCACGATCCCGTCTGAGCTTTAGCGTACACCTAGTCATGGTCACAAGTTAGAACCATACCAAACTTCAAATCCAAAACCTAGCCTCGGGACCAATCTCGAGCCCTCGGGAAGCTCTAATTCCACCAAACGGGGTAGTGGAATCAAACCCCTATCCCCTGGGCAAAAACCCTAAGAAATAACCCAAAAATTCGCTTCTGGGAACAGGGTAACACTACAACGCCCTAAAGTGGGCGCTACAGCGCTACAACCAGAGCCAAAAACGCCCCATACCACAAGGCCTAGTGCTATAGTGCCCAAAGGCTAGCGCTACAACGCTAGTCACAGCACAGCTAACCCTGTTTTTTCTTCCTTCGATTTTCCCCGAGCCAAACCTTTCCAAAACTCTTCCAAACTTCAATCAAACATCAAAACAAGCCTACCAACATCTCCAACTCACCCCAAATGACTTAACCATATTAAATTCAATCACATGCACCCCAAAATTACAGAAATCACCATGGCTGAGTTTAAAGCTCAAAACTCATCAGAACAACAGAAATCACATAACTTAAAGCTAGAATTTCTTACCTTTGATGGATGAATTCAGCCTAGGTTATCCTCCACACTTCCTTAGCCTTCACCTCCTCAAATTCTTAGGCTTAATTCCCTAGAATTCCCACAGAAACTCAGTTTAGAAAACCATCTCAGCCAAAACCAAAAACACAAGAGAGGAACCTAGAAACTTACCTCAGATGGATGAACTACCCTTGCTAACTCCTCAAGCCAAACCAAGGACCCTAGCCTTAAGCTCCTGCCCAAACTCTCCCTCAGTTACAGCTCCAAATTCCTTCAAGAAATGGGGAAGAGACCTCAAACCGAGAGAGAGAAGGAAAGACTCCTGCTTTTCCTTCTTTCCTTTTCCTTCTTCTTTTCTTTTTACTTCTTTCAGTTTCTACTATCCTCTAAACTTTCCACTAAGGCAATAAAGCCAAAACAACACTTATATGATTTGAAACACCAAAAGACCAAACTGCCCTCCCAATGAAAACTAAGCTTTTAAACATCCTAAGGGCATTTTAGTCATTACGCCCAATTCCCGCTAATTTCCCCGAATGTCTCTAATATTTACCGCTTACTTCCCGACACCTAACTAATCACCAATTATATTCCTTAATATCAAATAATCCCCAATATACCTCTTAAATTCCCAGAAATATCCCCAGGCTCGCCCCGAACTGAGTATAAATCCCCGCCGTGACTTTTTTGCTAAACCGCTCACTAGGATCGCCTCGAGTCACAAGCTACAAATATATCCAGATAATAATGTGGTCTCAAAAATTTATCACAAATATTTACAGATATGCCCCTCAACGGGCCAAAATTACGAATATGCCCTTCTAACCTAATCAGGGCCTACATGCATACTAATACACATAGTCATGCGTCATAGATATCCAAATAATCATAAAACATGCTTTTAATCATCTAAATCACATATAATCCAGTTATGCCCTCCCGACACACTAATCAAGGCCCTTAAGCCTTATTAGTAAATTTGGGTCGTTACAATATCGGCCAGCGCTTAACACGCTATTGCCGCCCTTGACTTATAAGTCAAGCCTTTTGGTCAGTGCTCAGCGCGCTATTGCCGCCCTTGACTTATAAGTCAAGCCTTTCGGTCAACGCTTAGCGTGCTACTATCACCCTTGACTTATAAGTCAAGCCTTTCAATCAGATAATACAGACAAGCATAAATCATTTAACAATTATCCAGATACAGAGCATTCAAGCATGCTTAATCAAACAATCATAGGCATGATCATAATCATGTTCATTCACAGGGGCCCGAGACCTAATCATAACCTAGAGTGTAGTTTTCTTACCTCTGGTCCAAACATTGGATAAATAAAAATGACCCTCGAGCACGATCCCCTTCCAAGCCCTAGCGATACCCTAGTCATAACCACAAATAAGGATATTCATTAATATTGAGTAAATAAAGGCTTGTGGACCGAGTCCTAGCCTCCGGGACCTTGAATTCTACTAAACTGAGTAGTAGAATCCTTCCCGGGCCCTTAAGTTTGAGTCCTTGCAACTTGAAACCTTAGCTGGATATTCTTTCCAATTAGCGCCGTGGCGCACCCTTGAAGGGCTGCAGTGTGCCCTAAAGTAGAGAGCCTTGAACCTATTTTCACTAGACACACGCCGCGACGCTATGGTGGTTCAGGAGAACCCCAACGCCCATGAGTTCATACAGGCTGCGACACTCCAAGAATAGCGCTGCGGGACAACCAAGCAAACCTAGATTCCCAACATTTTTCTCCGAGCCTAATCCCTTAAAATTCATCCCAAAGTTGTACCAATGTCAAAACTAAATCCCAAAAATGTTCCCAAATATCTCAAACAACATATAAACCCCAAAAACTTCATCAAAATTCCATTAACACCAAAAATCCCATCTTGAGCTTCTAAGATAAAAAAAACAAAGAACTTAAACAAGAAATTCATAGAAAAAACAAAGTTTAAACCTTACCTTAGCTGTGTAATTATGACCCTAGGCAGCACCTTAATCCAATCGTAGCTCCAAGCACTCAATTCAAGTCAATCTCCTCCCAAATTCAAAGAAACTTCATCACAAGGAAAGGGAGAATAGGGGAAACGAGAGAGAGAGAGAGAGAGAAAAATAGAGCTGTGTTTAGTGTCTCTCCTCTCTTCTGAAGGCTTCTAGGTGACTACGATAATCCAAGGCGTGAAAAGACTGAATTGCCCCTTGCCCAAAAGCTTTCTCTTTAATGCTCTCAAGGGAAAAATCATCTTTTACAACCATTTCCCACTAATCCACAATTAACACCATATTTCCCAATTAATTCCAATATCTCCAAAAAGTTACCAAATAAATTCCCATTTTCCAAAAAAATACCTGGTAATGTACTAAATTACCAAAATACCCATAGGCTCACCCTGAGCCGGGTATTTGACCCCGTTGTGACTAAACCGCTAACTTGCTCACTAGGATCGTCTCGTGCCGAGTAACTCAAATATATCAACATAATAATGTGGTTAGAATCACAAATCACATATATTTGCAAATTTACCCACAAGGGGTCAAAATTATGAAAATACCCCTTCTAATAAGAAATGGGCCCACATGCATATTTAATACACTTAAACATGAAAACATAGTCATATCATAATATAACTCACATAATTCACATAATAATATACACATATCACATAAACATATAATTAATCCAATTATTGCCCTCCTAGCCCCTTAATCAAGACACTAAGCCTTATTAGGGAATTTGAGACGTTACAATTATCCCCTTCTTACAAGAATTTCTTCCTCGAAATTTTACCTAAACAACTTAGAATACTGATCCCGCATATTTGACTCCAATTCACAAGTTGCTTCCTCGACCTTATTGTTCCTCCATAACACCTTAACCAACGGTATGGTTTTATTCCTCAAGACCTTGTCCTTCTGGTCTAATATCTGAGATGGTTGTTCCTCATAGGATAGATCTGACTGCAGTTCCAGATCTTCGTAACTCAATACATGAGCCTCATCTGATACATACTTCTGAGCCACCTGACTAATCCTCTCTAGGATCTCAAAAGGTCCTACAAATATAGGGCTCAACTTGCCCTTCTTCCCAAACCTCTTCACCCCTTTCAATGGTGAAACTCTAAGGAAGACATAGTCTCTTTGAGCACTCTGGCATTCATTCAATTTCATATAGTAATTTAATTTAATTAAATGAATAATTGGCTTTTACTTCCACTTGGAAGTCCACATTCCTGCACTTTAGATTTGAATAGCTTTTCTGTCAACTCTGTGATGCGAGCATCCGAGATCTAATCTTTTTGATAGCCCCATTGGTCCTCTGAATAGCTTCAGGACCCAAGTATTTCCTTTCACCTACCTCATCCTAGTGAATGGGTGATCTACACTTCCTACCATACAACATCTCATAAGGAGCCACTCCAATGGTCGATTGATAGCTGTTATTGTAGGAAAACTCTACCAAAGGAAAATACTTATTCCAAGGCCCCTAAAAATTCAAAACGCATGCTCGAAGCATGTCTTCTAGTATCTGAATCGTCCTCTCAGACTGGCCATCTGTCTGAGGATGATAAGTCGTACTAAATTTCAACTGTGTACCCGTAGCTTTCTGCAAACTTCCCCAGAACTTGGAAGTAATTGTGGGGTCTCAATCTGACACAATCGACTTCACAGGCCCGTGAAGACGCACTATCTCTCTCACATAGAGATCTGCATACTGGTCCATTGTATAAGTCGTCCTCATTGGTAGAAAGTGAGATGATTTGGTGTATCGATCCACAATAACCCATACTGAATCATCTTGACCCACTTTCCTAGGAAACCTGACCACAAAATCCATAGTGATGTCCTCCCATTTCCACTATGGGATATTGTTGTATCCAAAAGAGGGTGTTTTAATAATTAAACTCGCAAGTGCACAAATCGTTTCGGAATATAACGTTCATGTAAGTACGAGGTCGAACCCATGGGAGTTGACTAACATCAAAAGAAACTATTTCAAACAAAGCAAGAATATTCTAACCTAGTTCCAAATATTTGATGAGATTTTGTTTTAGGAAAATAAAAGACAAGTAATAAAAATATTAATGATAAAAATAGTTTTCAAATGAGATATGTAAAATAAGATTATTAAGATTTTAGAATCCACAAAATGCAAGTTCAATAGTATTTATAAGTATATTGATTCCCAAGTTTTAATATAGTTGAAATAAATCACACTATATATTTTTTCAAAATATACTTTCTATTCAAGCACAAGTTACTCTTTCAAAAAGGTAGGATTTTTCTTCACTTATATAAGATATAATTTCTAAGCATTAGTTGTGTTACAACCTAATGAAACTACAAAAAATCAAAGAGATTATGTTTAGGCAAAATATGATACTTATGCTCTAAGAATTAGATGTGAACAATTTAATGAAAAACATTTAATAAAAGAATATCATATTTTTGCATAATGAAGAACTAAGTGTAATATGCTTTAACAATCAATAATAGATGAAAAATGCATATCTTTGATAGAAAAATCCATAAACAATGTTGTACAAATGGGAAATCAACATACAACAAAAAATACTATCTAGTTACATTTTGCTTCATCATCATCTTAATAACCTTTGAAAAAGATTAGAAGCTCATAACTAGATTGAAATAAAAATTACAAAATAACATACTTGACATGCTCTTCAAAAGATGAAAATGGTAGAGAGAAACTAGTGAAAAGAAGAGAGAAAAATGTCTAGAAGATGTTGAAAAATATGAAGAAGAAGAGCTCCCCAAATGGTCTTACAAGACTCTATTTATAGGAAAAATGTGGAGATTAAATTAATCAAATTAAAATAAATAAATTGATTAATTTAATTGTATTGGGAAGTGGTAGGATAAATAGAGTAAGTGTAAGAGTATTGGAAAGATGAAATGTTTGGTTGAGTAAAAGATTAGTGAAAAGCTAGGGTAAAAAAAATGAATTAGGAATGTTTATTTAGGTGAGAAAAATATGGAAGAGTGAGTTGATATTTTAGTGAAAAGAAAAAAGTGGACATTGGGAACAAATATGGTTTTTTAGCCATATTAGTGGCTGTGGCAAAGTGGTGTTGATGGTCCAGGCGGCTGGAGGAAATGTTGAACTTTGGAGTGTATCAAGTGATTGGGCCTGATTTGGGCTTGGTTTGTTGATGTTGGGCCTTGGATGTAAGGCTGGCCCACGTTGGGTAATTGGTGCTTCAGGCGTGAAGGAGGCAGCATGTGATGCTGGTCACTCGGCTGGGAGATTGGCTTGTGATGTTGAGATGCTGAACATTGGGTGAAGGCCGGGACAGGTGGCACGATCTGGAGAGGTCTTGAGGCAGCTGGGACCAAGCTTGTTGAATGAAGGCAGACGGGCTGGGCTCGTGGCAGGCGTGGGCCTAGCTTGGGCCTGGGCATATGTTGACAAATATCACTTTTCATGCTATTTTCTTTCAAATTTGCCATTCTTTCTTTTCCTTCTTTTCTTTTCAAAGCCAAAAAAAATACAACTTACTCCCTACAAAATAAGTAAATAATAAATTAGAATCAAATATTTTCAATTATAAAATAACTCAAATTAAGTCTAAGAAAATACTAATTGAAATTTAATTTACTTTGGGAATTAAGTTAAATAAAATCACATTTTTTTAACTTATAATCTATCAACACACATTTCAAATAATTAAACTACAACATATTATAATAAAATATCTATAAAACATATAAAAATCTAGAAAACAACAATAAGACTAACAAATTAAAAATTACATAAAAACTTAATAAGTTAATTAAAAAGTGGTAAAATAACTTTATTTTGTAGAGTTATCAGATATCCAAAGGCTGTAATAGCCCTGCTGGTCTCTGTGCTCAACCTTGACCTACTAACATGTTAGGAAGTTAGCCACATATTCAGTTACATCCTTCTTCATCGTAGGCCACCAATATAAAGTCTTCAGATCCTGATACATCTTCGTGGTGCCTGGATGCAAAGAGTAAGGGGTAGTATGAGATTCATCCAGGATCTCATTTGATAACAACATCCATCGAAACACAGATCCAACCCTTGTATCTCAGTAAACCCAGATCTGACACTGTATAGTCCCTAGCCACTCCAGCTAGGACATCTCCTCTAATCTTCATCAACTATCTCAGTAAACCAAGATCTGACACTATAGACTGCAAGGGGGTGTTGGCTAACTGCCCCACCACTAACTCTATCCCTGCTCTGGTCATATCCTTTGCCAATTCCTTGGATATCTGTCTCGAACTGCATAATTCTCTCGAACCTTTCTGGCTTAAGGCATCTGCCACCATGTTGGCTTTCCCTGGATGATATAGGATTTCACAGTCATAATCCTTCACCAGATCTAACCACCGTCTCTATCTCATATTTAACTCTTTTTGGGTGAAGAAATACTTTAAGCTCTCGTGATTAGTGTGTATCTCACACTTCTCCCCATAAAGGTAATGCCTCAATACTTGGCCAATCTCTGACTACCTCAGCCTTAGCTGGGTCCACCTTGATTCCATCTCTACAGATGTAATGTCTCGAAATTTTACTTAGCTAGATAGTAGTAGTAGTAGCTAGTATTAGTTTGTAGTATGTCAGTTTCCGTGGATTTTGGTTCAAGCTAGGACTTAGTTGGAAACTCATAGCAACAATTATGGATTTTATAAGTTTAACCTATAGTATAGAAATATTAATTATAATATAAGGTTTGATTAATATTGCTGGTCTTAAAAATATTATTTATTATAACCTAAGGTTTAGATAGAATTATTAAGAATGTGACACTTGTCATAATCATGTTTATTAAGGATTTAAGTATTTTTGATGAATAGTTAAATAAAAGAAAGATCTAGAAGCTCTAGAACCTTCCAGCAGCTGTTAGGATCACGTTTTGACTCAGTCAAAGCTGTTTAATCAAGTCAAAATATGCTGAAAAAGTGCAAATACGTGTTTGATATATCAATGTATGTCGATATATCGCAGCTATAGGGGCCGATATATCGCCTACGGGAGATACAAAAAACACGTCAACTTTGCACGAATGAATGACTGGGGCTTAGGATATAGATCTAGGCGATATATCACCCCTGGCATGTATTTTTGGAAGCTTGAGGTTTTTAAATTTAAAAACAGCCTTAACCACTTGGACCTACCCTTGAACGATTTTGACTGAGTTCTGGGCATCTGCTGAATGAAAATTCAAATCTTTTTCATTTTATATTCATTTATTTATTCATTCTAAAAGGGGTTAGTTTCACTCCTTGAACTCTATAAATAGGACCTATTACTCAGTGATTTCATTCATCATTCAAGCATTGTTAAGAGCCTCCAAGCTGCTAAGTTTATTATAGAGAGAAACACTTGGGTTTTGTGATAAAAGCTTTTCCAATCTAAGATTTTCTAAACACTTGGGATGTAAGATATAGAGTTATTTTTGGTATCGAGGTATAGATCAAGTCATAAGATCATTCAAGGTATTCCTATCCTTAGGTTCAGTTCTTCATAGTTCTTTTATTCCATTTTCTTTCAGATCCTAACTCTTGTTTATGATTCTTGGTTAGGTGTATAAGTTCCTTGGACATTAAGGTTTTTGGTAAGTTTCTACTTGGATGGTTTAGTTCTCTTTTTCATCTTTTTTTCTTTAGAAGCTCACGATTCTTACTGTTGGTTTTAGGATTGTTCCAAAATCCCGTTCTTGTCTCCATATCCTGGGTTTTAGTAACGAAAATAGGATAGATTATGTGTGTTTATATGTTTTGATGTGTTTTATGCTATGATATGTGCTATGTATATATGTATAAATATATTTTGTAGTCACTTGGGGCTTATAGTTGCTTAGATAGCAAACCCCAAGAATTTTTTATCATTTTCATGGATTAGAGTTATGATTTACCCTACCTCGATTAGTAGACAGAGGACCTAGATGGATTATCATATACTATGGTTGTGATCTAACCTATCTCTATGAGTAGACAGAGGACCTAGATGGTTTTATCACATACCATGTTAATTAGTTAATGGCCATTAATATTGTAGTCCTATATGATATACGTTTTTATAGTATATGTTTATGATATAGTCTTATGTTTATTATTTATGATATATGTTGTTAGTAGATTTTCCTTGTTGGGCATTAGACTCATTCCCTTCTTTTAGAATGATGCAGGAAAGTGAATATGGAAGGCGGGAAGGATTCGTGGCAGCTTGGTATGTGTGTTAGGGATGAATGGACTGAGTGGACTGTTGGAAGATCAAGGGTGAAGTCTTTTGTGTTTATGTCTTTATGTATTTCCTCACTTAGTTTTTTAAACATTTGATTAAAGTTATGATGTTTTTATATGTTTTTATGTACTAAACAATGTGTACCCATACCGTATTTTATATTTCATACTTACTTTGTATTTTGCAAAATATTTTGGGTTTTAAATAAAGATATGTTATTTCTTATGTATGTATTCAAATTAGTAGCTATGTCTTAGTAGATTTTAATGGTCTGAAGTCTTAGAAATAGTCGGGTCATTACAGTTTGCATCAGAGCCACAGTTCATATGCATGAAGTTCTCCTTGATACACACGCACAAGCTCCGAATCTAACCGCCAATGTAAGTGTTTATGTTTACTATGTTTATGTTTACGTTTATGGCTAACGTTTTAGCCATTATGTTTTCAGTTAAGAATGGATGGAGCCTTGACCTATCAGGATATCTGAGCCATTAAGGCATTGAAAAGGATTAGAGAGCCAAGGAATACTGTAGGAGTGTTAGAAAGAATCACTCAGAGATTGATCTTATTCCACAAGGAGATAGTCCATCTTCAGACTACTAAGCAAATTATGATGAGAGCTACAAAACAATATGTCCTAGTAATTAGGCTTTTTAAAGATTTTCCTTCTGTAATTTCAACATTAGAAGAAATATGGGAGACTATAGATGATGATGATGATTTACCGGTAGCCATGAGAAA
Source organism: Humulus lupulus (assembly GCF_963169125.1). Lineage (NCBI taxonomy): Eukaryota > Viridiplantae > Streptophyta > Magnoliopsida > Rosales > Cannabaceae > Humulus > Humulus lupulus. The sequence continues at coordinate 156,940,463 of NC_084795.1, forward strand.
TTATTTTCTCATACTTAGGTTCACCTCTAAGTTGGAATTTCAATTCACTAATGAGCAAAAGCTTAGCATCTTCATGAATCTTCCCCGAGGTAGTTTTGAGGCTCAAGATAATGAGGATTATGAAGAAATAGATGAGGATATGTTAGATGAAGGGTCAAATGTAGAAGATCTCGATTTTTAGATTTGCCCTAGTTATTTTAGTGTATTTATTTTCTTTATTTATTTATTTTGCATTTATGATTGTACTTAGTGAAAACCTTTTTCCAAATGAATAAACTTGTTATTTTTGAATGACATGTATGAGTTTGATTTTTTTTTTCAATCATAATAAATTTAATAAATAATGATCAAGTTCAATAAGGGTGGATACAAATCAATGGACCGGGTTCTATTGAGAGTTTAGGGGGCCATAGTAGTGGGAACGATTTTACTGATCCCAGCCCTCCCTCAATATGGTTAACTTGGAACAGTGATGAGTTTCGAGCCTGAGAATTAAGTTATATAGGATTATTAGAAACAGACTTAGAAATAATATAGATGGCTAATTTTCTAAGTATAGAAACACACCCTAATTATAAAGAAGGCTTACATAATTCATCATAAGAAATCATACAAATAGGTCCGAGTTATGTTTGCTTAGATTAAGTTTTGCCTTAGAGCCTATTAGGGTAAGTTCTAATATGTTTTTCTCGACTGTTAGAACTTTGCTGAAGATGTCGCTCAGGAGGTCTGCACGCACAGCCGGCAATGCCTCTAGTGCCACCAATGAGACTAATGAAGCCACTCCAGTTCGCAGAAGGGGAATGCGTGCTACCAATACTGTTGCTAACAGAAGTGCAGCGCCTCCGGTTGACAACACTGCTGAGATTTTCCGACTACGACAACAAGTGGAAGAATTGCTGCAGTAACAACGACAACAAACTCAGTCGCAGCCTCAGCCTCAGCCGCACCGCAACCTCATCAAATGGCTCAAGCACCCCAATAAGTAGGTCCTTATGGGGGATGGCCAATGGCGAACTATGCGCCTTACCCAGCTCAGTACATAGAGCCAATCTAAGAGCAGTTTTGTAAACAACACGCTCCAAACTTTGAAGGGACAATGGACCCCTTCGAGGTAGAAGAATGGCTCAGGAATGTAGAGCCGATCCAAGCACACACGAACCTCGGCAACACAGATCACATATCCTGCGTTTCTTCTCTTCTAAAGAAGGATGCTAGAATCTTGTGGGATTTAGTACAGCGGACTCACGACATCGCCACCATGACATTGATTAGATTTGTGGAGCTCTTTCATAAGAAATATTACAACTCAGTAGTCATCGGTACGAGGATAGAAGAGTTCACCAGTCTGAAGCAGGGCAACTTAACGGTAGCAGAGTATGCTTGACAGTTTGATCGACTAGCCAAGTTTGCATCAGAGTTGGTCCCAACCGACTTTTTGAGGGCCTTCAAGTTCGTTAGAGGACTTAGACCAAAGATTGAGCTAGGAGTCAAACTAGAAAATCCTAGAACCACATCTTACGCCGATGCTCTAGAAATGGCTATTGAAGTGGAAAGGCTTTAGGTGAATGTTAGTAAGGAGCAGGCCAGTAAGCCTGAACCCAAACAACAGAATCAACCCTAGAATGGTCGGAATTACAGCAACAACCATCAACATAGCAACAATGATGGCTAAAAGAGAAGGCATCCTGAAAATAAGCAATCCGACAAGGACAAAAGTGCACGGGCAAACAATGGATGTAATAGGTCGGGTTATGTAGAATACCCGCAATGCTCCAAATGCCAAAAGAGACATCCTGGTGAGTGTCGTGCAAATACTAAAGGATGTTACAATTGTGATCAGGAAGGTCATCGGAAGAAGGAATGTACACAACTCAAGCAAGAAGAGAAAAGGGACAACAAGATGGTTCCAGCCAGAGTCTTTGCCTTGACCCAGGGAGAAGCTGAAGCTAGTAACAAAGTGGTCACAGGTCAGATTCCTATCCTCGATAATATATGTTCAGTATTATTTGATTTGGGAGCAACACACTTGTATATCTCGTTAGGAATGATAGAGAAACTAGACAAACCTTGTGAAATATTTAGAACTAGGTTTGTGACAGAATTGCCTTCAGGCGAAGTAGTCCTATCATCACGGATAGTACGAGGCATACAAATCAAAATTGAGGACTTAGAACTAGAAGGAGACCTGATAGAGCTAGAGATCAAAGACTTCGACGTAATACTTGGCGTGGATTGGCTAGCAAGGCATGGTGCAACCATCGACTGTAGACGTAAGCAAGTGACATTCGAGACTCCTAACGGTCAGAGACTATGTTTTATGGGAAAGGTTTTAGGACTACGAACACCACTTATTTCATCTCTCAAAGCTCATAGGATGATTGAGAAAGGATGTCACACATTCTTAGACAGTGTCACGGATGTGGTAAAGGGAACACCACTAAAGGTTGGAGACGTTCTCATTATAAAGGTCGGGAAATCAACTTCACAATCGAACTAGTACAAGGAACCGAGCCTATCTCAAAGGCACCATACCGGAGGGCACCTACCAAACTCAAGGAGTTAAAGATGCAACTACAAGAACTCCTGGACTTGGGTTTCATTAGACCAAGCCATTCGCCATGGGGAGCGCCGATTCTATTTGTGAAGAAGAAGGATGGAAGCATGCAGTTGTGCATACATTACCGCGAGCTGAATAAGGTGACTATTAAGAATAAGTACCTGCTACCCCAGATTGATGATTTGTTTGATCAACTCCGAGGAGCGACTGTATTTTCAAAGATTGATCTACGGTCTGGGTATCACCAGCTCAAGGTACAGGAATATGATATTCCTAAGATAGCTTTTAGAACTCGATAAGGACATTACGAGTTTTTATTTATGTCTTTTGGTCTCACCAACGCTCCAGCCGCATTTATGGATTTATTGAATCGGTTCTTCAAGGATTATTTTGACAAATTCGTCGTAGTGTTCATTGACGATATTTTGGTGTACTCCAAGGATGAAGTCGAGCACGAGGAACATTTAAGAATGACCATGTTGTGACTGAAGGATCATCAACTTTACACCAAGTTCAAGAAGTGAGAATTTTGGCATTCACAAGTAGCGTTCCTCAACCACATAGTATCCAAGGACGGAGTTGCTGTAGACCCAACTAAGGTAGAGGCTGTGAAGGATTGGCCAAGACCTAAGAATGCGTCAGAGGTTAGATGTTTTCTAGGGCTAGCAGGCTATTATCAGAGATTTGTAGAAGGCTTTTCTAAGATAGCACTCCGCTTACCAACCTGACCCAAAAACAACAAAAGTTCAACTGGATGGATAGATGTGAAGAGAGCTTCCAATTGCTCAAGGATAATCTATGCTCAACACTAGTACTTTGTGTACCGACCCCCAACGACAAGTTTGTAGAATACTGTGATGCATCGAAGCAAGGTTTGGGTTGTCTGCTGATGCAGAATGACAAAGTGATAGCCTACGCCTCAAGGCAGCTGAAGGAATACGAGCAACTCTATCCAACGCATAATATGGAGTTGGCAGCGGTGGTCTTCGCATTCAAAATCTGGTGCCACTATCTTTATGGAGAACGGTGTGAGATTTATACGGACCACAAGAGCTTAAAGTATTTCTTCACACAAAAGGAGCTCAACATGAGGCAGCGCAGGTGGTTAGAACTAGTAAAGGATTATGACTGCGAAATCCTATACCACTCGGGAAAAGCAAACGTAGTTGCTGATGCGCTAAGCAGGTGAGTTACGGGAATCTAGCAACAATATCTGGAATAGAAAAGCCGCTTCAGCAAGAGCTGATCAATGTCGAAATAGAAGTAGTCATTGGTAAACTAGCTATCTTGTCCATCCAGTCAAGTCTGTTAGAAGATATACGGATCGGGCAAGGGCAAGATGACACGTTAGTATCTCACATAGCTGCAGTCAAAGAAGGCAAGGCCACAGATTTCTCTTTATCAGGATAAGGGCTCTTGAGATATAAAGGCCGGGTATGCGTGCCGAATGACTATGGAATTAAGATGAAGATTTTAGAAGAGGCACACAATACCCCATACTCAGTTCAACCAAGGTCGACCAAGATGACTCATGAACTTAAGGCATTGTATTGGTGGCCAGGAATGAAGAAAGATGTAGCAGAATATGTGTCTAAATGCTTAGTATGACAGCAAGTGAAAGCAGAACATCAGTGGCCTGCAGGCTTATTGCAACCACTTAGTATTCCAGAATGGAAGTGGGAAGACATAGCCATGGAATTTGTGACAGTATTTCCATGAACAAACAAGTAGCACGACTTGACTTGGGTAGTAATAGATAGACTAACCAAGTCAGCTCACTTCATACTTGTCAAGACTACATACCCAACGAACCAGTACGAAGACATTTATGTCCGAGAAATAGTACGACTGCATGGAATCCCTAAAACCATAGTATCCGTTAGAGGATCGGTGTTTACATCAAGATTTTGGGGAAGCTTGCAGCAAGCCATGGGTACCAAGTTAAGTCTTAGTACGACATTTCATCCTCAAACCGATGGTCAATCCAAGCGTACCATTTTCTTTAGAAACTCACCATTCTTATAGTTGGTTTTAGGAGTATTCCAAAATCCCATTCTTGTCTCCATATCCCAGTTTTTGGTAAGGAAAATAGGTTAGATTATATGTGTTTATATATTTATGTTATGATATGTTTGATGCTATAATATGTATATGTATAAATATGTTTTGTAGTCCTTGGGCATATGACTTGCTTAGACAGTAAGCCCCAAGAATTTATGTTGTAGTCGCTTGGGCATATGACTTGCTTAGATTGCAAGCCCCAAGAATTTTTATCATTTTCATGGTTTAGAGTTATGATTTACCCTACCTCGATTAGTAGACAGAGGACCTAGATGGGTTATCATATACTATAGTTGTGATTTAACCTACCTCGATTAGTAGACAAAGGACCTAGATGGTTTTATCACATACCATGTTAATGAGTTAATGGCCATTAATATTGTAGTCTTATATGATATACGTTTTTATAGTCATATGTTTTATAGTATATGTTTATGATAAAGTCTTATGTTTATGATTTATGATATATGTTGTTAGTAGATTTTCCTTGTTGGGCATTGGGCTCATTCTTTTCTTTTTAGAATGATGCAGGAAAATGAACATGGAAGGCGGGAAGGATTCGTGGCAGATTGGCGTGTGTGTTGAGGATGGATGGACTGAATGGACTGATGGAAGATCGAGGATGACGCTGTTTTTAAGTCTTTTGATTTGTGTTTTTATGTATTTCTGCACTTGGTTTTTAACAATTGATTTAAGTTTATGTTTTATGTTTTTGTGTATTAAAAAATGGGCACCGATACCGTATTTTATATTTTATACTTTACTTTGTATTTGGCACAAGATTTTGGGTTTTAAATAAAGTTATGTTATTTCTTATGTATGTATTCAAATTAGTAGCTATGTCTTAGTAGATTTTAATGGTCTGAAGTCTTAGAAATAGTCGGGTCATTACAGTTTGTATCAGAGCCACAATTCATATGCATGAAGTTCTCCTTGATACACACGCACAAGCTCCGAATCTAACCACCAATGTAAGTGTTTATGTTTACTATGTTTATGTTTACGTTTATAGCTAACGTTTTAGCCATTATGTTTTCAGTTAAGAATGGATGGAGCCTTGACCTATCAGGATATCTGAGCCATTAAGGCATTGAAAAGGATTAGAGAGCCAAGGAATACTGTAGGAGTGTTAGAAAGAATCACTCAGAGATTGATCTTATTCCACAAGGAGATAGTCCATCTTCAGACTACTAAGCAAATTATGATGAGAGCTATGGAGCAATATGTTCTAGTAATTAGGCTTTTTAAAGATTTTCCTTCTGTAATTTCAACATTAGAAGAAATATGGGAGACTATAGATGATGATGATGATTTACCAGTAGCCATGAGATATTATTTTCTCATACTTAGGTTCACCTCTAAGTGGGAATTTCAATTCACTAATGAACAAAAGCATAGAATCTTTATGAATCTTCCCCGAGGTAATTTTGAGGCTCAAGATAATGATGAGTATGAAGAAATAGATGATGACATGTTAGATAAAGGGTCAGACGTAGAAGATCATTATTTTTAGATTCACCCTAGTTATGTTAGTTTTATTTATTATTTTTTTATTTATGATTGTACTTAGTGAAAACCTTTTTCCAAATGAATATTATTGTTATTTTTGAATGACATGTATGAGTTTGATTTTTTTTTTTTGCAATCATAATAAATAATAAATTTAATAAATAATGACCAAGTTTGGTGAGGGTGGATACAAATCAATGGACTGGGTTCTATATTGAGAGTTTAGGGGGCATAGTAGTGGGAACGATTTTACTGATCCCATCCCTCCCTCAATATGGTTAACTTTGGAATAGCGACGAGTTTTGAGCCTGAGAATTAAGTCATATAGGATGATTGGAAACAGACTTAGAAATAATAAAGATGGCTAATTTTCTAAGTATAGAAACACACCCTAATTATAAAGAAGGTTCACATAATTTTTCATAAGAAATCATAACTAATAGGTCTGAGTTATGTTTGCTTAGACTAAGTTTTGCCTTAGAGCCTATTAGGGTAAGTTCTAACACACTTTTTCTCGACTGTTAGAACTTTGCTGAAGATGTTGCTCAAAAGGTCTGCACGCACAGTCGTCAATGCCTCCAGCACCACCAACGAGACTAATGAAGCCCCTCCAGTCCGAAGAAGGGGGAACGTGTGCTACTAATGCTGCTGCTAACAGAAGTGCACTGCCTCCGGCTGACAACACCGCTGAGATTGTCTGACTACGACAACAAGTGGAAGAATTGCTACAGCAGCAGCGACAATAGGTTCATCCACAGCCACAAACTCAGCCTCAGCCTCAGCCACAACCGCAGCCTTAGAAAATGGCTTAGGCACCCCAATAAGTAGGTCCTTATGGGGGATGGCCAATGGCAAACTATGCGCCTTACCCAGCTCTGTACATCGAGCCAATCTATGAGCAGTTTTGTAAGCAACATGCTCCAAACTTTGAAGGGACAACTGACCCCTTCGAGGCAGAAGAATGGCTCAGGAATGTAGAGTTGATCCTAGTACACATGAATCTCGGCAACGCAGAGCGCATATCCGGCGTTTCGTCTCTTCTAAAGAAGGATGCTAGAATCTTGTGGGATTTAGTACAACAGACTCATGACGTCGCCACCATGACATGGACTAGATTTGTGGAACTCTTTCACAAGAAGTACTACAAATCGGTAGTCATCGCTACAAGGGTAGAAGAGTTCACTAGTGTAAAGCAGGGCAACTTAACGGTAGCATAGTATGCTCGATAGTTTAATTGACTAGCCAAGGTTGTGCCAGAGTTGGTCCCAACCGACATTTTGAGGGTCACCAAGTTCGTTAGAGGATTCAGACCAAAGATTGAGCTAGGAGTTAAACTAGCAAATCCTGGAACCACTTCTTATGCAGATGCTCTAGAAACAGCTATAGAGGTGGAGAGGCTTTAGGCGAATGTTTGTAAGGAGGAGGCCAACAAGCCTGAACCTAAACAGTAAAATCAACCTCAGAATGGTCGGAACCACAACAATAACCATCAGCATAGCAACAATAATGGTCAAAAGAGAAGGCATCCTAACAATAAGCAATCTGACAATGACAAAAGATCACTGACAAATAATGGAAATAATAGGTCGGGTTATGTAGAATACCCGCAATGCTCCAAATGCCAAAAGAAACATCCTGGTGAGTGTCGTGCAAACACCAAAGGATGTTATAATTGTGGTCAAGAAGGTCATCAAAAGAGAGAATGTCCATAACTCAAGCAAGAAGAGAAAATGGATAATAAGATGGTTCCAACCAGAGTCTTTGCCTTGACCCAGGGAGAAGCTGAAGCTAGTAACAAAGTGGTCATAGGTCAGATTCCTATCCTCGATAATATATGTTTAATATTATTTGATTCGGGAGCAACACACTCATATATCTCGTTAGGAATGATAGAGAAATTAGACAAACCTGGTGAAAGATTTAGAACTAGGTTTGTGACAGAATTGCCTTCGGGCGTAGTAGTCTTATCAACACAGATATTACGAGGCGTACCGATCAAAATTGAGGACATAAAACCAGAAGGAGACTTGATAGAGCTAGAGATCAAAGACTTCGATGTAATACTGGGCATGGATTGGCTAGCAAAGCATGGCACAACCATCCACTGTAGATGCAAGAAAGTGATGTTCGAAACTCCTGACGGTCAGAGACTATGTTTTATGGGAAAGGTTTCAGGACTACGAACACCGCTTATTTCATCTCTCAAAGCTCAAAAGATGATTGAAAAAGGATGTTATGCATTCTTAGCTAGCATCACGAATGTGGTAAAGGAAACACCACTAAAGGTTGGATATGTTCGCATTATAAAAGAATTCCCAGAAGTATTTCCTGACGACTTACCAGGGTTGCCGCTGACTCGGGAAATTGACTTCACAATCAAACTAGTACTGGGAATCGAGCCTATCTCAAAGGCACCATACCGGATGGCACCTAGCAAACTCAAGGAGTTAAAGACACATTTAGAAGAACTCTTAGACTTGGGTTTCATTAGTAAAGTCTTTCGCCATGGGGAGCACCAGTTCTATTCATGAAGAAGAAGGACGGAAGCATGCGAATGTGTATAGATTACCACGAGCTGAATAAAATGACAATCAAGAATAAGTACCCGCTACCCCAGATCGACGACTTGTTTGATCAACTCCGAGGAGCAACCGTGTTTTCTAAGATTGATTTACGGTTCGGGTATCACCAGCTCAAGGTACGGGAAGAGGAAATTCCTAAGACAACTTTTAGAACTCAATATGGACATTATGAGTTTCTAGTTATGTCTTTTGGTCTTACCAACACTCCAGCTGCATTTATGGATTTAATGAATCTGGTCTTCAAGGATTACTTTGAAAAATTCGTCGTATTATTCATCGATGATATTTTGGTATACTCCAAGGATGAAGTCGAGCAAGAGGAACATTTAAGAATGACCATGCTGTGACTAAAGGAGCATCAACTTTACGCCAAGTTCAAGAAGTGTGAATTTTGGCTATCGCAAGAAGCATTCCTCGGCCACATAGTATCCAAGGAAGGAGTTGTTGTAGACCCAACTAAGGTAGAGGCTGTGAAGGATTGACCAGGACCTAAGAATGTGTCAGAGGTTAGAAGTTTTCTCGGGCTAGCAGGCTATTATCGAAGGTTTGTAGAAGGCTTTTCTAAGATAGCCACTCTGCTTACCAACCTGACCCGGAAACAGCAGAAGTTCAACTAGACGGATAGATGTGAAGAAAGCTTCCAATTGCTCAAGGATAAGCTATGCTCAGCACCAGTACTTTGTGTACCGACCCCTAACGACAAGTTTGTAGTATATTGTAACGCGTCAAAGCAAGGTTTGAGTTGTGTGCTGATGCAGAAGGACAAAGTGATAGCCTACGCCTCAAGGCAGCTGAAGGAATACGAGCAACGCTCTCCAACGCATGACATGGAGTTGGCAGCAGTGGTCTTCGCATTGAAAATCTGGCGCTACTATCTTTATGGAGAACGGTGTGAGATTTATACAGACCATAAGAGCTTTAATTTTTTTTTTCACACAGAAGGAGCTCAACATGAGGCAGCGCAGGTGGTTAGAACTAGTAAAGGATTATGACTGCGAAATCCTATTCTGCCCAAGAAAAGCAAACGTAGTTGCTGATGTGCTAAGCAGAAAGAGTTACGGGAATCTAGCAGCAATATCCGGAATAGAAAAGTCACTTCAGCAAGAGCTGATCAATGCCGGAATAGAAGTAGTCATTGGAAAACTAGCTAACTTGTCCACCAAGTCAACTCTATTAGAAGATATATAGATCGGGCAAGGGCATGATGACACGTTAGTATCTCACATAGCTGCAATCAAAGAAGTCAAGGAAACAGATTTCTATATATCAGAACAGGGGTTCTTGAGATATAAGGGATGGGTTTGCGTGCCAAATGACTATGGAATTAAGATGAAGATTTTAGAAGAAGCACACAATAACCCATACTCAGTTCACCCAGGGTCGACCAAGATGACTCACGACCTTAAGGCATTGTATTGGTGGCTGGGAATGAAGGAAGACGTAGCAGAATATGTGTCTAAATGCTTAGTATGCCAAAAAGTGAAAGCAGAACATCAACGGCCTGCAGGCTTATTGCAACCACTTAGTATTCCAGAATTGTAACGCCCTGGATACCCAAGACCGTTACACTGTGTACTTATAAAGGTGCAGAACTTGTTAATCAAGTCATTAATTTGAAAGCGTGTCACTAAACATGTAAGATCTATGGTTAAAAAGGTTTTGGTCTCAAAAGACTCATTTCATATATTTAAACTGTAGCAAACAAGGGATCCCGTACAAAACCAAGTTAAAATAAGTTTACAGACTCCCGAAAGTACATGAGTATCCACTAGCCATACTAAGGCAAAACAGACAGTCTTTAAGTTCCATGTCCTTGCCTAGACCTCAACCGTGGCGGCCGAGCACCTGGCTATGTACTTTCCGCTCGCTGAGCTCTCCAGTCAGGGCTGATCTAACTTGCCCTTGCCTTTACCTGCACCACGTAGCACCCGTGAGCCAAGGCCCAGCAAGAAAACTCATCGAATATTCCACAACAGATAATCAGCATATACAATTCAATCCAAGACCCATACTATCTCATATAACATTCGTTTCACATATTATTCAGGCCGACGACTTAGGCCGCATCCTCTGTTTAACCCACTGACTCTAGCCCACTTAAACCAAGCTCAATGCATATTAAGCTGTCCTCGGATACCAGTGTCCGAGCCGCGCCCTGTGCGCTAGTGAGACCCTTGGCTCCCTTAGGTCGTTGGTTCACTAAATGGCTTGCATGGCATAATACCATCTCTTCAAGCATCTACAATAGGGAGCCCTTAGTCCCGACATATATATTCAACCAGGTGCAGTTTTCTTACCTTTAGTCTGTACGGTTATCGAATTACGAGCAACGTCCCTCAAGCACAATTCGTTCCCGAGCCTAAGCTTTTATCACCTAACCACAATCAAAGCATAGGGTTTCATAAATAATCAAATATAGGTTCCCAATTACAAAACTAACTACCGGGACTCCCAATTCCACCAAGCACGGTGGTGAAACCAAACCCGAGCACCCAAGACCACTCTCCCATGCTTAAAACCCTCAAAATCCCAAGTGTGCAACCAAGGGCTGCGGCCCCCAAAGCCTAGCCGCGGCCCTTCCCCAAAATAGAAACTATCCCTACTCTGAACCACACACGCGCCGCGGCCCTTGCCTTGGGCGCCGCGGCGCGCCCCCTTGGCCGAACCTCCTTGCCTTCTTTGCATGCTAGGGCCACAGCGCTCTAGAACAGAGCCGCGGCCCTCCCCTTCGAACCCAGTTTTTTCACCATTCTAGAGCTCAAAACCTTACCTTAAACCATCCCAAGATTCCCCAACTCTTAACCAATTAATTCCCAACCTCTTTAGCATGATCTAAACAGCATAATACCCAATAAAACACAGCCTAACACACTCCAATCTCTTCCTTTCAATTTTTGAAACCCAAGTGTTAAAACACACACAGACCAACCATCAAACTCAATGAAAAACCTCTAAACCAGGAGTAGAGACTCACCTTTGTTGTTGAATCACTTCACCAAGCTATGGCCAAGCTAAGCTCCCAAATTCCCCTCTTAATTCTGCCTTAGAATATCACAACCAAACTTGTTTCAGCACTTAACTAAAACCCAGCTTAAACTCTTAATTCAACCACAGAAAACAGAGTTAAATACTTACCTTAATCCCTGTTCTAATGCTTGATAAATCCCTGAGCTAGACCTTCAATTCCTCATCTCAAATCTCAGAATTCCAGTTTGTTTCCCCTTTGATTTTCTGTGTGTTTCTTTTGTGTTTCCTTGAGCGTGAGAGAGAAAGAGAGCCTAAGTGTTAGTCGGTTTATGTTTTCTAAAGGCTTCCTCAAGTCTAACTTATCTGTTAAGTTAATCCCGAGGCTCGGGGTGCCGGAACCGTCCCCGAGGCCAAAATGGTAAAATCTCCCATTATTCCCGCCTAGACATCCTAACCTCAAATATATCTCCATATATTTATTTTCATGTCCCGATAACCCAAATCACTATCTGCTATCTAAAAGTATCCCCGACTTCTCCAAAGTCATATCTTAAACCCTCATTGGGACTTTTCCCACTACCTGGCCCTAGAATCGTCTCGAGTCGTGCTCAGCGAACTTGTCCACATAGTAATGTGGTTCTCACACATATAACACAGATCATATTACCACATAATATATTCAATTATCACATAAGCATTATTAAACATATAATTACTCATTAAATCACAATTATTCCAGTAGTGCCCTCCTGGCACACTAATCAAGGCCCTTAGCGAATTTGGGTCGTTACAAGAATGGAAGTGGGAAGACATAGCCACGGACTTTGTGACAGGATTTCCACGAACAAATAAGCAGCATGGATCGACTTGGGTAGTAGTAGATAGACAAACCAACTCATCTCACTTCCTGCCTATCAAGACTACGTACACTGCCGACTAGTACACAAACATTCATGTCCGAGAAATAGTAGGACTGCATGGAATCCCTAAGACCATAGTATCTGATAGAGGATTGGTGTTTACATCAAGATTTTGGGGATGCTTGCAGCAAGCCATGGGTACCAAGTTAAGTCTTAGTATGGCATTTCATCCTCAGACCGACAGTCAGTCCGAGCGTACCATATAGATTTTATTAGATATGTTGCGCACTTGTGTACTAGACTTCGGGGGATCATGGAGTAAGTATTTGCCACTGATAGAGTACTCCTACAAAAATAGCTACTAGTCAACGATCGGGATGGCACCCTATGAGTTACTTTAAGGAAGAAGGTGTCGATCGCCGTTACATTGGGACGAGGTAGGAGAAAGACTACTTCTTGGACCTGAAGTTGTTAGAGAAGCTCAGGATGCAGTGGCGTTGATTAGAAAGCGTATGGTCGCTACTCAGAGCCGACAGAAAAGTTATGCGGATGCCAAGCAGCGTGATGTGGAATTCAAAGTCGGAGATCAAGTCTTCTTAAAAATATCTCCTATGAAAGGTGTGAAGCGGTTTGGGAAGAAAGGCAAACTTAGTCCCCAGTTTATAGGTCCTTTTGAGATATTAGACAAGGTGGGAATAGTTGCATATAGATTAGCCCTATCGCCAACTCTAGCAGGTGGCCACAATGTATTTCACATCTCGATGCTGCGTAGATATGTGTCAGTCCCATCTCACATCCTCAAGTATGATACGATAGCACTCCAGAGAGACGTGAGTTACGAGGAATGACCGGTTAGCATACTAGATAGAGGGATGAAGGAATTATGGTCTAAGAGTATTTCGATAGTCAAGGTCCTATGGAGTAATAGCCCTGAACAGGAGGCAATGTGGGAGTTGGAGGAAGACATGTTAGCACTGTATCCGGAATTTTTTGGTAAGTAAATTTCGGGGGACGAAATTCTTTTAAGTAGGGGAGAATTGTAGTGTCCTGGAATTTTTACTTAGCTAGATAATATAGTAGTAGTTTGTAGTATGTTAGTTTCCGTGGATTTTGGTTCAAGCCGGGACTTAGTTAGAAACTCATAGCAACAGTTATGGATTTTATAAGTTTAACCTATAGTATAGAAATATTAATTATAACATAAGGTTTGTTAATATTGCTGGTCCTAGAAATATTATTTATTATAACCTAAGGTTCAGATAGAATTATTAAGAATGTGACACTTGTCATAATCATGTTTATTAAGGATTTAAGTATTTTTTATGAATAGTTTAAATAAAAGAAAGATCTAGAAGCTCTAGAACCTTCCAGCAGCTGTTAGGATCATGTTTTGACTCACTCAATGTTGTTCAATCAATTCAAAATATGCTGAAAAAGTGAAAAAACGTCTTTGATATATCAACATATGTCGATATATCACAGCTATAGGGGTCGATATATCGCCTACAGAAGATACGAAAAATACGTCAACTTCGTACGAACGAACGAACAGGGCTCGGGAAAATGGTCTAGGAAATATATTGCCTTGGGTATGCGATATATCACCCCTGGTGCATTTATTTTGAAGTTTGTGGTTTCAAATTTAAAAACAGCCTTAACCACTTGGACCTGCCTTTGAACGATTTTGACCGAGTTCTGGGCGTCTGTTGAACGAAAATTCAAATCTTTTTCATTTTATATTCATTTATTTATTCAAATTAAAAGAGGTTAGTTTCTCTCCTTGAACTCTATAAATAGGACCTAGTACTTAACCATTTCACTCATCATTCAAGCATTGTTCAGAGCCTCCAAGTTGCTGAGATTACTATAGAGAGAAACACTTGGGCTTTGGGATAAAAGCTTTTCCAATCTAAGCTTTTATAAACACTTGGGAGTAAGATATAGTGTTATTTCAGTATCGAGGTGTAGTTCAGAGTCATAGTTATCAAAGGTATTCCTATCCTTAAGTTCAGTTCTTTATAGGTCTTTAGTTTTCTTTTATTTTTTTTCATATCCTAACTCTTGTTTATGATTCTTGGTTAGGTGTTTAAGTTTCTTGAAACTTAAGGTTTTCGATAAGTTTCTTCTGTGATAGTTTAGTTCTCTTTTTTTATCTCCTTTTCTTTAGAAACTCACCATTCTTACTGTTGGTTTTAGGAGTGTTCCAAAATCCCGTTCTTGTCTCCATATCCCGGTTTTTGGTAAGAAATATAGGTTAGATTATATGTGTTTATATGTTTATGTTATGATATGTTTTATGCTATAATACGTATATGTATAAATATGTTTTGTAGTCCTTGGGCATATGACTTGCTTAGATAGCAAGCCCCAAGAGTTTATGTTGTAGTCGCTTGGGCATATGACTTAATTAGATTGCAAGCCCCAAGAATTTTTATCATTTTCATGGTTTAGAGTTACGATTTACCCTACCTCGATTTGTAGACAGAGAACCTAGATGGGTTATTATATACTATAGTTGTGATCTAACCTACCTCGATTAGTAGACTTAGGACCTAGATGGTTTTATCACATACCATGTTAATGAGTTAATGGCCATTAATATTGTAGTCCTATATGATTTATGTTTTTATAGTCATATGTTTTATAGTATATGTTTATGATATAGTCTTATGTTTATGATTTATGATATATGTTGTTAGTAGATTTTCCTTGCTGGGCATTAGGCCTATTCCTTTCTTTTTAGAATGATGCAGGAAAATGAACATGGAAGGCGGGAAGGATTTGTGGCAGCTTGGCATGTGTGTGGAGGATGAATGGACTGAATGGACTGATGGAAGATCAGGATGACGTTGTTTTTAAGTTTTATGATTTATGTTTTTATGTATTTTCTGCACTTAGTTTTTAACAATTGATTTAAGTTTATGTTTTATTTTTTTGTGTATTAAACAATGGGTACCCATACCGTATTTATATTTCATATTTTACTTTGTATTTGGCACAAGATTTTGGGTTTTAAATAAAGTTATGTTATTTCTTATGTATGTATTCAAATTAGTAGCTATGTCATAGTAGTTTTTAATGGTCCGAGATCTTAGAAATAGTCGGGTCATTACACATCAAATATCCAGATACAAATAATTAAACATGCTTAATCAACCATCACAAGCATAATCATAATCATGCACATTCTCAGGCATCCAGGCCCTATTCATATTCCTGTTTAACAATTCAGCCCAAGCCATAATCACATGTATCACATATTGGGTGCAGTTTCTTACCTTTAGTCCAAGCACAGGTTACCAATGAACGACCCTCGAGCATGATCTCAGTTTCGATCCCCTAGCGATAACCTAGTCACAACCATTATAAGGGAATCTCATCAATAATGAGCAAATAAAGGCTTTCGGACCAAGTCCTATCCTTCAGGACCTCGAATTCTACTAAACCGGGTAGTAGAATCGATCTCGAGCCCTTAGGTTTGAATTCCTGTCATTAAAACCTAACGTGGCCAAATTTTCCCAGGCGGGCCGCGACTTGCCCCTAAGTGTCGCGGCATGCCTCCCAGACAGGAAGCCCCATGTCTGAAATTCAAGACACGGGCCGCAGCATGCCTACCTAGACAGAACTGCCCCAAACATTAACAGCACATTAACACCCTCAAAACCCAAGTTTAACTTCAATCAAAACCTCCACTAAATCTCTAGTCCAATACCCTGAACCTCAAAGCTCAAGAACACCTAAAAACATGGCAGAATTTACTTAAAACAAGAAGTGAAGCTTACCTCAGCTGTGATTATGCCCCCCTAACTGTAACTAATAAAGCCCCAAAGTCAAGCCTTCAATCCAAGCTTAAGTTTTCCATTAATATCCTCATCAATTCAAGCCAAGAATAGAGAGAGGGAGAGCTACTCTGTGTTGGTTTCCTTAAGCTAAGGGTGAGAAGAGTGAGTAAGCCACTAAATTGGCTCAAAATGACCTAAATGCCCCTAGGGCCAAATTCCTCTCTCACAGCCCCTCAAGGGTAATATTTTCATTTATCACTTATCCCGTTAATCATAATTAACGTCTCACGATTCCCGTTATTTCTGATATCCTCAAATAATTTCCAAATAATCTCCTCGTTACCTGATCCCGGTAATGTACTAAATATCCAAAATACCGATTGACTCTCACCGAGTAAAGAATTGGTCCCGTTGTGACTTCCCCACTAGCTTGCTCCCTAGGATCGCCTCGTGACGAGTAACCCAAATATATCCACATAATTATGTGGTTTCACACATATATCACATATATACCAAATATACCCATAACGAACCAAATTATGAGTATTGCCATTTTTAAATAGAAACAGGCCCACATGCATATTTAATACACCTAAACATGCATATCAAGTCATATTATAATATAACTCACGTAATCATATAATGATACACATATATATCACATAATCACAGGATTCCATATTTTTCCATTATGGGCCCCTAATTAAGGCCCTAAGCCTTATTAGGTAATTTGGGACATTAGAGTATCTTTGATTTACACTTTTAATACCAACAATTGGTACTAGAGCAATATGCATATATATATATATGTATATTAAATGTTGTGTGGGTTTCTTGCATTTGTTATATGTATGTTGATATGCATATTGAATGGATAGATATGTTTTTTGCATGTATGGTTGAATGATGGATCATTAATTATATGGTGCTATTGGGTTAGGAATTTGATTTTCTAGATTTTTTTGTAAGCCATAAAGGGCATAGGATTTTTGTAAATTTTATTTTTGAAATATGAATTTTAAAAATCCTTACACAAAGAAGATAAATGACCCAAGCCTACGGCTCGAGCCCTAGCCGCATGCACCAGGCCTAGGCGCACAACCACCTGTGCCACTGCCTAGCCCTGCGGCTCCCTGTGCACCCACGCCCTGCAACCAGCCCGAGCCACTTTCGCAGCCACCAGCCCAAGCCCTTGGCTTCCATAGTGCCGCCAACCCTAGTGATCTAGGGCACCATTCTTGGTGCCCAAGTTAGATCCTACTTTTGCGCAATTATCTTTTATTAAATTAATTTTAAATTATTTGAATTTAAAAGTTTAATTATCTTATTTTATTTTTATTAGAAAAATAAAATATCTTTTAGTTGGTTAAGATTTTATCTTAAGTTTAAATAATTATTTGAATTTGATTCTGTTGACCCTGATTTTGGGCAACTGACACGGAGTCAAAATACGCTTGACATGGATGAATGCGTTGAAAAGAACATAATAGCGAAAATAAGAAGAACACGATATTTTATAGTGGTTCGGCCCCAGGATCTGGTAATAACCTACGTCCACTTAGATTGCTATTGATGTGGGATTCAAAGGAGTGATCAAAGAACTAGGGTTCAATGAGTTTCACTAACCTCTCAAGAGCAATACAATATGATTGATATGATAACTCTAAACTCCAGCAATTTAGAAGTCAGAAAAAGAGAAAAAGATCAGATCCCCTTCCCTGAGCCCTCTTCTTCTATTTATAAGCTCAAGGAAGATTTACATTGATTTGTTACAGATATTATTTCCTAAATAATCGGATACTCAGGAAATAATGGGAGAGAATTTCGGATTCCATCATAACTGCCTAAGATTTCCTCCGCGTGTTACGTGCCTACGACCAGACTGGTCGTATGAAGAGACCGATCGCATAACGCCGAACATCTTCCTGGTCGATAGTCGAACACAGGTTCTGCCAGGTGTCAGCCACGTGCAATTAATTCCTGCCATGTCATTCACTTTTGATTTTTGGGATAACATTTTCCCCCCAAGTTTGTTTAGTGCGACCAGTAATAAAGAAACTTAAGGGAACAACCGTTCGTCTTCCCACGTCTGTCAGAATCCTCGTGCATTTTCGAAAATCGTGTCAGAATTATGTCTAATCAAGCCTTTTCGGTTTCCAAAAAGGCAATCTGACAGCTTGTCCACTTCCCCACGTTTCGAAAGTGGGAAGTGATGATTACCGACTTTTGGTTGTCCCTTCGATCTCTATAAGTAGGCCTTTCTTCTCTTTCAAGAAATTTTTACCCATCAACTTTGCTAAAATCTTCAAGAACTTGCACCAGTGTTCAGAGTTTCAAAAACCAGTTCGACGTCGTGCCGCAGGTCTTCCGCCTCAAGTTTCATTTTCTTCCGAATCTCCTCCTTCTCTCAGGTAAGGATTCCATCCTTTAAGCTCTGTACTATGCCATGCATGCTATTTTTGTGCTCTGATATGTCTGCGTTCTTGAATAGGGTTTTTAGGGTTTTTGGTATAAATCGCCTAATATTCTGTAGAAGTGCATCTTTATACCTTGTATGGGTTAGGTCAGTACTTTGATAGATAGAGTTTCTGATTTGGGATGTTAGGTTGTCGAAAGGTTCAACCTTTAAGCTAGACAAAAAAACTGAAATTTTTTCTCGCCCTTTAGGAGTTGAAAAAAGTTCTTTTCAGAAAACGTTCTTCTTTCCCCCTTTTTTTTTATTTACCCACATTGAAGTTAGCGTAGGATTAGGATGCTGCTGGCTACTTAGGCACGAGCAACGTTATCCCAGCTTCCCCACACTACTTCGCGGATTGTGTCTTATCTCCTCCATTGTCTGTTTGCAGTTCATATGCAAGACCCTTGGGGGGAAGAAAGACATATCGAAGACGAACTCTTAGCCCAACTACTTGAAGGCGAAGAGAATCCATCCACGTTGATTCCAGAAATTCCATTCTCACGTTCTAACCCAAATCCTCCACCAGCTCCTACCCAGAAAATGGCCAGAACAAAAACCAAGGCCAGAAAAAGATGCAACCCTTCTCCAAGTCAGCCTCCTGCTGATGCCCCCTCGACCAGTGGTTGAGGAGAATTCCCTCCTGAGACCGAAGTTCAGGCATGTGCCCATCCTCGTCATGCCGACCAGCTGGCTGTCGAGTGACACGTGGTATCTCCGAGCACGGTGACCATTCGCATGGTCTCCAATTATTTAAATAAGTACAATCTGACGGGGGTGACCCTAGTCAGACCTTCCATTGACCAACGAGCCAACCTGCCAGGGGGGGGCTTATAGCGCCTGGTCGAGATACCATATCGAGGCGGGTGCCACCTTGCCTCTGCATTCATTTTTCCAAGGGGTGGCTAATTACTTCGGGGTGGCCCCTTTTCAAATTACCCCGAATGGATATAGGATGCTAACCGCGCTCTATATCCTTTACAAACTCAAGAAATGGCCAGCCCCCTCTCCTCATGAGGTCAATTATCTATTTGACCTTAAGTCCAACCCCAACCAAGACGGTACGGGGTTCTTCCATTTTTGCCATCAGGAGACCGGACGCACGTTTCTGTCCGAGACCACCCATATCTCCAATGTGGGGAAGTATCATCTGGAATACTTTATCACACCTGACATTGCTGCGGACAACCTGACATTCACCTGAGGAGGTAAGGGGAATAACGAGCCTTAAACCAGTAGTTCTTGCCCTTTAAATTTTTTCTTGTCATAATACTCTACTGTTCCACTATACTCCAGGTCCATGGTTGCGCCCGACCCCCACTCTAGGAATGGAGTCAAGGGCAGCACTCTTAGCCAGTATGTCCAATGCTGCTAAGAGTGTGAAAAACTTGATCACTGAGGCTAACCTTAGGTTGGCTGGCCTTAAGGGCTCCCATCCTGCGACCAGCAAACCTGCGGCGGGTGGTGTCCATGCTGGCGTGGGACGCGATCATGGTCCCGAGCAGCAACCTCAGTCACCTCCTCCTAGGAGGAGGCAACTGGGGTTTCAATCAGGGAACCTGCTGCTCCCCACCGAGCAGCAGAACCGTCGGTCCCCAAGGGCAAGGGGAAACAAAAGGCTGTTGAGCCTGCCGAACAGTCTGACGACTCATCGGATGTATACGGTACACCATTCTTGTTTTTAAATAACTTGCCAATTCCCATCCACCTATTTGATGGGGACGGCAACTTTAGGAATGCTCCTTCTTTAAATTCAGATTTCTTCCAGGAACTAGGTAGTTCAGTAGATAATGTTACGACCAGTAGGTGTAGCTCGAGTACCTTACTTTTGAAACTCTTATATTCTAACCTTTGTTTCTCTGCGACCCTTTAATCTCATCGTTTGAAATGTCATTCTTTGTGCAGGCATGGACTCCGGAGACTTCTTTGCACACTACCAAGCTGCTGCCGAAGCTTCTGTCCCGAAGAAGGACAACAAAAGAGCTCATGGGGAAAGTAGCAAGACCCCTTCGAAGAAGGCCCGAACAAAAGATGCTCCCACCGACGCCCCCTCCAAAGAGGACTTAACACATCCGCCTGCTCCTGAGCAACAAACTCCCATGCCTGCCGATCCTCGGCCTTCCAAAAAGGCCGTAGACAAAGAGACCACAGACCAATTGTCCGAAGGCTCCCTGCCCAGCCACATAGTTGGCATGGCCAGGGAGAGATTATATCGGCTCTCCAAGCATAAGCGCTCCCAGGACGCCATCAATGACACTGCCACGATGGACATCAAAGAAATCATTAACAGAGGGCTGAACGAGATAGCCAGTGTAAGTCGTCTTTCGCTGCTTTGTCATTTATGCTAAACTTCCTTTCTTAACTCATTTTTTCTTCAGGGGTTTTTGTCCTTGATTGCTAGCTGGCGCCGAGCTGGGACGATGGTCTCTCTCGAGAGGAACTTTGACTCCAGGCTTGCCCAGGCTATGCAAGCGCTTAAGGATGAGAAGACCAAGCTGCTCGAGGAGAACAAGGAGCTGGCTAAGCTGAACGAGCAGCTATGCGAGGACCAATCCACTCTTACTCGAGAGCTTCAGGAGAGTGAAGCGGACCAGAACAAAGCCATCGACGAGCGGCACAAATGGAAGGAGAACTGCAAACTCAACACCCAAGAGTGCAAACAGCTCACACTCGATCTGACCGCCAGCCGGGATGAGGTAAAGAAGCTTGAGGAGCGGGTGCGCGAGCTCGAGGAGGATAGAGTTAAAACTCTGAAGAAGTATAAGGAAGCCACCTTCCTTTGCTTCTATGACTTCTGGAAGCACAATCGGGAGGCAGACATTAGCTATCTCTCCGAGCAGTTGCAAAAGACGCTGATGACGCAGTGTGTTGCTTAGCTGGAGGCAGAAGAGAAAGCCAAGGCCCAAATTCCTGCTGCTGCTACTGTGGCTAAACCTCCGGCTGATCAAAACGCTCCTAATCCAGAAGACCCTTGTGCCCCCCAGCAAAATTAATATATTTTTTTCGCTTTATGGCCCACGGGTCTTTTTGTAAAGACAATCTTTTTTATTTTATTGCTGCGAGGGCAGCTCTTTTGCTTATGCTTGAACAATTACATCCGAGCAGTACTGCTCGCGGTGTAAAGGTTTTTATTCCTTTTAATTCTATTTTTACATCCGAGCACTAATGCTTGCGGTGTAAACGTTTGCCTTTAATATTATAATCTTTTATTATAATACCTGTTCGCATGACCGAACTTAGCATAGTACTTTGGTTTGCTTTTTTCAAAATATTTTTGAAAAATGCTCTAAGTACCGAAGCATGCTTTCACTTATTTTGTTCATGTGTTTACGTACCTCATGGTGGTACGCTTTGCTATCGATGTACCTTATATGCCCCCTAAGTGATTGAGGAGCTTTAGGTCCTTGGTCACTTGCCTTGACCACGACCTGTGCGAACATTACAGCTCGTTGCAAAATTTTAACACGTGATACAGCAAAACAACACACGTAATGAACAAATACTTGTAAAAATAAATTTACAAAAGTTGGCAAGAATGACTGGCTGTGCACAGTCCTTTATAATCTCGTATTAAAAATGGACTAAACATGTCTTTACGAGTGATCTTAAAAAAGATCTTACATTTATAAGCGATTAGCCATACAACGTGGCTAACCCTTTTTGCAAAACTTGTAAAAAGTAGCATTTAATACAAGCCAGTCCTTTAAAAAGGACTGTTCACTGATAATACTTGCGCAGGTGTTCTCCATTCCAATAACGTGGAATGAGATCTCTATTTAGGCGTGCAAGTTTGTAGGTGCCCGGGTGAAGGACTTCTTCAATCTGGTAAGGTCCTTCCCAATTAGGTCCGAGTACTCCAGCAGTGGGGTCGCGAGTATTCAAGAAAACGCGTCGTAGTACCAAGTCACCGACGTTGAATTTTCTTTCTTTTACTTTTGAGTTAAAGTACCGGGCAACCTTTTGCTAGTACGCAGCAACTCGGAGTTGGGCTTTTTCCCGTATCTCGTCAATTGAGTCTAGGGAGTTCATCATTAGTTGGCCGTTCTGGTCCTGGTCGTATGTTAAGCATCGATGTGAGGGGGGATCTAACTCGATAGGTAACATAGCCTCATATTCGTAGGCTAAGGAAAATGGGGTATGACCTGTCGCTGTTCGGTGAGATGTTCTATACGACCAGGACTTCAGGCAGCTGTTCTGGCCATGCTCCTTTGGCGTCTTCGAGCCTCTTCTTCAGGGTGTCCTTAAGGGTTTTATTCACGGCCTCGACCTGCCCGTTTGCTTGGGGATGCGCAACTGAAGAAAAGCTTTTAATAACTCCATGTCTTTCGCAGAAGTCGGTAAATAAGTCGTTGTCAAATTGGGTTCCGTTGTTTGAAACTATCTTTCGGGGCAAACCATACCGGCAAACAATGTTCTTGATGACAAAGTCAAGAACGTTCTTGGTTGTTATGGTAGCGAGTGGTTCAGCTTCGGCCCATTTGGTGAAGTAATCAACTGCCACGACTGCGTACTTTACTCCGCCTTTTCCCGTTGGCAGGGATCAAATCAAATCTATCCCCCATACCGCAAAAGGCCACGGACTCTGCATCTGTTTCAACTCGTTTGGAGCTGCTTGTGGAATTTTGGAGAACCTTTGACATTTATCACATCTTTGTACAAATTCCATCAAATCCTCATTCATAGTTGGCCAAAAGTAACCTTGCCTTAGAATCTTTTTTGCCAAACTCTGCCCCCCAGCGTGATCCCCGCAGAAGCTTTCATGCACCTCTTTCATTAGTTCCTTAGCTTTTTCTGGTGTAACGCACCTGAGTAGTAGCATGGAATATCCTCTTCGGTACATAATACCATCGACTAGTATGTACCTAGCAACTTGCCTTTGCAGAGTTCTGGCCTTGTTTCTATCTGTTGGTAGTATACCCTTTTTCAGATACTCCAAGTAAGGCGCCATCCATGTATCCTCCATTCGAATTTCCATACTGGCTTCTATTGCTCGTATGCTTGGCTCGCTCAATCTTTCTACTGGCACAATGTTCAAAGTGTCAGCATCTTTCGCGCTCGCAAGTTTAGCTAAGGCATCTGTATTTGAATTCTGATCCCGCGGTATTTGTTGGAGGGTATACTTCGGGAATTGGGCTAGCAGGTCTTTTGTTTTATTCAAGTAGGCCACCATTTTTAGGCCTCGCCCTTGATATTCCCCTAGAACTTGGTTCACTACCAGCAGTGAATCGCTGTAAATATCAAGCGTCTTTATGCCCATGTCTTTGGCCATTCTCAATCCAGCGAGGAGTGCTTTGTATTCGGCTTCATTATTTGACGCGGTGAAGTCGAACCTAATGGCGCAGTGAAATCGATGCCCTTCCGACGTTATCAATATCACTCCCGCTCCTGCGTGGGATTCGTTGGACGACCCATCCGTGAATAACTTCCACGATGGAGCTTTCTCTTGAGGCTCAGGCGCACTAGGCTGTTCGCACTGTTCGCTGTCTGGGAGTTCGGTGAACTTTGCAATAAGATCAGCCAATACTTGTCCTTTTACTGCCGCTCACAGTGAATATGTGATATCGAACTGCCCTAGTTCGACTGCCCATTTTAATAAGCGCCCAGCCGCCTCAGGTTTTTGGAGGACTTGCCGAAGGGGCTGGTCGGTTAGCACTGTGATAGGATGGGCTTGAAAGTAAGGACGTAGCTTCCTTGAGGCCAGTATTAAGCAATATCCTAACCTTTCAATGGGTGGATATCTTAGTTCTGCCCCAATCAGCCTCTTGCTAACATAGTAGACCGCTTTTTGTACGCCTTCTTCCTCTCGTACTAATACCGCACTAGCAGCAACTTCAGTGATCGCCAGGTAAATGAACAAAGTTTCTCCTTCGATTGGCTTTGATAAAATGGGAGGATGTGCCATATGCGCCTTCAAGGCCTGAAAAGCTTGTTCACAGTCTCCTATCCATTCAAACCTCTTATTACCCCTAAGTAGATTGAAAAAAGGGACACATTTGTCCATTGACTTCGAAATAAATCTACTCAGGGATGCGATTCTCCCGGCTAAACTTTGTACATCTTTGATCTTCTCTGGCGATTTCATGTCGATCAGGGCTTTTATCTTGTCGGGATTAGCCTCGATTCCCCTTGAATTTACAATGAGCCCCAAAAACTTCCCTGATCCAACTCCGAAGGAACATTTGAGGGGATTTAACTTCATCTGGTATTTGTTCAATACATCGAAACATTCTTGTAAATCCTTCACATGTCTTTCTGCCTTTTTAGACTTTACCAGCATGTCGTCCACGTATACCTCCATGTTTATTCCGATCAGCTCTTTAAACATGTGATTGACTAGCCGCTGGTAAGTCGCACCTACGTTTTTCAGTCCGAAGGGCATTACTTTATAACAGTATAAGCCCGTATCGGTCCGAAAGCTGGTGTGATCCTCGTCAGGGGGATGCATGCTAATCTGATTGTAGCTCGAATATGCATCCATGAACGAGAGGATCTCGTGTCCTGCAGTAGCATCGACCAACTGGTCGATTCTTGGGAGTGGGAAGCAGTCTTTTAGGCAGGCTTTATTGAGGTCTGTAAAATCCACACAGGTTCGCCAATTGCCGTTTGGCTTGGGAACCAGCACTGGATTGGAGACCCACGATGGATAATACGCTACCCTGATGAACCCATTCTCCTTTAATCTTTCGACTTCTTCTTTTAAGGCTCTCGACTGATCTTTATCGAGCAGCCTTCTTTTTTGCTGCACGGATGGAAAAGTCTTGTCTATATTCAGGACATGGCTGATAACTGCAGGGTCTATCCCAGCCATGTCTTTATGCGACCAGGCAAAGACTTCCTGGTTCCTCCGCAAAAATTCCACCAGTGTATACTTCGTGGTTGGTTCTAGGTTTTTCCCGACCTTCACAACTCTGGTCGGGTCTTTTTCATCGAGTTGAACCTCTTCCAGGTCCACGACGGGTCCAACGTTCTCTTCAAAATCCCCAAAGCGAGGATCTAGATCTCTATCCTCACTTTGGGCAACACCCTATTTGGTGACCTCATCACCGGATTGGGCTTGTGTATCAATTTCCATCTGCAACCTATCTGAGGTAGTGCTCTTCGATATTCCCTTTTTCGCCTTCATAACTGAGGCGTTATAACACTCTCTGGCCTCCCTCTGATTTCCCAGCACACGTCCTACTCCTGCGTCTGTCGGGAATTTCATGGCCAAGTGCCACATGGAGGTGACGGCCCATAGATCAACCAGTATGGGCCTCCCAATGACAGCATTGTATGCCGAAGGATAATCGGCTACTATAAAAGTAGCGAGTAATGTCCTGGTAGCAAGTGCTGTACCTGTCGTCACTGGCAGTCTGATTGATCCGGTGGGGGCGAGTCCCTCACCAGAGAAGCCATATATTGTTTGGTTGCAGGGCTCCAGGTCCTTAACGGACAGTTTCATGCGTTCCAGCGAAGACTTATATAGGATATTCACCGAACTTCCTATATCGACTAGCACTCTCTTTACCATCATGTTGGCCATTTGGATATCCACGACCAGCGGATCGGAATGTGGGAACCGGACATGCTGGGCATCACTATCAGAGAAGGTTATTTTGCCCTCTTCTGACCGAGCCTTTTTTGGCGCACGGTCCTCCACAGTCATCATCTCGATGTCCTAGTCGTGGCGCAGAGTCCGAGCGTATCGTTCCCTGGCCTTTCTTCTATTTCCCGCGAGGTGCGGGCCTCCACAAATGGTTAACAGTGTGCCAGTCACGGGGGCAGGCTGCAAAGGTGGCGAGCGTTGGCGTGTTGGCGCTTGCTCGTTGCCACCTGGAGCTTCTCGTTGGGAATTTCCCGAGGCCTGTACATATCTTCTCAAGTGTCCTTGTCTAATAAGGAACTCGATTTCATCCTTCAGCTAGTTGCATTCGTTGGTATCATGTCCGTAGTCATTATGATAGCGACAGAACTTGGTAGTGTCTCTTTTCGAAATATCCTTTCGAATGGGGGCAAGCTTCTTATAAGGCACACTGGAACTCGTGGTCTGATAAACCTCTCCCTGAGACTCAACAAGGGTAGTGTAGTTAGTGAACCGAGGTTCATAATGGTTACCCTTGGCTCGTATATTGTCGGAGGTGGAAGGCTCATTGTGTGGCCGTTTTCCACCATTCTTGCCATTGCCGTTACCGTTCCTGTTGCCTTTGCCGTTGCTGTTAGGTTTAGACCCATTGGCGGCTTTGGCGGGCTCGGCAGCCTTCTTATCCTTGCTTGAAGGCTTTCCATCGTCGGCTATGGCATCTTCGAGCTTGATGTAACGATCAGCCCGATCCAAGAATTCCTGGGTAGTTCTAACGCCATCTTTGCGGAGGCTCTTCCAGAGGGGGGAGCGACGCCTA
This sequence comes from Humulus lupulus, assembly GCF_963169125.1. NCBI lineage: Eukaryota > Viridiplantae > Streptophyta > Magnoliopsida > Rosales > Cannabaceae > Humulus > Humulus lupulus. Next base: position 156,967,617 of record NC_084795.1, read on the forward strand.
ACCCCTGCGGTTATGGCCATCATTTTTCCTTCGTCCCCCACTGTTTTCGCTCCAGCTGCTGCTCGCATAAAGCGCTGGATGTAGTCCTTCAGCGATTCTCCATCCTGCTGGCGAATTTCAACCAGGTGGTTTGCCTCAGTCGGATGCACACGACCTGCGTAGAATTGTCCGTAAAACTCCCTTACGATCATCTCCTAGGAAACTATGCTTGCAGGAGGGAACTTAAAAAACCACTCCTGTGCGGCATCAGAAAGTGTTGCAAGGAAGATCCTGCACCGAGCATCTTCGGACAATTTTTGAATGTCCATTTGTATCTCAAACTTATTAATGTGAGATACCGGGTCACCATACCCATCAAAGTTTGGAAGCGTAGGCATTTTAAACTTGCTAGGATTCTCTGCCATAGCTATCCTCTGGACGAAAGGAGTGCCTTTCCTCCTGTCGTGGTCGATGTGAGATGTTCTTCCCCCGACCAGCTGTTGCACCGCCTGGTTGAGGGCATCTATCTGGGCTTGCACAGCGATAGGAATCGTTGAGCACATCTCTCAAGTCCTCGTCTCTTCTCCGCTGCTCGCTAGCTCCAAGCCGGTTGAAGACGTTATTCTGTCTGGATTGCCCCCCAGCATCCCGTCTGCCGGGTTGGTCATCCTGAGGTGGCTGATTCCTGTTTCCACCTCTTTCGTTGTTCCTTCGACCGACATTTCCTCTGCCGGAATCGGCCTCATCATAACCATTGCCATCTCTGAATCGCGATTGGCTATGACAAGATCGACTGTTTCCTTGATTTCCTTCCCGGGCTGAAACGTCCCGAGCGTTAGAGGGTGGCCTGCGTTGGTCGTTAGGTACCTGTGCATTATCATGCCGTGGGGGACCTCAGACCGCAGAGCCCAACTCTGAGTTCCTCCTATTACCAGGAGGATGCTATCCTCTGTTCGGAAGGTTTGGCTCGTCGCCCCTATGGCATCTAGGACTACGAGGTTGATGCTCGGTCTTATTCTGCCTCTGATGCGGGGGATTGCCGCGACCAGCTTGGGATGGAGGCTGTGCCTCAAGGTCCTGTGGGACATCGTCATGAGGCACCTGAGGATGCTCGGGCCTTTGCGGGCTTGAGGGTTTGATAGGCGGACTAGGATTGGGACCCCTGTGGGGTGGCCCATTTGTGGGTTGATCAGGGTGCGTGGCAGGTGCAGCCTGATTCCTAGCCAATTGCAAGGCTGCCTCTAGGGCTGCCATGGCTTCGCTCTAGCGAGGGTCCATCTCCGCCTGCCTTTCGCTTAACTCCGCGCACTGCCATTCAATCTCTTGCTACTGCTGCGCCATGATTTCGGCAGCACTTTCTTGACTGGCCAGCTCTTCATGCAACGCCCCCAGAGTACTCTTTAGCATCGCGTCATCCATTTCTTCTTCCTCAAAGTCCAAATGTGGCTCATCCTCAGCCACACTTGCAGGAGGAGGAGGAGGAGGAGGAGGAGGCGGGTTTGATGGTGCAGCGGCGGCCGCCTGTCTAGTTTTCCTTGCAGTTTTCGCCATTGGTTTTCTCAACGGTGACAAATCAAGGTCTCAACGAAAGCACCAGAATGTTGACCCTGATTTTGGGCAACTGACATGGAGTCAAAATACGCTTGACATGGATGAATGCGTTGAAAAGAACGTAATAGCGAAAATAATAAGAACACAATATTTTATAGTGGTTCGGCCCCAGGATCTGGTAATAACCTACATCCACTTAGGTTGCTATTGATGTGGGATTCAAAGGAGTGATCAAAGAACTAGGGTTCAATGAGTTTCACTAACCTCTCAAGAACAATACAATATGATTGATATGATAACTCTAAACTCCAGCGATTTAGAAGTCAGAAAAAGAGAAAAAGATCAGATCCCCTTCCCCGAGCCCTCTTCTTCTATTTATAAGCTCAGGGAAGATTTACATTGATTTGTTACAGATATTATTTCCTAAATAATCGGATACTCAGGAAATAATGGGAGAGAATTTCAGATTCCATCATAACTGCCTAAGATTTCCTCCGCGTGTTACGTGCCTACGACCAGACTGGTCGTATGAAGAGACCGATCGCATAACGCCGAACATCTTCCTGGTCGATAGTCGAACACAGGTTCTGCCAGGTGTCAGCCACGTGCAATTAATTCCTGCCTGTCATTCACTTCTGATTTTTGGGATAACAGATTCTTTAATTATTTAAATTAAACTAAATTAAAAAGATGACAAAAATGGTTATTTAATTAAAAGTTAGTTTTAATTAAATAAATTAATTAGAAAGTTAGTTTCTAATTAATTAGTTGGCCTAACAAATTTTTAAAGATTTGCAAGAAAGCCTAAAAGAGAGGATAAGCATTCTTGGAGTCTTGATTACAACTTTAATGCTATTTTGAAATTTTATTTATATTTTTTCAAAGGTTGTAAATTTAGAAATTCCCAATAGTACTCGGTTCATTATTTATTGTTTAGTTATTTATTTATTGTATTTATTTAAATAAATATTAATTAGTGTTTAATAGATAACATGATCATGCATTAGTCAATTACATGTCATTCATGAAACCCCACACAATTTTCATTATCCATACATCTTTTAGAAACATGATTATTTAGGATTGTTCAAACTGTTTATGTGAAGTTATAGAAATCAATTTCATGTAAACTACTAAGTATTAAATTAGTTAAAACTTTGTAACTCATACCATAATAAAGACAATAGTTATTATAGACCTTTAAGATAACCAACTTTATTTAAAAAAAAAATTTAGTAAAGTTAGATGAATGTAATGGGTAATTATCTATATCACATTAATTGTAGAAATAGGATCTTTTATAATTAAATGTATTTTGTAATTAATTACATTCATAGGTTATTATTAAACTAGTAATTAATTTAGAATTAATTGATTAGTTTAATAAAACACATTATTTCTAAAATAGTAAGTGGGGGAAGGTGAACATCTCAATGTGACATATGGTCTCCATTATTAGTACAACACCGTGAGATATGAATAGGGCTTTGAGGCGGCTTTGTTTACGTCCCCATAAGGAAGGTTTCTAGACATATTAATAAGAAGGTTGGCTTCTTACAAAGATAGGAAGAAGTGATGTATTTTAGGTGTGACATCCCGTGTTTTGAACACACATTAGTAGCTGGTTCGAGCCAGTAAAGAATTATGTGGAATATTATTTTGATAAATGATATTATATGAAATTATGTTATTTCGTGAATTTTTATAACAGTTGTGGTGATCTAGTAAATGGTCTAGGCTTATGCAAAGAAAGATTGGTCTCAGACCAAGGGGTAAACCCTAATGATAGAAAAATCTCGAATTTAAATAAAATGGGGAATACTATGGGATAAAAATATTTTTGGCAACTGGGACTTTATAGTCGGGAATAAATTTTAAAAGAATTGATTGAGGTTTGAATTCCAATCAACTGGGCTTAAGAATAAAAATTTATTGCTCGGGCCTATAAGGGCATTTTTGTCAATATGTGATAAATTGACAAAATTATTGGATATTGTGACAAATATTATTTTTGGTCACAAATTATTCCATTTATTTATGCTTGGAGATTTAAAAACTATAGGTTAAAATGAAGGGAAAATTAAGAGCACAAAATTACCATAGGGCTCTTGAGTTCTTTATATGTGAGATAACTTCAGTAAGGGCATAAAGGTAATTTCAAAAAGGAAGAGAGAGAGTTGGGTGGAATGGTCTAGGGGTAGGCCCTAGGACTCTCATAAGCTAGGTTACATACCCCAAAATATAAGGAATGGGAAAAGACTCTTACCTTTCTACACAAGTTAAAGCTTAATCATTTCCTCTTCTAACACTCTCTCAATAGCTCTCCCTCTCTCCCAAAACCGATACACTCTCCCTCTCTATCCTCCATTTCTGCAAAAACTCAAATCCTAGAAAGCCAGTACTCCTCTTCTCCATTGGAGAAGGAAGAAGTTCAAGAAGAAATTCTTGTCTATTGTTGTGCATTTCCTTCTCTTTCCCGTCAAACCTGAAACCCTAGGGGTTTCCTTGTGCATGAATGTAATCTAATAGCCATGCATGGCATTGATCTTGTGTTCTAGGGTTCAAGAGAAGCTTTTACTAGTTGGATCTCAAATATTGACCACCTTTGTGATCAAATAAAGCAAGGTAAGAAGTTTTTTTGTAAGTTTGCATGTTTTTGTCCCTCATCTAAGTTCTTCTTGACCCTAATCCTTTCTGAAAAATCTGCATGTGGGACTTGGGGCTCGATTTTGAGAGTGTAGAGCACAAAGGGAAGTTTTTGAAGAGCTAAGGAATACATCTCCAAGCTAGGGATTCAAAAGGTAGAAATCTATGGTTGTTTCTTTGAGTTTTGTGATAATTTTTGTAGATCTAGTTGTATAGGGTATTTCAATAGTTTTTGGACCCTATTTTATGCGTAAGGTTAAGATTGTGTGATATGATGAATTGCATGCATACATGTGGCTAGGGTTTATGCTAGAAATTCTTGTTGTGGTTAAGTGTGTGAGTAAAAATGCATGCTGCCAAAATTCGTGATCTGGCTTCCAACAGGTCAGATCTCACTCTACTTGTAACGTCCTGGAAAACTAAGACCGTCACACTGTGTGTTTTAAATAGTGCAAGACTTGCTAATCAAGTCATTTAAATGAAAATGTGATCCTAGAATCATAAACAAGTTAGGGTTAAAAGATTTTGGCCATAAACAGACAATTTCCCATTAAAACAAATGTTTGGTACATGGGATCCCAAAAACAGAGTTTAAAGAATAGATTTACAAAATTCCAAAAAGTTATATACAATCAAGGCCACTCTAATGGAAAAATACACAATTTAGGTTTCCGTCCTTGTACAATCCCTCGACTGTGGCGGACGAGCAACTGACTATGTACACCTCGCCCCTAGAGCTCTCCAACTCATGGTTAGACCATCTTACCCTTTCCATTACCTGCACCACGTAGCACCCGTGAGCCGAGGCCCAGCAAGAAAAATATATAGCATAACATAAACATTCCAGACAAACAAATGATTCATAAGATATTAACCAGATATTTATCAGGCTATCACAGGCACAAAATCAGTGATGACAAACAAAGAATCATCAGTCTATCATCCAGGTATTCAACAAGCCATCAGCATCAAATTAATAATAGTAAACACATTCATAATCAACTATTTAACAAAATCATCATACAATACTCAGGGTCGACGCCCTTAGGCCGCATGCTCTATTTAACCCACTGTCTCTGGCCTACTTAGACCGAGCCCAGTGTTTAACCCACTGACTCCGGCCTGCTTAAGTCGAGCTTAGTGATTATTAAGCTATCCTCAGCTACCAATGGCCAAGCCGCATCCTGTACGCAAATATCAATCTGACACTCTTAGGTCGTTTATTTCATGCTCTCATGGCATATCATAATCATACAACAATTGTATTCAGATATAGGGAGCCCTTAGTCCCATCACAGCCACACAAAAGGGTCCAATTTTCTTACCTTTAATTTATGAGTGGAGAAGGTGAAATGGTTCCGAGCACGATCCTTAGCTCCAAGCCTTGGTGATAAACCTAGTCACAATCCATAAATGGTACTTCGATGAGTTTAAATTCAAATGGACAAATCTTGGGACCAAACTCGCTTTCTCGGGACCTCCAATTCCACCAAACGAAGTGGTGAAACCGTCCCCCGAGCCCCCAAACAAAAACCCTAAAAAGTACCAAAAACCATTATCTGAAAGCTGAGTAGCACTACAGCACTACCTGATGGGTGCTACAGTGCTAGAGTCAGAGACTCTAGGCCCCCCAAACTCGAAACCTAGCACTGTAGCGCTCCCAACCTAGCGCTACAGCGCTGCAACTAGAAATGCCAATTTCTGGGTTTGTCCCTTCGAATCTCCCCGTGCCAAAGCTCCAAAAATCCTCCCCAATCATCATCCAAACTCAAAATTGCTTCCATAAATTACTATAGCTCACCCAAAACAACATAGAAACATCAAAGCTTAGCTAAAAACCTCACCAAACACAAAAATCAAAACTGAGCTTTGAAGCTCAAGAACCCTAACTAAACACCAGAAAACTTCTCTGAATATTGAAGAAATCCTTACCTTAGATAGGAATTCGATCCTAGGTTGCCTCCAATGCTACTCCAAGCTTTAATTCCTCATATTCCCAAGCTTAAGTCCTTAAAACTCCATCCCAAAACCCCAAATTCAGAAATCCAACTCAACTAAAACTCAGCAAACCCAAAGGCCTGAAACCTTACCTCCATGGAAACTAATCCTCAGCTTCAATCCTCCAATCCCAGCAAATTCAAAGCCCCAACCCAAGAGGGAGTGAGAGAGAAAACGTGAGTGATAAAAGATAGAGAGTTGAGAGACTTTTTCTTTCCTTAGATTATTCTATAACTTTTTGTATTGTTCTAACAATCCAGAGTATATCCTCCACAGCCAAATGACACACTTGCCGCTCCAACCATTTAAATCTCTCAAGGGTGCCCAAAGGGTAATTTGGTCATTTTGCTCCCAGTTCCCACTAATTCCTCAAATACCCCTAATATCTACCACTTAAATCCCGACATCCAATTAATCACCAGTTATTTACCCGATGTCTAATAATCCCCAATATATATTCTAAATTCATGAAAATACCCCTTGGCTTCCCTAAGCCGGGTATTAATCCCCACCGTGACTAGTTCGCCAATCTGCTCACTAGGACCGTCTCGAGCCACATATTGCGAATATATCCACATAATAATGTAGTCTCAACAATTAATCACATATAATTACATTTATGCCCTCAATGGGCCAAAATTACAAATATGTCCTTACAAGCTAAATCGGGCCCACATGCATATTTAACACTCCTAAACATGCATTAATCACATCCATATAATCATGAAATGCACATAATCATGCATTAAATCATTTATTCACATAAATAACAATTATGCCCTCCCAGCACACTAATTAAGGCCCCCTAAGCCTTATTAGAAATTTTGGGTCGTTACACTACTGCCTCTGTTTGTGAAAATAATTTGTGTAGTTGTGTAGTTCTTTGAGAGTACTTGATGTTAGGCTTTGGAAAATCACAAGAAGGTATTTTATTTTTTAAGCCCAAGCTATGCACAGGCATTGTGATACAAATCTGGAAAATTTATGGGCAGTATGCACTGCATAGATTTCTTTATCTTTTGAATAGGTTTTACAAATCTAAAAGCTATGAAATATGGTAGGATGTTATTCCTTGTAAATTTTTAGTGGAAATTATGGTTTAAGATAAACAAATTTTCAAAGTTTTCCCTAAAATCTGTAAAAAAAACTTCTTGGCAGCAAGCACTGCCCAGATTGCTTTAATTATTTAAATGGTTTTACGATCCCAAAAATTATGAAATTTTGAAGGAAGTTAGCTAATATATGTATCGGGACTCGTGTAAAATGTAAGAGGAAATTGTGTCACGGTTTAAGAGAAACAATTTTTCTAAGTTTTCCCTAAAATTTTAAAAGTAGTAATTTCGGACCATAACAAAAATTGAATTTTGGGAGGTTAGTTCTCCTAACCTAAAACGAGTTTTGATGCGAGATTTTCGCCTAGCTCCCATCCTTATGACACAGAATACATGAACAATAGTTAAAGGGATTTGGCCAAAAAAGCTCAACTTATGGAAAAAGTTTAAAAATGGGACTTCAACACTTTAAATCAAATAGTGAAAGTAAAATTTTGGAAATGGGAAAAATGGTTCTTTTACAAAGGTAACTAAGGATTTGGAGGTTTAACCAATCCAAAATCAGCTTGAGTTAAATAAAATATGATTGTTACCATTTTAATAAATTAAGGGTCCAATTGATTTTCTTTTAAAAAATACCACAAAAGAGGTTTCCGATTATCATTAAACTTGGTAAAAATAGAAGTTTAGGTTAAAAAGAATCTTTATAAACAAAGGGTGACTTTTCAAAAATAATAATAATTAAAGAGTCTAAAAGGAGTATTTTTGTATTATGAAAGGAAATGGTGAACTTCATAAAAGGACGAAAAATATTGTATTTTTCTAAAGATGTGATTTTGTTAACTCCTTTTTCTAAAACAAGAGTACCAAATGATCAATTAAGATAATTCCTTCTTGAAGAAATATTAAAACACGGTATGGAGACCATGTTACAGTGAGACCAATTTTCCTATGATAACTTAAAGACTGAAAAGAAAACCTGGCCTTATATACTATAAAGTGTATAAGAGGCTACAGTATAGAGTCTCTGAGAGTTTATTGAATGCAGCTATTGTAGAATATTAGCTATAAGAATATGACATAGTTTAATTTGAGTAAATTGTACTAATTACAGTAATCGCCAAAGGGAAAACAATTAGCGATATTAAGGATTCAGCTAGAAACTAAGGACTCCAGGTAAGTTAGCCTTTCCCTTCTTGGCTATAGCATGAATATACTAGTGTGTGATTGTAGTCGTAGATTACACTAGTTTTGTTTGGGTCGTTAAGACCAGGGTATGCTTAATACCCACTCTTGTAATTCTTTTGCATTCTGAGGCTAAATGGTAAGTAGGTCAAGTTGGAGCCAGAACCTTAGCGTAATATAGTCCGGGTTAGAGCTAGGACACGGTAAGCTAAAGTCCGAGTCGGAACCAGGACATAGTAAAAATATAGCCTGGGTTGGAGCCAAGACATGGGAAAAATATATAGTCCGGGTTGAAGCCAGAACAATGATAATATACTCCGGGTTGGAGCCAGGACATTAATGGTGGAACCGGGTTGAGGCCCAGATCCCCTGTTGTTAATATATTGATTTGTTATGATATGTGTTATATATATCTTGAGTGTTCTGGGAATTTTCTGAGTACAGGATATTATGATATGTGTTATATATATTGAATATTCTGGGAATTTTCTGAGTGCAGGTTATTGTGATATGTGTCAACTTGGTTGTTAGAAACAACCAAAGTATTTATTTTGGATATGGTTATATATCTTGAATGTCTAGAATTTTCTGAGTGTAGGTTGTTATGATATGAATGAAAATTGGTTGTTGGGTGCAACCAAAGTGCTAGATTTTCTGTTATGATTATTACTTGTGAAATTGTGTGATAGAGTTGGAACTTATCCAATACCCTAGTAAATGGTAGCTATATCTACCTTAGGTCGACCTGTTACTGGGTTTTAGTATACTTGTGTGTAAGGCTATTCTTACTAAGTGTTGTCGCTTACCTAGTTGTTCATGTTGTAGGTAAGTGCAAAGGCAAAGTGGATCAGTGAGCGCCGGAGTCTACTTGCGGATATGTACATGTGGCCTGACCTAGGAGGTTTTTGATGGATCACCATTTTGAAAAGAAAAAGTTGAAAGCTCGTTATTACTTTTGGGATAATTACTTTATTATAACTCTGTGGATGAGTATTTGTATTTTCGTTTGCTAAACTAAAAGTATGTGCACATGACCTTTTTAAAAGTTTTTTCATATGGGTTTTCGGTATTAAGAGTTATAGTGAAAGTTTTAAATTTCCACATGATTTTTGGTATTGTATGTTTTGGGTCGTTACATTAGGCTTGACTAGCCCTAAGGTGACACTCTATAAGTTAAGTCATGAATTCTGAAATAATGGGTTACACTTACAAAGATGCAATTAAGCTTTTGCAGTGGATAATTTCATCTGGACCAAACTAGCGGTTCTCTATTTTTAAAAGAGAAAGTAAAGAGTTCTTTTGAGTCTTAAATAATAAAGATAAGATTGTCTTATAAACTATCTGAATTTAACTTGACCGACCCTAAGACGACACTTTATTTGTTGGGTAGTTTTATCGTGGAATAGTAATGTTAGTTTATGTATTTTAATTGTTGCATTCATGCATCATATTTACTTTTCAAATAATTGATATTTTTTGTAATGACCCAACTAATTCTAAGACTTTGGACCATTAAAACTACTATACATAGACACTACTTTCACGAAAACATACATAAGAAACATTTACAAACTTTATTAAAAACTCTAAGTAAATGTTGAAATTCATAAATTCGGGGTATGGGATCCCCTTGTTTGAAAAATATAACATAACTTAACTTAATTGAAATTGTTTACAAAACCAAGTGCGGAAAATACATAGAAACATAATTAATAAGACTGAAAATAACATCGTCCTCGAATCGTTCACGCAGTCCACCGAATCCATTATTCCTCAATACACAACCCCAAGCTGCCATGAATCCTTCCGCCACCATAACTATTTTCCTGCAAACATAAAAATAAAGGAATGAGCCTAATGCCCAGCAAGGAAAATCTACTAAAAACATAAAACATACACATGAACATATACTATAAACATATGTCATATACTACTACAATGGCCATTATACTACTTGGGGCTTGTTAACTAAACAAGTCATATGCCCAATAGATTTGTGGGGCTTGCTAGCTAAGCAAGTCATATGCCCATAAATTACTGGGTCTTGTTAGCTATACAAGTCATATGCCCAAGGTCTATCAACATACATAACATAACATAACATAACATAACATAACATAACATAAACATATCATATAAACATATAAAATTCTATCCTATTTTCCTTACCAATACCGGGATTTGAGAACAAGGACGGGATTTGGAACATTCCTAAAACCAACAATAAAAATGTGAGTATTTCTAATGAAAAAGATGGTCAAGAAATGAACTAATCCACCAAGATGAAACTTTCCGAAAGAAACCTTAAGTTCAAAGAACTTAAATACCTAACCAAGAGTGGAAAACAACGAGTTAGGATTTGAGTAAAGAAAACTAATGGAAACTAAAGAGTCATACAGAAATGAACATAAGATTAGGAATTCCTTTGGATGTACTAGAACAGAACTACACCTCGATATAGAAAAACACACAGTTTATCTTACTTCCCAAGTGTTTATAAAGCTTAAATTGATAAAGCTTATAACCCAACCCAAGTGTTTATTACTCAATAGTAACCTAGCAGCTTGAAGGCTCTGAACACAGCTTGAAGAATGAGAGAAATAGCTGGGTACTAGGTCCTATTTATAGAGTTCAAGGAGTGAAAAGATCTTCTTTTAGCTTGAATAAAAATAATGAATATTACTTGAAAAACATTTGAATATTCGTTCAGCAGAGGCTTAAGACTTGGTAAAAACGTTCAGAGGCTTGCTAAGAGGTTAAGGAATAAAATGAGCTCGGTTTAAAAAAACATTTGAAAAACTTGCCCTAGGGTCAATATATCGCCCATTGTAGGTGATATATCACCTAGGCTTATGCCTTAAGTGTTCGTCGATGTGTTTGTGCGAAGTTCACGTGTTTTCGTATTCCTCGTGTGGCGATATATCGCCCCTAAAGCTGCAATATATCGGCATACGCTGAAATATTATTCATGTAATTGCACTTTTTCAGCTTAATTTGAATTGGGTAAACAGCTTTGACTGAGTCCTATAACGTTTTTAAAGCTGATGGCAGGTTCTAGGGTTTTTAACATATTTCTCTTATAAAACTATTCATAAAAAATGCTTAATTTCTCAATAAACATGCACACGACAAGTGTCATGATCTTATTAGTTCTATCTAAACCTTATAGTATAATAAATAACATCTCTATAATCAGCTATATTAATCAAACTTTATGTTATAATTAAAATTCTTAAACTATAGGTTAAACTTATAAAATCTATAAGTGTTGCTATGAGTGTTTAACTAAGTCCCGGCTTGATCCAAAATCCACAGTAATAAACATACTATAACTATTACTAGCTATTACTACTACTACTACTACTATCTAACTAACTAAGTAAACATTCTGGGACTCTACAATTTTCCCCTACTACAAAGAATTTCATCCCCAAAATTTACTTACCAAACAAATCCGGATACTAAGCTTGCATGTCCTCCTCCAACTCCCACGTTGCCTCCCGCTCAGAACTATTACTCCATAGGACTTTGACTATCGGAATACTTTTGGATCGTAACTGCTTCATCCCTCTAACCGGTCATTCCTCGTAACTCAAGTCTTTCTGGAGCGCTAACGTATCATACTTGAGGACGTGAGATGAGTCTGACACATACTTATGCAGCATTTAGATGTGGAACACATTGTGGCTATCTGCTAGAGCTGGCAGTAGGGCTAATCTATATGCAATTGCTCCCACTTTGTCCAATATTTCAAAAGGACCTATAAATTGGGGACTTAGCTTGCCCTTTTTCCCAAACCGCTTCACACCTTTCATAGAAGATATCTTTAGGAAGACTTGATCTCCAACTTTGAATTCCACATCCCGCCGCTTGGCATCCACATAGCTTTTCTGACGGCTTTGAGCAGCAAGCATACGCTTTCTAATCAGCGCTACTGCTTCCTGAGCTTTTCTAACAGCTTTGGGACCAAGAAGCTGCCTTTCTCCTACCTCGTCCTAGTGTAGCGGTGATCGGCACCTTCTTCCATAAAGTAACTCATCAGGCGCCATTCCGATTGTTGACTGGTAGCTATTGTTGTAGGAGAATTCAATCAGCGGTAAGTACTTATTCCATGATCCTTCGAAATCAAGTACACAAGTGCGCAACATATCTTCTAAAATCTGTATGGTATGCTCGGACTGACCATTGGTCTGAGGATGAAAAGTTATACTAAGACTTAACTTAGTACCCATGGCTTGCTGTAAGCTTCCCCAAAATCTCGATGTAAACACCGATCCTCTATCGGACACTATTGTCTTTGGGATTCCATGTAACCGTACTATTTCTTGGACATAGATGTCTGCGTATTGATTCGCTGTGTATGAAGCCTTAACAGGCAAGAAATGAGCTAACTTGGTTAGTCTATCTATTACTACCCAAGCCGAATCATGCTGCTTATTCGTTCGTGGAAAACCCGTCACAAAATCCATGGCTATATCATCCCATTTCCATTCTGGAATGCTAAGTGGTTGCAATAAGCCTGTAGGCCGCTGATGTTCTGCTTTCACTTGCTAGCATACTAAACATTTAGACACATACTCTGCTATATCCTTCTTCATTCCTGGCCACCAATATATTGCCTTAATGTCGTGGGTCATCTTGGTCGACCCCGTGTGAACTGAGTATGGGGTACTATGCGCTTCTTCTAAAATCATCATCTTAATCATTTGATCATTGGCACGCATACCCGATCCTTATATCTCAGTAACCCTTGACATGATATTGAGAAATCTGTGGCCTTCCCTTCTCTAACTGCATCCATTTGTGCTACTAATGTGCCATCATGCCCTTGCCCGATCCGTATATCTTCTAACAAACTTGACTGGATAGACAAGTTAGCTAGCTTACCAATGACTACTTCTATTCCGGTACTGATCAGCTCCTGCTGTAGCGGCTTTTCTATTCCGGCTAGTGCTGCTAAACTTCCATAACTCTTCCTACTTAGCGCATCAGCAACTACGTTTTCCTTTCCCAGGTGGTATAGGATTTTGCAGTCATAGTCCTTTACTAGTTCTAACCACCTGCGCTGCCTCATGTTGAGCTCCTTCTGAGTGTAGAAGTACTTTAAGCTTTTGTGGTCCATATAAATCTCACACCGTTCTCCGTAAAGATAATGGCGCTAGATTTTCAACGCAAAGACCACCACTGCAAACTCCATATCGTGTGTTGGATAGCGTTGCTCGTACTCCTTCAGCTGCCTTGAGGCGTAGGCTATCACCTTGTCATTCTGCATCGGTTTAAAAAACGTTTGAAAAACTTGCCCTAGGGCCGATATATCGCCTGGGCTTATGCCCCGAGTGTTCTTCGATGCATTTGTGTGAAGTTCACATGTTTTTGTATTCCCCGTGTAGCGATATATCGCCCCTAAAGCTGCGATATATCGGCATACGCTGAAATAATACACGTAATTGCACTTTTTTAACTTAATTTGATTTGGGTAAACAACTTTGACTGAGTCCTATAACGTTTTTAAAGTTGCTGGCAGGTTCTAGGGTTTTTAAATATTTCTCTTATAAAACTATTCATAAAAAATGCTTAATTTCTCAATAAACATGCACATGACAAGTGTCATGATCTTATTAGTTCTATCTAAACCTTATAGTATAATAAATAACATCTTCATAATCAGCTATATTAATCAAACCTTATGTTATAATTAATATTCTTAAACTATAGGTTAAACTTATAAAATCTATAAGTATTGCTATGAGTGTTCAACTAAGTCCCGACTTGATCCAAAATCCACAGTAATAAACATACTATAACTATTACTAGCTATTACTACTACTACTACTATCTAACTAGCTAAGTAAACATTCTGAGACTCTACATTTTTCCAATAGTAATATTATTGTATTTTATTTCTTTCAATAACGTCGAACAGTGGCAATCCAATAACTGCTTTACTTTCACTTGAAAAACTTAATGGTGATATTTTTATAAGATGGAAATCAAATTTGAATCTAATGTTAATCTATGTGAACCATAAATTTGTCCTAACTAAGGAACGTCCTGAAGAGCCCGCTGCCAATGCGTCGAAGAATATTCGGGACAAATATGATGCATGGATTCAATCTAACAATAAGTCTAAGTGTTACATGCTTGTGAGTATGAATGATTTTCTAAGACAAAGCATGAACACGGAAACTGCTTTTGAGATAATGGAATCTTTGCAAGCCATGTTTAGGCAGCAATCTAATCAAAGTAGACATGAGGCTACTAGAACTTACATGACTACTAAGATGAAGAAAGGTGTTTCTGTGCGTGAACATGTCTTGAGCATGATTAACATGATGCATGGAGTAGAAATACATGGGTTCGTCATTGATGAGGGTACACAAGTAAGCATCATACTTGAATCGCTCACTCATACTTTCTCTATGTTCATGACTAACTATATTATGAATAAGTTGGAATTCAACATGACTCGGTTGTTGAATGAACGGCAGACATTTAAGTCTCTTAACAAAACCATAACCAAAGAGACTGAGGCAAATGTGGAAGAGGAGAAACCTTCAACCTCTAAGGATAAAACCAAGAAGAACAATGACAAAGGCAAAAGTAAGGACAAGAAGTCCAACAAAGGCAAGAAGACACCAAAAGCCAAGGAGAACAAGAATGACAACCACTCCAAGAAGAAAGAAACAAAAGGAAAATGTTTCCACTGTGGAGTTAAAGGTCACTGGAAGAGAAACTGTAAAAAGTATCTCACTGAGCTGAAAAATAAAGGTAAATATGATTTGCTTGTACTTGAAGCTTGTGTAGTGGAAGACGATATGTCATCCTGGGTTTTAGATTCAAGAGCCACTAACCACGTTTGTTCTTCTATACAGATACTTGAGTCGTTAAGGGAACTGGCTGATGGCAAGGTGACAATGCGAGTTGGAAGTGGAGCGCTCGTTTTAGCTAGAGCAAAAGGAACAGTTCGTTTATATTTTGGGAACAATTATCTTGTTTTGAACAATGTTTATTTTATTCCTGGATTTTCTATAAACTTAGTTTCTTTATCTATGTTGCATGAACAATTTTTTTATATTTCTTTTGTTATATTATTTTAAATAATGTGACAAATTGTGATTTATCACACATTGTAACATATTATTGAGAGCCACAAAATTGGACACATGTGTGTACCCAAATGTAACATATTTTGGAGTTACAAACTCAGTTACAAATTTTTAACTCTCAAATATTACCCAATAATGTGTAGATTGTCTATTACACATTTGAGTTTGGATTTCACAAAGCCATTATGAAATATGGCTATTAGAGACATGTTTTTAACCCCCATTAGGTGTATGGAGGTTACAAAATCATGTGAGAAAGGGTTTGGGACGTTTTGGAAAAACTAAAATTTTGTTGCTGAAATTGGAGTTGTGGGGGGCCACTGATAATCCCTGGACGCAGCCTAGGGGACAGAGGCCCGTGGCCGTGACCATTGATACTCCTGGCCGCAGCCAATGAGGTTGACAGCCAAAACCACTTTTCATTTTTTTCCAATGTGAACAGCTTTAACATCCCAAGTAACTCCCAAATCTCTATTTTAATTCAATAAATATCCAATTAAACATTGGTAACAACTATGGGGGTTGGTGGAAATTGAAATGCAAAGGGTTTCTCAAACTCTATAAATAGGAGCCTAATGCTCACTTGTAAGACAACTCTATTTCTATCCACTAGAGCACTTGGCTAGAAATACATCAAAAGGCTTGATTATTCCAGAGAGTTATTTATAATATTGAGAGAGTCTCTTAGTGCTTGAGATAGGAAAAATAAGCTTTTGGACAAAGATTGTAAACCTTGTTCAAGTTGGTGATCCCCAATGTTCTTCACTTTGGTTGTGTGAGTGAGAGAGTTTTGCTTATTGTTCTTATTATTTCTTTTTTCTACTTTTGCTTTTATCCTCTCTTCTTATATTTCTATTTACTTGTATTTTTGTCATAAGAGTTGTAACACTTATTTATCTATCATCTTGTCTATTGTAACCCTTTGCATAGAGTTGTATATTTGGTTTTACCATTTCCTTTGAGTATAATATATATCTCTAACATTAAAAAGCTTAATTTCATTTTCAAGTGAAGGAGAAACCATAGAGATCTTGTGAGGGTCCAACTTTTAAAAGATAGTAAGATAAAGTAATGTTCTTCTTTGGTTTTCTTAGAAGATCTAATGGCTTTCATATAGTGATAGAAATGAGAAGAATTAAATTTTATAAATGATGTTCATTGTTTTCTAATCTCCTTTGCTTTTGCAAATATAGTGGTTAGATTAGAAGATAATTCAACATCTTGAAGTTTTGCTATATGTGTTTAATTAACATATTGTGTAGATAATCTAGTATATTATTGGGTAATATACTAGTATGTTATATAGTTTTCTTATTTTGTGATAGTGAGAAATTATTAGATGACATTTTTGATATGGAACAGCCACCAAGAACATACGAGATTGGAATGGAACCGCGACCCAATGCTTAGCCAAGCACGAACCTTGGTATGAGGAAGACGCCACAAACGGGGATGGAATCCGTTTGATAAGTCAGGATGAACGCCACAAGGAATCTCCTTGATAAGTTCAAAAGTTTCTTCAAGAACTCAAGAAGAAATAAACTCACAATTTCATTCAACATAATCTGATTTTTCACATTGTTTTGGCAGTCCTTATAAGGACGAAAATTACATGAAAACAAGACCCTTGGTCTTCCTAATGAAACCGAAAAATTAAGGACAGCCCCTTTGTCTTCCTAATGAAAACCGAAAATTAAAGACAAAAAGGACTCTTGGACTCACACAAGTCAAATGTTTGACTTATCACAAAATAAACAAAGACTAAAAAACGTGATTAAAAATAAAAAGACTCATTACAAGAAGCTAAATATTGATCAAGCTCCTAAACTGGTGTCCTCATCATTCCTCCCCTCTTGGCTTGGATCAACTGGAACTTGACTTGGATTTTGAGTCTTGGTGTCCTCATCATTCCCCCCCTCTTGAGAAAGATTTGACCTCAAATCGTCACCTCCATCAAAAGGACTCAAATCAGAAACATTAAAAGTAGCACTAACAATATACTCACCTGGTAAATCGAGTCTGTAGGCATTGTCATTGATCCTTTCTAGCACTTGAAATGGCCCATCTCCTCGAGGTAGCAATTTGGAATGTCTTTGTGCTGGGAATCGCTCTTTCCTCATGTGTAACCATACCCAATCACCGGGATCAAAAACCTGCTTGTGACGACCCTTGTTAGCATCAAGTTGGTTAGTGTTTAAAAGAGCCTCCTTAACCTCACTTTTTTTTGCATAAAAATTACTTTGTTTTCTCTCGAATTTTCCCTCATTGATCGAACTCTTCTCTTTCTTTTCTCTCTCACTTGATTCGACCCTTTTCTCTCTTTGTCTCTCTTTTTTCTCACTCTCATTCATCTTTTCACTCTCCTTCTTTTGCTCACTCAATTTTTTTTTATCACTCAATTTTTGCAACCTCACTTGGTCTTCATATACTTGCTTTGGCGTCAATGGAGCTAGAGTGATTGTTCGTTGATGGAACGTGAATGAGTACTTGTTGGTGAAGCCATCATGCCGGACTCGCCGATCAAATATCCAAGGCCTTCCTAGAAGGAGGTGTCCAGCTTGCATGGGAACCACATCGCACAATACCTCATCCTCATACTTGCCAATTCGAAATGATACCAGCACCTGTTTTGTAACCCTCACTTCACCACTATCATTCAACCACTGCAACTTGTATGGACAAGGATGTTTAAGCGTTGAGAGCCCTAGCTTTTCAACCATGGAAGAACTAGCAACGTTAGTGCAACTACCACCATCAATAATAACACTGCATACCTTGTCTTTCACATGACAACGAGTGTGAAAGATGTTCTCCCGCTGCACCTCTTCTTCCTCTTCTTTTGCTTGCAAATTTAAGGCTCGTCGTGTGACTAGTGCAAGCATCTCACCAGATTCTGCCCCAAACTCCTCATCACCCATAGAAGCGTCCTCCAATGGTGGCATGTCATCAAGATCATCTTCCTCTTCGGAATCTATCTCCCCATTATCCCGAATTACCATAACTCGCTTGTTTGGACATTGACTAGCTATGTGTCCTCGCCCCTGACATTTGAAACATTTTATCTCACTAGAATGGGACGAAGTAGGGGCTGTTTTACCTTGAGGGGTCGTGGCTGGTTTTGGTGTAAAGGATGAAGTAGGTTGGTCTTCTTCCTTCTTTGGATAGTTCGACCGCCAAGGTGTTGCACTTGAATGGTGTGGGCTCGGTCTTGGCTTTGAACTGGTACTACCCCTCTTGAGCTGCCTCTCAACTTTGATTGCCATATGCACCAAATCTTCCAATTCCACATAATGGTGTAGCTCAATTGGATTAGCAATCTCTCGGTTCAACCCATTCAAAAACCTTGCCATTGTTGCCTCCCGATCCTCTTCCACATTGGCTCTAATCATAGCCATCTCCATCTCCTTGTAATACTCATCAACACTCTTGGAACCTTGACGAAGGCCCTGCAACTTAAGGTATAGATCTCGATAATAATGAGGTGGTACAAACCGTTGCCTCATCACCCTCTTCATTGCCTCCCAAGTGTCAATGGCACGATCTCCATTTCGCCTCCTATTGATGCACAACTGATCCCACCAAACAATAGCATAATCAGTAAATTCAATGACAGCTAGTTTTACCTTCTTCATATCAGAGTAGTTGTGACAATCGAATACCAACTCCATCCTCTTCTCCCACTCAAGGTATGCTTCAGGATCACTCTTGCCTTGAAAGGCGGGGATTCTCGTCTTGATATTTCCCAAATTATTGTCTACCCAGTTCCTATCTTCTCTATCTCGGCCATACCTCCTATGGTTACCCTCTGACATCCTATCATATTCTTCCTCTAAATCGCCCCCATCAAACTCTCTTTCACCCTCAACATCCCGTTGTTGCACCCTGTTCCTCCGTGCCCTCCATTGCGTTCCCTCTTCTACCCTATCCAACCTCTCATGTATCTGCTCACACTCCGCCCTCATCATCCTTCGCATCTCCCCAATTAATGCTTGCATTTGTAGATTCGAAACCTCAGGTGGCGGAATATCATTGCTTGCATCTTTCTCTGGATTTTGTGCCATGATGGAAATCTGCAAAATAAGGTTAGAATAATATGGAGAAAAGACCTCACCACACTCCCTCACGTGTTTCGCTCGAACAATATTTTCACTCAAATCCTCTCGTGTTTCATTCAATTTCAATGGCTTTTACCCTCAAATAGGCTCACACCTCTGCCTTTTTCCACTCGTATTCTTCTTTAAGTTCTTTCAAAACTAATCCACAATATCATGGAGGATTCAAGTAGCAAATCAAACTAGAACAAACCAAACGAACATAGAAAAACTGATGAAAAATGATGATTTTTGGATCACTTGTGTGGGGTTTTGGCAAAAAGGCCTCTAGACCATAGGGAACAAGAATAGAACAAAAATTTTTAAGAGAGGTTTCCAGACTCTTTTTTTTTTTTTTTTTTAGAATTCGGATCCTCTTGGTTTTCTTCTTCTTTCTTTTCTTTCTTTCTTCTTTTCTTTTCTTTTTCTCAAATGCAGATACAAGGAACAATTCAAAAACAAAATGAATCGGTTTTCACAAGAGAAACAATAGAGACTCAAAAAGAAAAGAGAAACAATGCAGATTCGGATTTCACAAAAAAGAAAAGAGAAAACTCAACCCACATTCGGATTTAACAATATGAATAAGAGAATATCAATCCTAATTCAGATTTACTCAATCCCAATTCAGATTTCACAATAAGAACAAGGGAACTCAATTCCAATTTCGAATTTCACAACAAGAACAAGAGAAACCCAAGGAAAAATTCGGATTTCAAAACAAAACAGCAAGAGTAACTCAATGATAATTTAGATTCCACAATTAGAACAAGAGAAAAACTCAAAGCCCTAATTCACGTTAAGAACCCTAAAACAAGCTCTAGAATAGTTTCGGATTTCACAACAAATAAGGGAAACAAGGAAACAATTGCAACAAGGAAATTAACAAGCTCTAGAATAGAAAAACATGACTAGATGAACACGAATTGAATATAGAGGAATACGAATTGATTTTTTTTTTTTCATAAATCCTAATATAATAACACGAACTGAATAGAAAAAAAATTGAAAAAGGATAGGCCAAACCGGATGATCCTAATCTCTGATACCAACTGATACGAACCACGCCAACAAGTGTGACGAAACCCGACACCAAATATGGAACAGCCACCAAGAACATACGAGATTGGAATGAAATCGCGACCCAATGCTTAGCCAAGCACGAACCTTGGTATGAGGAAGACGCCACAAACGGGGATGGAATCCGTTTGATAAGTCAGGATGAACGCCACAAGGAATCTCCTTGATAAGTTCAAAAGTTTCTTCAAGAACTCAAGAAGAAATAAACTCACAATTTCATTCAACATAATCTAATTTTTCACATTGTTTTGGCAGTCCTTATAAGGACGAAAATTACATGAAAACAAGACCCTTGGTCTTCCTAATGAAACCAAAAAATTAAGGACAGCCCCTTTGTCTTCCTAATGAAAACCGAAAATTAAAGACAAAAAGGACTCTTGGACTCACACAAGTCAAATGTTTGACTTATCACAAAATAAACAAAGACTAAAAAACGTGATTAAAAATAAAAAGACTCATTACAAGAAGCTAAATATTGATCAAGCTCCTAAACTGGTGTCCTCATCATTCCTCCCCTCTTGGCTTGGATCAACTGGAACTTGACTTGGATTTTGAGTCTTGGTGTCCTCATCAATTTTTATGAGTTTTATATGACATATATAAATATATTGATTTTGTGATACAATAGAAATGTGAAATCATATGTTTATGATATTTGTAATTTATGTTTACATATTAATAAAGAGCCATGTTAGTATGATATAAGTCATATGTGTATACAACTATATGAAATTATAATGAAATATAATCATGAAAATATTTGTGAGATGTTAATAGATTTTATACTATATTATTGTTAGTATGTGATTTGTGAATAAAAGAATTATTTGAGAATTTAAAATTTTCTCATTTAAAATATGAGCATCTCATTGTATGAGATAAGAAAATATGAACCGAAGGGGGTTACATCTTTTAATGGTTGTGTCTTTCTATTGCAAGAAAAACAGATCAAGGTGGATCCAAAATAGTACATTGTCCAATAGAATTTGAGTCTAAAGTGTGGTAAAAAAGTAATATATTTGAGAATTATGTAGTGACGAATTATGTAGTGACAATAATTCTTAAATATTCAATGTTTCAATGAGGAGACATTTCAAAATTGGAGAAGAAATTTTGAATCTTTACACCAATATTGAATAGATTAAATAGAACTTTATTTATTTTGGTTAAGGATGGTGATATGTTTAAATTAATCTCAATGAGGAGATAATTTTAAACGAAAACATAAGAAATTAAAATGTTTAAATAAATCAATGAGGATTTATTTTCTTTGATTTAAAGTGTTTAAAATTGACATCTACAAATTTATTTTGATGAGAAAATAAATGGATGTCAAAGTGGTGTTTTCAAAAGAATCTCAAAGAGACTCTTAGAAAATACACAAAAGTTGTTTTAGTGATTTTAAGATTATTTAGACAGCTAAAAGTGAAACTTAGTGATTATTTGTTTGAGAAATTTTCACATGACATTTGTGTTCACATATTTTATTTTGTGAAATATATAAAAGAAGGCAACCAAGTGAAAGTTACTTTCAAAGAAGTGTGTCTTGCTTTTGCAAGTAAATGAGTCAAAATAAACTAACACTGTTGTTTTGTTCATTTTGATCTATTGTGAGCTTATCATGTGGCTTGAGGACTCATGATGAACTTTGAGAATTATAAGTCTAGATTTATCTTGGAGGATAAAAGATTTAATAGAAATGAAGAGATTTCTATTTTAAAGTGATATTTTATTATCACTGTGTGAGAAATGTGGGGTGATGCTCCAAAGTTAATCAATTTATTTTGTTGATAATAATTGGATTAATTTGGTCATCCTATCAAATAGGTGATTTGAAATTCCACATTCTAAATCACTTTGGCTATATGCGTATAGAATGGATAAATCTAGACATGTTTGGTGTCTAAAGTTATTGTTTGTAATATTTTGATTCAAGAAGGAATCAATTTAAAACATAAAGGAGAATTTTAGAAACAAAGAGATTTCTATAATTAATATTCAAGAAGAATGTTTATCTTGGATATTGAAGTATAAAATAGTGGGTGTTAACTATGGTCAAACTCACTATTTTAAAGGGGTAACTATTTTAATCAAACTATAGCTAGCAACAAAGTTTTAATAAAATAATGAGAGTGGTTAAGTGTGGATACATGAGAAAAGAAATGTAGAGTCCAAGAACTTTACTTAGCTAAGATAGATAATAGTATGATAATATTTATAGCATTATCTTTGTTACTATGGATTTTTGGTTCAGACCGGGAATTATTTGGACACTCATAGTAGTACTTATAGATTTTCTAAGTTTAATCTATAGTTTAAGAATATTAAGTTTAACCTAAGGTTTGATTAATGTGACTGATATTAAGGATTATATTTATTATACTATAAGGTTTAGATATCAACCAATAGGATTTTAAGCACATGTTATGAATGGTGATTAAGGATTAAGTATTTTTGAGGATTAAATTTAATAAGGAGTAAAGTTTGAATGTTATAGGGTCAGTCAGCAGCTTTGAATACGTTGAAGGCTTAGTCAAGGCTGTTTACCCCATTCAAACTTAGCTAAAAAAGTGTGATCTCGTGTTTAATTAATGAGCGTATGCCGATATATCGCAGCTATAGGGGGCGATATATCGCAGCACGTAGATACGGAAAACACGAGACGATGCACGGGAGCCTCGGGCATACTGGCCCAGGCGATATATCGCCTACAGGGGGCGATATATCGCCTCCTTCAGCATATGTTCAAACATTTTTGAATTCTTTTCCTTTCAGCCATTCAAACTCCTCCATAAGTCCAGCATCTTTTTGATGAGGACACCAAGACTCAAAATCCAAGTCAAGTTCCAGTTGATCCAAGCCAAGAGGGGAGGAATGATGAGGACACCAGTTTAGGAGCTTGATCAATATTTAGCTTCTTGTAATGAGTCTTTTTATTTTTAATCACGTTTTTTAGTCTTTGTTTATTTTGTGATAAGTCAAACACTTGACTTGTGTGAGTCCAAGAGTCCTTTTTGTCTTTAATTTTCGGTTTTTATTAGGAAGACAAAGGGTTGTCTTTAAATTTCGGTTTTCATTAGGAAGACAAAGGGTTGTCTTTATTTTTTCGGTTTCATTAGGAAGACAAAAGGCTTGTCTTTAATATTTCAGTTTTTAGGAAGACAAAGGGGCTTGTATTGATGTAATTTTCGGCTATATAAGGCCTTGAAAACATTTGGAAAAATCAGATTATGTTGAATGAAATTGGGAGTTTATTTCTTCTTGAGTTCTTGAAGAAACTTTTGAACTTATCAAGGGGTTCCTTGTGGCGTTCAACCTGACTTATCAAACGGATTCCCATCCCCGTTTGTGGCGTCTTCCTCATACCAAGGTTCGTGCTTGGCTAAGCATTGGGTCGCGGTTCTTCATTCCATTTCGTGTGCTCTTGGTGGCTGTGCCATATTTGGTGTCGGGTTTCATCACAGTGTTGGTGTGGTTCGTATCAGTTGGTATCAGAGCTTAGGATCATCCGGTTTGGCCTATCCTTTTTCATTTTTTTTTTCTATTCAGTTCGTGTTATTATATTAGGATTTCTGAAAAAAAAAAAAATCTATCTATTCGTGTTCTTGATTTTTCTAGTCTTTGTTCTTGTTTTCCTTCTAAAAATCTGAAAACCATTATAGTTAATCTCTTTATTCCAGATTGTTTCTTTGTTCAAATCGTGTTCTTATTTCCTAGTTTCCATTATTTCTTTGTGAAATCCCTTGAAATCCGAAACTAGTCTACACAAAGTTTCAATTCCTTTGTAATCCCCTATTTTTGTTTTCTTTTCATTTCTGAAATCATGAATTAGGGTTCTTAACGTGAATTAGGGCTTTGAGTTTTATCTTGTTCTACTTGTGGAATCTGACTTTGCATTGGTTTTCTCTAGTTCTTATTGTGAAATCCGAATTTTCATTGAGTTTCTCTTGCTTTGCTTTTGAAATCCGAATTTTACCTTGAGTTTCTCTTGTTCTTATTGTGCAATCCGAATTGGCATTGAGTTTTTCTCTTGTTCTTATTGTACAATCCGAATTTGTTTTATTGGGAAATCTGATTTGGCATCGAGTTTCTCTTGTTTTATTGTGAAATCTGAATTGACAGTGAGTTTCTCTAGTTTTTCATTGTGAAAATCCGAATTTGCATTGAGAATCTCTTGCTCTTTTGTGAAATCCGAGTTGTTTTGTTTTCGAATCCAAGTCTGATTTTTTTTCTTGTGTCTTGTACCTGCATTTGAGAAAGAAAAAAAAAAACAGAAAAGAAAGAAGAAGAAAAAAATTCAAAGGGATTCGAACCTAAAAAAAAAAAAAAAAAAAAAAAAAAGTCTGGAAACCCTTCTTAAAAATTTTTGTTCTATTCTTGTTCCCCATAGTCTAGAGGCCCTTTTGCCAAAACCTCACACAAGTGTTCCAAAAATCACCATTTTTTGCCACTTTTTCATCGGTTTTCGTTTGATTTGTTTGGTAGAATTGGCTGCTTGAACCTCCATATCACCGTTTCATTAGTTTTCAAAGAGCTTAAAGAAGAAAATAGAGTGGAAAAAGGTAGAGGTGTGAGCTTATTTGAGGGTAAAAGCCATCATTGAGTGCAAACACGAGTGTACTTGAGTGACCATTTTCTTTGAGTGAAACACGTGAGGGAGTGTGGTGAGGTCTTTTTCTAACCTTATTTTTTTTGCAGATTTTCAATCATGTCACAAAATACAGAAAGAAATGCAGGCAATGACACTCCACCACCTACAGTTCCAAATCTACAAATTGAAGCATTAATGGGGGAGATGAGGAGGATGTTGAGGGCGGAGTGTGAGCAAATACATGAGAGGTTGGATAGGGAAGAAGAGGGAACACAACGGAGACCAAGGAGGGGTAGGGTACACCAAAGGGAGGATGAGAATGAAGGGGATTTAGAAGGGGTAGTTTCTGATGATGAATTTGATAGGATGTCAACGGGTAACCATAGGAGGTATGGTGGGAATAGAGAAGATAGGAACCAGGTAGATAATTATATGGGGAATATCAAAATGAGAATCCCAGCATTTCAGGGGAAGAGCGATCCTGAAGCATACCTTGAGTGGGAGAAGAAGATGGAGCTAGTTTTTGATTGTCACAACTACTCCGACATGAAGAAGGTAAAACTTGCTGCCATTGAGTTTACTGATTATGCTATTGTTTGGTGGGATCAGTTGTGCATCAACAGGAGGCGGAGTGGAGATCGCCCTATTGACACATGGGAGACCATGAAGAGGGTGATGAGGCGACGCTTTGTACCACCTCATTATTATCGAGATCTCTACCTTAAGTTGCAGGGTCTTCGTCAGGGCTACAGAAGTGTTGATGAGTATTACAAGGAGATGGAGATGGCTATGATTAGAGCCAATGTTGAAGAGGATCGGGAGGCAACCATGGCAAGGTTTTTGAATGGCTTGAACCGAGAGATTGCTAATCCAATTGAGCTACACCATTATGTGGAATTGGAAGATTTGGTGCATATGGCAATCAAAGTTGAGAGGCAGCTCAAGAGGGGTAGTACAAGTGCAACACCTTGGCGGTCGAACTATCCAAAGAAGGAAGAAGACCAACCTACTTCATCCTTTACACCAAAACCAGCCACGACCCCTCAAGGTAAAACAGCCCCTACTTCGTCCCGTTCTAGTGAGATAAAGTGTTTCAAATGTCAGGGGCGAGGACACATAGCTAGCCAATGTCCAAACAAGAGAGTTATGGTGATTCGAGAAAGTGGCGAGCTCGATTCTGAAGATGAAGATCTTGCTGACATGCCACCATTGGAAGATGTTTCTATCGATGATGAGGAGTTTGGGGCAGAATCTGGTGAGATGCTTGCACTAGTCACACGACGAGCCTTAAATTTGCAAGCAAAAGAAGAGGAAGAAGAGGAAGAAGAGGTGCAGCGAGAGAACATCTTTCACACTCGTTGTCATGTGAAAGGCAAGGTATGTAGTGTGATTATTGATGGAGGTAGTTGTACTAACGTTGCTAGTTCTTCCATGGTTGAAAAGCTAGGGCTCCCAATGCTTAAACATCCTTGTCCATACAAGTTGCAGTGGTTGAATGATAGTGGTGAAGTGAGGGTTACAAAACAGGTGCTGGTATCATTTCGAATTGGCAAGTATGAGGATGAGGTATTGTGCGATGTGGTTCCCATGCAAGCTGGACACCTCCTTCTAGGAAGGCCTTGGCTATTTGATCGGCGAGTCCAGCATGATGGCTTCACCAACAAGTACTCATTCACGTTCCGCCAACGAACAATCACTCTAGCTCCATTGACGCCAAAGCAAGTATATGAAGACCAAGTGAGGTTGCAAAAATTGAGTGATAAAAAAAAATTGAGTGAGCAAAAGAAGGAGAGTGAAAAGATGAATGAGAGTGAGAAAAAAGAGAGACAAAGAGAGAAAAGGGTCGAATCAAGTGAGAGAGAAAAGAAAGAGAAGAGTTCGATCAATGAGGGAAAATTCGAGAGAAAACAAAGTAATTTTTATGCAAAAAAAAGTGAGGTTAAGGAGGCTCTTTTAAACACTAACCAACTTGATGCTAACAAGGGTTGTCACAAGCAGGTTTTTGATCCCGGTGATTGGGTATGGTTACACATGAGGAAAGAGCGATTCCCAGCACAAAGACGTTCCAAATTGCTACCTCGAGGAGATGGGCCGTTTCAAGTGCTAGAAAGGATCAATGACAATGCCTACAGACTCGATTTACCAGGTGAGTATACTGTTAGTGCTACTTTTAATGTTTCTGATTTGAGTCCTTTTGATGCAGGTGACGATTTGAGGTCAAATCTTTCTCAAGAGGGGGGGAATGATGAGGACACCAAGACTCAAAATCCAAGTCAAGTTCCAGTTGATCCAAGCCAAGAGGGGAGGAATGATGAGGACACCAGTTTAGGAGCTTGATCAATATTTAGCTTCTTGTAATGAGTCTTTTTATTTTTAATCACATTTTTTAGTCTTTGTTTATTTTGTGATAAGTCAAACACTTGACTTGTGTGAGTCCAAGAGTCCTTTTTGTCTTTAATTTTCGGTTTTTATTAGGAAGACAAAGGGTTGTCTTTAAATTTCGGTTTTCATTAGGAAGACAAAGGGTTGTCTTTATTTTTTCGGTTTCATTAGGAAGACAAAAGGCTTGTCTTTAATATTTCGGTTTTTAGGAAGACAAAGGGGCTTGTATTGATGTAATTTTCGGCTATATAAGGCCTTGAAAACATTTGGAAAAATCAGATTATGTTGAATGAAATTGGGAGTTTATTTCTTCTTGAGTTCTTGAAGAAACTTTTGAACTTATCAAGGGGTTCCTTGTGGCGTTCAACCTGACTTATCAAACGGATTCCCATCCCCGTTTGTGGCGTCTTCCTCATACCAAGGTTCGTGCTTGGCTAAGCATTGGGTCGCGGTTCTTCATTCCATTTCGTGTGCTCTTGGTGGCTGTGCCATATTTGGTGTCGGGTTTCATCACAGTGTTGGTGTGGTTCGTATCACTTTTGAACGAGTCTTCAGCCTCTGCTGAACGATTATTCAAATGATTTTTACCTAAAAAAGCCATTATTTTTATTCAAGTAAAAATCAAGATACTTTCATTCCCAAACTCTATAAATAGGACCTAGTACCCAGCCATTATTCACCTTTTTCTCTAAGTTCAGAAGCTGCTAGTGTTAAGTGAGTGTGAGAGTGTAAACACCTGGTTTGGGAAAATCATAAGCTTAAACACATCATAAGCTTATCAAACACTTTGGGAAGTGAGGTTCTATAGCATTTCGGTTGAGGTGTAGATTGGTCTTTCAAGTCTTTGAGGTAACCAAAACTCTAGTTCCTTTCTGTATTATGTTATTTTCTTTCTCATAGTCTTCTACTCAATCTCTAACCTTAATCTTCATTTTGGTTAGGGAATCCAAGTTCTTAAGCACATAAGTTGTGGTAAGCATATTTCTCAATGGTTTAGTCTTCCCATTTCCTTCTTTCAACTCACTCTTGTTCATTATGGTTTTAGGAGTGTTCCAAAAGTCCCAACTCAGTCCATTATATCCCGGTAACTTTGGTAAGGAAAATAGGCTAGAATCTATATGTTTATGTTTATGTTATCTTATGTGTTATGTTTTCATATGTTATGAATATGTTATTGATGTGTATGTTGTAGGCTTGGGCTTATGCCCTATTTGACTAACAAGACCCCAAAAAGATTGTGGGCATATGCCTATTTAGCTGGTAGGACCCCACTAATCTCATGGGCATAAGCTTGTTTAGTCTATGAGACCCCAAGTAATAATGGCCATTATAATAAGTGTATTATGTGTTATGATATGTCTTTACGTTTATTATGAAATCTATGTTTATGACTATGTGTTAGATTTTCCTTGCTGGGCATTAGGCTCATTCCTTTCTGTTTATGTGCAGGAAAATAAGCTTTAGAGGCGGTAAGATTCCTGACGCTTAGAGGATGTGTATCGATGGTGAATGGAGTCAAGGGGCCGAGCGTTATTTGATTCGAGGATGTAGTCTTGTTTATGTTTTTTATGGTTTTAGATGTATTTTCCGCATTTTCTATGTAACTCTTTTTACTTTAAGTTATTTTTTGTTTTAAAAAGACAATGGGTACCCATATCCTACTTATTTTTATGAAAGTAACCTTTGTTTCTACAAGTTTATAATAAATTATGGTATTTTCGCAAATGTATGTTTTAGTAATAATTTGTATGTATAGTTCGATAATGGTCCAAGAGTCTAGATTAGTGGGTCATTACAAGAAATGACTCAAATGGAATTATTTCTACATCTCAAAGGATGGGACTTAGACTCCCTAAAGAGATTCACGATTGATGGTAACCTATCTTAATACTAGTAACCACACTAATACTAGTAACCACACTAGTATTAGGTTCAACAAATAATAATAAGTCAATCAAGTGAATAGTAGTAGTACTCAAATTTTTTCCCATCTGAGATATGAGTACTAGTGTGTTACCAAAATGAGGGTTAAAACCAAAAGGTTTTTTAATAGAACTCAGATTGTATATGCTCAAACATAATGAACGAACGCTAAATAACTTGAAATTATTTAAAGTAGCAAAACCATAAGGAAATAAAAGACAAAAAGTTTCAAATGAGGATGACATATGTCTTTTGGAATTTTAGACTTTGTCATATAGGACTAGACAGGATAAATTGGTTAACAAAAGATGGACCTTTGAGGGAACTAAGAGTTGGAACTCTTCCAGTTTGTGAATCCTGTCTAGAAAGCAAAATGACCAAACGTCATTTCTCACCAAAAGGCAATAGAGCTAAAGAACCTTTGGAGCTTGTACACAGTGATGTCTGTGGTCTAATCAATGTACAAGCAAGAGGTGGGTATGAATACTTTGTCACTTTCATTGACAATTACTCAAGATATGGTCATATTTATCTAATGCTTAGGAAATCTGAAACCTTTGGTAAGTTTGAAGAATTCAAAGTTGAGGCTGAGAAGCAATTAGGTGAGACTCTTAAAACACTTTGATCAGATCAAGGTGGTGAATATTTGGATTTAGAATTCAAAGATTTCATGCTAGAGCATGGTATTCTATCCCAACTCACAACACCTTGAATGCAATAGCAAAATGGTGTTTCAAAAAGAAGAAATGAGACCTTATTGGACATGGTCAGGTCTATGTTGAGCTACTCTTCAATTACTCTCTCATTCTGGGGATATGCACTTCAAATGGTGACTTACATTTTGAATGTAGTCATATCTAAGACCATAAGTAAAACGTCGCGAGAACTGTGGAATGGAAACAAACCTAGTTTGCACCATTTTCGCATTTGTGGCTGTCCTACTCATGTTCTTAGACCAAATTCAGGGGAGCTTGATTCGAGGTTTGAAGTATGCATTTTTGTGGGCTATGCTTCAGAAACAAGAGGTGGTTACTTCTATAGTCCCAAGGACCAAAAGGAATTTGTTCAACAAATGCGACCTTCCTTGAACATGACTATATGAATAACTATAAACCTAGGAGCAAAGTAGTATTGAAGGAACTCACAGCTAATAAGATTCCATCTCTTTTATCATCATCATCATTAAATGATAAACGAAAAACTGGGGAAACAACTATTCCTAAAAAGGAAATCCCAGTGTAACGTCGTAGTGGGAGGAATGTGATACAACCTATTCGCTACAAACATGAGGCACATGTCCTTGTTTCTGATACAGACAAGGACGATCCATTAACCTTCAAAGAGGTTATGTAAGATCCTGAAAATGAGAAATTGCAAGAAGCCATGAACCAAGGAATGAAATCCATGTATTCCAATTTTTTCTGGGAACTTGTAGACCCACCTGAAGATGTTAGGCCCATTGGGTGTAAATGGATATACAAGAAGAAAAGAGGTGTAGATGGGAAAGTGGAGACTTTCAAAGCAAGGCTAGTAGCCAAGGGTTACACTCAGAGAGAAGGTGTTGATTATGAAGAAACATTTACTCCTGTGGCCATGCTGAAATCCATTCGCATCCTCTTATCCATAGTTGCCACGTATGATTATGAGATATGGCAGAAGAACATCAAGACACCCTTCCTTAATGGCTATCTTGATGAAAGTATCTATATGGTACAACCAGAAGGGTTCATCAAGAACGGGGAAGATCAAAAGGTGTGCAAGTTGTTGAAATCCATTTATGGATTAAAGCAAGCATCTAGATCTTGGAATATCACCTTTGATGAAATAATTAAAACATATGGCTTCAAACAAAATTTCGACGAAGCATGTGTATACAAATATATCAAAGTAAAAGTGGTGGCTTTCCTAGTTCATTATGTGGATGACATTCTCCTCATTGTCAACAATGTAGAGACACTGTCAAACGTAAAGAAGTGGTTAGCTGAAAAGTTCCAAATGAAATATTTGGGCAAGGAAAGCTATGTTCTGGGAATCCAAATCCTAAGGGATAGGAAGAACAAGCTCTTGGCATTTTCTCAAGATAATTACATAGATAAAGTGCTTGAAAGGTTCTCTATGGATAATTCCAAGAAAGGTCAGTTACCAACCAGACATGGAATTACTCTTTCGAAAGAGCAATGTCCAAAGATACCTCAGGAGGAAGAAGATATGAGAAAGTATCCCCATGCTTCAGCAGTTGGGAGTCTTATATATGCTATGTTGTGTACTAGGTCAGACATATGCTATGCACTAGGGATTGTGAGTTGTTATCAATCAAATCCAGGTTTGGAACACTGGTTTGCAATGAAGCACATTCTCAAGTATTTTAGGAGAATGAGAGATTATATGCTTGTATATTCAAGGGGTGAGTTAAACCCTACTGGATACACTTATTTTGATTTCCAATCAGACAAAGACAGTCGTAAGTCGATGTATGTGTCAGTATTCACTCTTGGTGGAGGAGGTGTAGTCTGGAGATGTATTAAACAATCCATTATTGAAAATTCAGCCATGGAAGTCGAGAATATAGTGGCTTTTGAAGCAGCTAAGGGAGCGGTTTGGTTGAGGAAGTTCTACATTGATCTAGAAGTAGTTCCATATATGGATAATCCATTATTCCTGTACCGTGACAATAGTGGAGCAGTAGCTTATTCCAAGGAACCTAGAAACCACAAGAGAGGAAAGCATATATAGAAAGGAAATACCTTCTGGTTAGAAAGATTGTGAATAAAGGTGATGTGACTGTTATGAAGATAGCATCGGAACAAAACCTGGCAAACCTGTTTACCAAGACACTTCCTGCAAAATCGTTTATGGTTCATTTATTCAACATGGGATTAAGGGAAATGCCTCACTTGCTTTAAGGGAAAGTGGGAGATTGTTATAATTAATGCCCTAAAAGCATATTAAGACATTTTTATTAATTTAAATAAAAGTAGAATTTTATTATGTTTGAATGTTGTAATTAATGTTTGAATTAATTATATAATTATATCAAGAAAATTCCTTATTCATTAATGAGAATATGATCTTGTATTAGTATAAGAGAATTAAGATCATATATAATGAATAAAATAGTCAGTAACATATTAAAGTAAGGAATCTTTAATGAATGGTTACTAGTGCGGTTACAAAGCATATAGGATGTGTAACGCCCTGGCTATCCCAGAACAGTTACGGTGAACGGTGGACCAGAAATTTGACTCACTACCTGAGTCCTTTGGTCAAAAACGTGCTCTAAGTGTAATTAACAGGTTAAGGTATAAAAACCAATAAAAAGGAAATGGAGATTTTCATTACAAACTGCTCTGCAGAGCTAAACAAAACATTTACAAGTGGTTCTCAGTACAAAATGGTCATTACAGTTTAAGATTTACAATCCCGCCGACCTAAGCGGCAAAAAATAGGGTAAACCCCCTAATTCCTCTGAGAACTCCTTGGCCGTGGTAATCAAGCGGCCGCATATGTACACATCACCACATCAGCTCTCCACTCAAGGCTAGGTGAGCTTTTCTTTCCCTTTACCTGCACCACATAACACCCATGAGCCAAAGCCCAGCAAGAAAACATAATACTTTTCATAACACTATCAAATGATTATCATTATAATCACACCGAGCATAAAGCTTTCAAACAAGTAAGTGAACACCACATGATCCAAGAGGGAGAGTGGCTGCTAGGTAAGCCACTAGCCTCCAAGTGCTTATTTCATTCATCGACCCTCGGGGTCGGTCTGGCATTAATGCTCTTTGAGCCATTCAATGCTAATGGTTGATTAGATCTAATCTCCGTTGGCTTGCGTGAACCACGCTAAGACCGTTCTGACTAATAAGTCAGCGCTAAGTGACCAGTGTCCAGTATCACCGCCGAACTTGACTAATAAGTCACAGCTTCACAGCCAATACTAACACCTTTGCCAATTCTGACTGACAAGTCAGTGCAACATGACCAGTGCCCAGTACCACTGCCGAACCTGACTAATGAGTCACAACTTCACAATTGATACTAGCACCTTTGCCAAACCTGACTAATAAGTCAGTACCATGCACAAGTGAGCAACTTATGCTAAGCATTCTATATTCAATCCATGTCCATATTACACAACCAACATGCCTCACAAGTATCCATGCATGTCACACTTGGGGTGCAGTTTTCTTACCTCTGGTTCGAGCAAGAATGAATACAAGAACAACCCTGAGAACGATCAACCTTTTGGTCCTTTAGCGGTTACCTGGTCATAACCAATTATGGGGTTCCATCAATAAAATGAACAATAAAAGGTTCCCAAACCAAAACCTAACCTCTGGGACATCAAACACTACTCAGCCGGGTAGTAGGTTCAACCACGAGGCCTTAGGCTTAATTCCCATGCTAGAAACTCCATTTTGGCCAAAAATTCCTTAAGGGTCGCGGCCCTCCCCAGCTGCGCCACAGCGCGCCTCCAAACAGAGGTAGCCAAACCCTGACAGGAACCTTGGGCCGCGGCACACCTATGCCATGCCGCGGCTCAACACCCTTTCAGCCAAAAACCAGCAACACACCAGAAATTTCCCCTGCGTTTTCCCTCTCAAACCAGCCCTTCAAACTGACTCTAAACCTCTTCCAAACACCCATTTAAACCTCCAAACATCACCCATAACTCTCCCTCATCATAACCCAAGTAAAACACCACAAAAACTCCCCTTGATTCCAACTATCCACACCAAAATCTAGAGCTGAAATCTAACATTAAAACAGGGATAAACCAGAAAGTTAATGGACAAAGCTTACCTCAAACCTGGAATTGAACCCTCTCCAATGGCTGAACTAAGTCTAAAACCTCAGCCCCTTGATCTCCTAGCTTGATTCCACCCTTTGAGCTCAAAACACCAAAGAAGGAAAGAGGGAAATGGATGCACGGGAAGGAGAAAGTTCACTCTCTGTTTTTGCTCTGTTTTGTACGGTTTCTACAGCCATCTAAAACCATATATATCCTATCCAAATGACCTAAATGCCCCTAGGTCATTTAAGGCTTCTAAAACCATTTCAAGGGTAATTTTGGCACTTTCCACCTATACCGTTAATCATAATTAACACTTCTCAATTCCCGCTAACCTCAATATTCTCAAACTCCAATATTTCACATCCCGTTACCCTTTAATGCCCGGTAACACTCTAATCATTAAAACATCCCGAGACTCACCCCGAGCCCCGAGCTTAAGCCTGTTATGACCAAACCGACAATTAACATTTCCTTGATTGTCTCATGCCAAATGGCTCGAGCAAACCCACATCATAATGTGGTCTCAAAATATATCACCAACACGCGTTCAAATAATCAATTTACCCTCAACGGGCCAAATTACCATCACACCCCTGTAATAAGAAGTATGGACTCACATGCATGCATTTCACATCATATCATAATATAATCAACATATACATGCATTTTATCAATTAATAACATAGTTAAGCAAGTATGGCCCTCCCGGCCTACTATTCATGTCGTTAAACACATCGGAGAATTCGGGGCATTACAGGATGCGAGTGATCTAGATTTAGATTACTGATGTGGATAGACATCTTAGTAAATGTGATGGATATAATAGAGATTATATATGACAGGACCTATGAGAATTAATTATCTTTATAAACTTGCCATTAGACATAAAGATTTAATTCTTATCATAATAGATGATCATTTGTAGATCAGTCTAAATCTTGAGTGTTCATGAACTCATGTTTGTGTTTATTGGATCTTTTGATTCACTCGTTAAGGTTTCTTAGTAAAATAATGAATTTTTTTTTGGATATTCAATATCATGAATGGCTGGGAAGATGAATTACAATAATGGAATCTGTTGACTGCCTTTTTCGCAGCAAACTTAATTTGAGAAATTAAAGTATAAATAAGGAAAGACACAAGGTTTTACGTGGTTCAGGTTATAAAAGAACCTTAGTCCACGAGTCTCTATTATTCAGTGAGCTTGAAGTTTGAGGTAACAAGCTTCAATGGTGATTCTCAAGCAGCGTATATATTGCACTGAGTACAGAGTTTCTCTCTCTAAAAAATCCAACCCTTTACAAGGAGATACCCCAGCCATATTTATAGAGACTAGGTCATTAATACTAATCATCTCTCATAAATATTAGGTTATTAATGTTAATTTAATACATAAAGGGTTGTGTTACAATAAAGACTATGGCCCACACAGATTCTACGGAGCCCATTGTAGAAAGTCACACTCCACCTTTATGGGGAACATATCCGTGATTGTCAGAGCGCGGCGCACGTTTGCCCATGTCAGGCGGCGCTGTGGGAAATGCTGATTGTCGAGTGTACAAACTCAACACCACTAATTGAGGATCACCAAAAGATGTCAGATGATCCTTTTGAGGCCCACACCTGCAATGATTGACACCTGGCATTACTCTTAGGCCCGAGGACTGGAGTCATGGACTTGGAGAATGGCCAAGTAAGGAGGGGCCCTTGAGGCGTGATCTCACTTGGAGATACCCTCCCCCCGAGGTCAAGGCCTCAGATCGTGGCCTCACCCGTGGGCATTCATACTTCGGAGACTAGCCTGAAACATGGTCTCCCTGGAAGACACCCTTGCTTCCGAGGAGACCTCGAGTCATAGCCTCACCTGGAGACCCCCCCGATTCGGCTAGACTGGACTACACCAATGAATTCGCATCCTGAGGACTCCATGGTCTGTCGCTAATTACCCTTAATTGCCACATGTCAGATGATCAAAACACAAACAACATTTGCCCCCCAAGTCATCACTCCTCCTTGGACAGTGGAGACTTGAATTTAGGAGTAATCCAAAAAGGTCTTCAAGAGGTGACATTTGAACTTCCTCTGACTTCTTTGAAAATTTCGTGCCACGTGTTGACTCCCTATTGCTGGGCCCATCAATCCGTGCAATTAATGAGAAGTTCATTTCACTACTCAAAATGTCCACTCTGTACCCTAGGCGTCTTTTCACTCCATACCCAAGACATTGTTTCCCAAGGCCAATGATCACGATCCGTGCCTTTTAGTATCTAACCGTTGGATTACTCTTGAGTGCCAAC
This sequence comes from Humulus lupulus, assembly GCF_963169125.1. Taxonomy (NCBI): domain Eukaryota; kingdom Viridiplantae; phylum Streptophyta; class Magnoliopsida; order Rosales; family Cannabaceae; genus Humulus; species Humulus lupulus. The sequence goes on from NC_084795.1 coordinate 157,004,299, forward strand.
ATCATGGGTAATCTGATGGTTGAGGTGTAGCTGCTTCCCCTCCAATTATTGAGTATAAAACTCGATAACTGCCTCTCAGCAAACACACTTACCATTCAAAAATTTCAAAACCCCCAACACTCTCTCTTCTTCCTTAATCTTCCCAGTCCTTCAACCGTTCCAGAGTTTCTTCTGAAAGTATGGATGATTAGCGAGAGTCGTCGTACTTGAGGGCTAACGGCAATCAATTCTTCATAATCAGAACCCGATTCAGCACTTACCGTCGATATATCTCGGGTAAGCATTTACTGGTTTTGTGTTTTCGTTGGGTTTAATTTCGAGAGTTTTAGATGCATGCTTAGGAATGAGCTTCTTGTGATACTTTGGGGGGGAGTTTTGACATTTTTTAGTCTTTTTAGGCACATTTTGGCGTTAGGAGTGGCCAAAATGGCCTATTTCCCATCTTGGGTAAACTTTTGCCTTTCTAGACACTCGACCGGAATCTGGGAAATCCCCAGATTCCGGCATTGTTCATAAGTTCTAGTGGTGTTCTTCGGTGCTGAATTTTTGGCCCCAAGGACATCACAAACCTTTAGAAATTCTTTCTTCCCCTCCCCAAGTAGTAGTCTTAGGGATTCTCTCTTTGGCCCATATTTCTTCAGGATAAGGTGCTAACTGCTTGGTTTGTTGTTTCAGATATCCGAGGAGCTTCACCAATTACATCAACAAGGATTTTACGCCTTTGAAGTTGAGATCCTCCAAATGGGCCAAGAAGCAGGGCAACACCTCGAGAAGGGGAAACAAGTAGCTGGTTGCAGTCAAGCCCTCGTAGTTTAAGAGGGCTCTGACCCGGTGGCAACGAGACCTCTTCAAGTCGGCCTCTCGAAAGAAGAGGCCAATGCAGGCCCGACACTGTTGCACAACACCTACCATGTCGTGGAATTTGAGGCGGAGGACATCCTAAGCAAGCTACGACATCGAGGTGCCTTGGAGAAGATTCTCAACCACTATAGGGTGGATGCCAACAAGATGTTAGTGCGCATGTCTCGGGAGGACAAGAGGACGCATGAGAGCATTCATGGGCTCAGGCCCTGGAGTGCCTCCCATCTCCAGGCTGGTGCAACACTGCCATTGCAGCAATACTATGTCAACTTCCTCAAGTTCGTCGGCATAGCTCCCTTCCAATTGTCTCCAAATGTATATCGGCTACTGGCGAGACTTTACATTTTGTACAAGAGGCAAAACTGGCCCACCATGTCCCCCGCCTATATATAGTGTACATCTACAACTTTCGGCTTTGTTCAAAGAAGGGAGAAAAAGGTGGGTACTACACCCTAATGAAGCATACATGTAACGACCCAAAAAAGCTAATAGGGTTCAGTACCTGGATTAGCATGTCGGGAAGGCATAATTTGATATATATGTGTGTGTTTAATTGGTTAAATGCATAACTATGTGGCATGCATGATTAATATGATTGTGTGAATATATTATATGCATGTTTATGAGTATTAGATATGTATACATTTATTGTTTATAAGGGCGTATTTGTAATTTTGGCCCGTTAAGGGCATAAATGTGATTATATGTGATAAATGGTTGAGACCAAATTATTATGTGGATATAATTGTAGTATATGGTTCAAGGCGATCCTAGTGAGCGGATTAGCAGAATAGTCACAGTGGGGTTTAATACCCGGCTTGGAGTGAGCCTAGGGGTACTTTAGGAACTTAGAATATAATTTGGGGTTTATTGAGTTACGAGTAAGTATTTCGTAATTATTTGGACATGTCGGAATTATTTGGTAATTGATAAGATGACTTGAGGAATTAGCGGGAATTTGGGAAAAGACAATTTTACCCTTGGAACAATTAAAGAAGGCTGAGTTTTTAGAGGGGCACTTCTGTCTTTTGGATTTAAGTTTATCTTTGATACTTTAGAGCTTACCAGAACTAATAGGAAAATTACAAAAACCTCTCAGCCCTCTCATTCTCTCATACATGTTTCTCTCTCTCTTATGCCTAAGAGGACTTTGAGGTTTTGGAAGAGGAAACCTAGGGAATTCAGCAAGAAGGTCTGCAGGATTAAGGCTAAAAGTTGACAAGAATCAACTGAGAAGTTTAGGAATTAAAGCTCAGGAATTGAAAGATTAAAGCTGAGGATTTAATGGTCATTGAGGTAAGGTCTCAAAGTTCTAACTACTGAATTCAACTGTGTTGTTGTTAAAAGTTAGAGTTTGCATGGGTTTTGGTTTCCTAGCTGATTTTGGGTGTTTGATGGTGTAAGAAAATTGTTATAGGTTAGTTATGATGGTTGGGATATAAGGACAAGTTTTCTGGGTTCAATTTTGAGATTTTTTGAGGATTTGGGGTTGAATTTTAGGGTTTAGGCTTGAGCGAAACGCTGGAAAAGGGTGGTTTTCTGGCTTTAGGGGCTCGGGTCACAGCCCTGTTCTTCAGGCATCGCGGCCCGCATGTTTTAGGAAGTTGGGAGCCTTTGTTTTTCCAGGCGCACCATGACCTGGAGGGGTGTAAGTCGCGGCTCGTGCCCTTCAGCAGGGAGGGCTGGGTCTTTGCCCAAGGGGTGGGCTGTGGCCCTTAAGGGCAAGTCGCAGTCCTAAGTGGGAAATTAAGGGAAAACATGGTTTTAGGCTCGGGGAGGCTCAGAGATTCAAACCAAAGCGCTCGGGACGAATTCTACTACCCGGTTTAGTAGAATTCGAGGTCCCGGAGGCTAGTTTTTGTTTCCACAACATTTATTTGGATTAGATATTGATAATTATCCATTGTTATTTGTGACTAGGATTACTCTTGGGGCTCAGGATTGAGGATCGTGCTCGAGACCGCTCTTAATTTATTGCTCGAGATTCGAAGTAAGAAAACTGCACCCATATGGTTGTGAACGGGACTGAGGTTCCCAGTAATTGAATATATGTACTGTGTGACTGTATGGTTGTTATGCATTATATGAACGTACAACCTAAGTGATACGAACCACACCAACACTGTGATGAAACCCGACACCAAATATGGCACAGCCACCAAGAGCACGCGAAATGGAATGAAGAACCGCGACCCAATGCTTAGCCAAGCACGAACCTTGGTATGAGGAAGACGCCACAAACGGGGATGGGAATCCGTTTGATAAGTCAGGTTGAACGCCACAAGGAACCCCTTGATAAGTTCAAAAGTTTCTTCAAGAACTCAAGAAGAAATAAACTCCCAATTTCATTCAACATAATCTGATTTTTCCAAATGTTTTCAAGGCCTTATATAGCCGAAAATTACATCAATACAAGCCCCTTTGTCTTCCTAAAAACCGAAATATTAAAGACAAGCCTTTTGTCTTCCTAATGAAACCGAAAAATAAAGACAACCCTTTGTCTTCCTAATGAAAACCGAAATTTAAAGACAACCCTTTGTCTTCCTAATAAAAACCGAAAATTAAAGACAAAAAGGACTCTTGGACTCACACAAGTCAAGTGTTTGACTTATCACAAAATAAACAAAGACTAAAAAACGTGATTAAAAATAAAAAGACTCATTACAAGAAGCTAAATATTGATCAAGCTCCTAAACTGGTGTCCTCATCATTCCTCCCCTCTTGGCTTGGATCAACTGGAACTTGACTTGGATTTTGAGTCTTGGTGTCCTCATCACTAAGGGTTGTGGGGGCTGATGATGAGCGTACTAAATGCAGCTCGGCCTAAGCGAGCCAGGGTCAGGTAGATAAACAGAGGGCTTGGCCTAGGGGAGCCAACCCTGAACATTTGTATTGCTCATTGAAATGTATGCTTAAAAATACATGTTTACCATTGTTTAGCTAAATGCTTGTACTCTGCTGAGTTATTGAATTAGTTGGATTAAGGTTGATTGGATGCTACTACTACTATATGTGTTTGTTGTTTATGGTTTTCTTGCTGGGCCTTGGCTCACGAGTGCTACGTGGTGCAGGTAAAGGCAAAGGGAAACTGGACCAACCATGAGTTGGAGAGCTATAGGGGTGGAGTGTGCATCGTCAGCTGCTCGACCGCCACGGCCGAGGGAAAGTTACAAGAATAGAGCTCTAAATTGTATTTTTCCATTAGAATGACTTTCGTTGTATCAGTTTTTGGGAGTTGTATGTACCACTCTTATCTTGTTTTTGGGATCCCATGTATCAAACATTTGTTTTAATGAAAATTAACTGTTTAAGATCAAAATCTTTTAACCCTAACCTGTCAATTGACTTTAGAATCACATTTTTTTCAAACGACTTGATTAGCGAGTCTTGCACAATTTCAAAATACACAGTGTAACGGTCATGGTTACCCAGGGCATTACAATTTGGTATCAGAGAGGTATAGGTTTAAGGGTTCCTGAAGACTGGCTAGGTATGTACACTCGCCGCTAAAGACAAGCTCGACTCAGGGTTTGGTAACTATATATATGTGATTACATGCTTAAATGTTTAAAGTAAATATGAATGCGTTGTTGCATGATTAATAGGGAACATGAGATACTGATAGGGCCTGGCTCTTTACTACTGTGTGATCATGATAAGGCGTGCTTATTAGCATTGCTACTGTATGTGAATAAATGTTTAAATGCTTGTTTGCATCTTGGTTGCATATTGTTGGTTGAATTTTGATGTTGGATCGAGGAAAGAATGTTAACCTATCATTATTGCTTGACTGTTGAGTCGTTGATTACAAATAAACTTGCATAGTTATTCGTCCAAGGCGATCAATACGACTAGCCGACACAGGGGTTGAGGCTAGAGAAGATGAACAGGGCCAGAACCCTCTGCCAATCCCTCAGAACTGGTAGCAGATACTTGCTGATATGCAAGCCAGGTTACAAAGTCAGGAAGAGCAAATTCGCCTTTTGAGACAGCAGGCTCCGTCAGGGAGTGTTGCACCTATTGTGCCACCTGTTGTGGCACCAGCTGTACAGCCACCTGAGGTTGGGAACAGGTGGGAGCAACTTTATGAACGATTCAGGAGACAGCATCCTCCAACCTTTGAGGGAGGACCAGATCCACTGAAGGCTGAACAGTGGATGAGTATGATCACTTCCACACATGGATTTTATGAGGGTGGAAGGTAATGACAAGGTGGCCTGTGCCACCTATATTCTTAGAGAGGATGCCCATATTTGGTGGGAGGTGGCATCACAGACTCGAGATGTTTCTACTTTGAGTTGGGATGGGTTCAGAGATCTGTTCAACCAGAAGTATTACAACGTTGCCATCAAGGTAGCAAAAGTGAATGAGTTCATGGGATTGGTACAGGGCAGCATGACAGTTACAGAGTATGCCCTGAAGTTTGATATGCTAGTGGAGTTTGCATCAGACTTAGTGCTGAGATGTGAGGATCACCTCAGTACTTGGTCAGACGACTTATGCCCAAGCTGTTTAGAAGGCTCTTACTGTTGAGGAGGCAGAGAATAAGATCTGGAGGGAGAATGCTGCAAGACGGGATTTTTGCAGGGCAGTGCCTCCATATACATGTCTAGTAGGGATGAAGGCTCCAGTGATCTGAAGAGGAAGACCCCTGACACCTCGACCACTACTGGTGCTGATATGAGGGGTCGAGATATTCAAGATGGCCGTCAGGGAAGCGGTGAGACATGGAGAAGTTATCCAGAGTGTACAAGATGCAGGAAGTGCCATCCGGGCGAATTTCAGGCAAAGGCTTGTTACTTGTGCGGGGTGGTTGGACACCTGAAGAAGGATTGCCCAACATCAAAGAAAGAGGAACCATGGAAGGTGGACAGCTTGACTCCATCTGGGCGAATGTTGGGCGAAGGCCTGTTATTTGTGTGGGGTGGTTGGACACCTCAAGAAAGATTGCCTGATGTTGAAGAAAGAGGAACGAGGGAAGGCGGATAGCTTAACTCCAGCTTGAGTGTTCGTCTTGACACAGGCAGAGGCTGAGGCTAGTCCCTCGGTAGTGACAGGTCAGCTTTCTAGCGTTGGCTCTTCATGTACTGTATTGATTGACTCTGATGCTACACATTTGTTTGTTTCTAGTAATGTAATTGATAGATTGTGTAGACCAAGTGAGTATTATACTGCAGGGTTTGGGACTATACTACCTACAGGGGAACTGGTAGTTTCTAGGAGATGGATTAGAGCACTGCCAGTGATAGTGCATAGTAGAGAACTATTTGTAGATTTGATTGAGTTGAGTATAGATGATTTTGATATGATTTTGGGAATGGATTGGCTAGTCATATATGGTGCCACTATAGATTGCAGGAAGAAGATGGTAACCTTTGGGCCTGAGGGTGAGGATCCCTTTGTTTTCGTGGGTGTTTTACATGGACCCTGCATACCCATGATATCAACACTAAGGGCTAGGGACCTATTACAAGGAGGTTGTATAGATTTTCTATCTAGTGTGGTGGATACCACTAGAGTTATGTCGGTGGGGCCGAGTGGGACCAGATTGGTACGCGAGTTCTTGGATGTGTTTCTTGAGGATTTACCAAGGCTGTCGTCGCACAGGGAGATTCAGTTTGTCATCGAGTTAGCGTTGGGTACTGAACCAATGTCGAGGGCACCATATAGAATGGCTCTGGCAGAATTAAAGGAATTGAAGATACAGTTGCAGGAGCTTCTAGACTTAGGGTTTATTAGACCTGGCTTCTTGCCATGGGGTGCTCCAGTTTTATTTGTGAATAAGAAGGATGGGACTCTGAGAATGTGTATAGACTACAGGGAGTTGAACAAGTTGACCATCAAGAACAGATACCCTTTACCAAGGATTGATGACATGTTAGATCAGCTGTAGGGAAAGATGGTATTCTCGAAGATTGATCTTCGATCTGGTTATCACCAGCTGAGGATCAAGGATGAGGATATTCCGAAGATGGCCTTCCGAACGAGGTATGGGTGTTATGAGTTCTTGTTCATGTTGTTTGGTTTGACCAATGCCTCAACAACATTTATGGATCTGATGAACAGGGTGTTCAAGGACTTCTTAGATTAGCTTCTAATTGTCTTCATCGACGACATCTTGGTTTACTCCAATTCAGAGGCAAGCATGAACAGCATCTCCGAAGGTATTACAGAGATTGAGAGAGCATCAGTTGTATGCCAAGTTTAAGAAGTGCGAGTTATGGCTACCAAAAGTGACATTACTTGGACACATTGTTGGTGGAGATGGGATTAAAGTGGACCTAGCTAAGGTGGAGGCAGTTCGGGATTGGCTGAGGCCAAGGAACGCCTCTGAGGTTAGGAGCTTCCTTGGGTTAGCGGGATATTACAGACAGTTCATGGAAGGGTTTTCGAAGAATGCCGCACCGATGACAGAATTGACACGAAAGAATCTAAAGTTCACCTGGTCAGACAAGTGGAAGAATAACTTCCAGGAACTGAAGCAACGACTGATTACCGCTCCTATGTTGAATCTTCCTTCGGAGGGAGGAAAGTTTGTGGTATATTGTGACGCAACGAGGTTGGGGTTGGGATGCGTGTTGATGAAGAATGAGAAAGTTATTGCTTTTGCATCACGACAGTTGAAGGAGTATGACCAGCGGTATCCTACCCATGATTTGGAACTGGCAGCGGTGATATTCGTGCTGAAAGTTTGGTGACATTACTTGTATGGAGAGAAGTGCGAGATATACACCGACCATAAGAGCTTGAAGTATTTCTTCACCCAGAAGGACTTGAACATGAGACAAAGACGTTGGCTGGAATTGGTGAAAGATTATGATTGTGATATCCTTTACCACCCAGGGAAAGCTAATGTAATGGCAGATGCGTTGAGCCAGAGTGGCCCGGGACAGCTATTTAGCTCTAAACAGAAATCAAAGGAGTTGGCAGAGGAGATGGCTAGAGCGAGGTAGAGCTGGTTGGGGGCCGGTTGGCCAATATTACCTTACATTCGACCCTTCTAGAGAGGATAAGAGAGGGTCAGATGGATGATACACAGTTGTAGGAGGTTAGAGGGAATGTCCTAGATGGAGTGGCTAAGGATTATTCCATTTCGGAGACTGGCTTACTAAGGTACAAGGATCGGATCTGTGTTCCGATGGATATGAGTATCAAGCGAGAGATACTTGAGGAATCCCATACTACACCATACTCACTCCATCAGGATCTACATGCTTTATATTTGTGGCCTGGGATGAAGAAGGACGTAGTTGAGTACGTGGCCAAGTGTTTAACCTGTCAACAGGTGAAGGCTGAGCATCAGCAACCAGCGGGATTGCTACAGCCTTTGGGTATTCCTAAGTGGAAGTGGAAAGACATTACCATGGATTTTGTGGGAGGTTTACCCAGGACAGTAGGGCTACATGACTCGGTGTGGGTGATAGTGGACAGATACACCATGTCTGCTCACTTTCTACCAATGAGGACGACCTATACTATAGATCAGTATGCAGAGTTATATGTCAGGGAGATTCTACGTCTTCATGGGGTTCCTAAATCTATATTATCGAACCGGGATCCCATATTTACCTCCAAGTTTTTGGGTGGTTTGCAGAAGGCTATGGGGACTCAGTTGAAGTTCAATACATCTTTTCATTCTCAGACAGACGGACAGTCTGAGAGGACAATTCAGGTATTGGAAGACATGCTTAGAGCATGTGTGTGTTAGACTTTGTGGGGTCTTGGAGTAAGTACCTCTCGTTGATTAAGTTATCATACAACAATAGATATCAATCAACGATTGGAGTAGTTCCATACGAGATGTTGTATGGGAGGAGATGTAGATCGACCATTCATTGGGATGAGATGGGTGAAAGGAAGTATTTTGGATCGGAGATGGTTCAGAGGACTAACGAAGCTATTGAAAAGATCCGAGCTCGAATGCTCGCTTTGGAGAGCAGACAAAAAAGCTACGCGGATACCAAGCATAGGGACGTGGAGTTCCAGGTAGGGGACCACGTGTTTCCGCGAGTTTCACCATTGTGAGGGGTGAGGAGGTTTGGGAAAAAAGGCAAGCTGAGCCCTAGATTCATAGGACCTTTTGAGATCCTAGAGAGGATCGGGCTGGTAGCTTATAGATTGGCTTTGCCACCATCGCTATCAGGAGTTCATGACATATTCCACATCTCTATGCTTCAGAAGTACGTCTTAGATATGACTCATGTGTTGAGATATGAGGATCTGGAGTTACAGATACATTTTTCGTATGAGGAACGACCGGTACAGGTCCTAAACAAGAAAGACAAGGTTCTACGGAACAAGACGATTCCTCTAGTTAAAGTATTATGGAGGAATAGTAGGGTCAAGCAAGCGACCTAGGAGCTTGAGTCAGCTATGCGTGATTAGTATCCCGATTTATTCAGGTAAATTTTGAGGACGAAATTCTCAGTAGGAGGGGATAGTTGTAACGACCCAAAAATGCTAATAGGGTTCAATACCCAAATTAGCGTGCCGGGAGGGTATAATTTAATACATGTGTGTGTTTCATTGGTTAAATGTGTGATTATGTGGCATGGATGATTAATATGATTATGTGAATATAGTATATGCATGTTTATGAGTATTAGATATGCATGTGGGCCCCTTACTATTTATAAGGGCATATTTGTAATTTTGGCCCATTAAGGGTATAAATGTGATTATATGTGATAAATGGTTAATATATGGTTCGAGACAATCCTAATGAGCAGATTAGCGAAATAGTCACAGTGGGGTTTAATACCCGACTCCGAGTGAGCCTAGGGGTACTTTAGAAACTTAGAATATAATTTGGGGTTTATTGAGTTACGAGTAAGTATTTGGAAATGTCGAGATTAATTTGGAATTGATAGGATGACTTGAGGAATTAACGGGAATTTGGTAAGAGACAATTTTACCCTTGGAACAAATAAAGAAGGTTGAGTTTTTAGAGGGGCACTTCTGTCTTTTGGGGTTATTTTTATCTTTGATACTTTAGATGTAACGTCCCAAAATCACTAATAAGGCTTAAGGGCCTTGATTAGTGTGTTGGGAGGGCACGATTAGTTTATGTGTGAATTTATTAGCTTAATGCAAGATTCTGTGATAAGCATGCTTGTGTGATTATATGAATATATATGAAATGCATGTCTACAAGTGTTAGTATGCATGTAGGCCCCGTTTAGCTCAAATGGGTATATTTGTAATTTTAGCCTGTTGAGGGCGTAAATATGATTATATGTGATAACTGTGAGGACCACATTATTATGTGGGTAAATCTGCAGCATGCGACTCGAGGCGATCCTAGGGAGCTAGTTAGCAGGAAAGTCACAACGGGACCTAATACTTGACTTGGGATAAGTCGAGGGGTATTTTGGGTATTAGATAGTTATTTGGGTTATCGGGTTATAGAAATAAATAATTGGAGATATATTTGAGGTTAGGAAGCTTAGATGGGAATACTGGGGAATTTCGCCACTTTTGCCCTCGGGGACGTTTTGGTACCCCGAGTCTCAGGATTGACTTAATTAACTAAGGTTAGACTATGTAAAGTTGAGAAAACAGTAGAAAAAAACTTAAACCGACCCTCTCCTTCTCTCAATTTTGTCTCTCCTCTTTCCTCTCTTTTCTCTCAAAGGAAAACCATTGAAACTTAAGAAATTCAGCTGGGAACTCAGTGAATTGAGCTGAAGTTTTGAAGATTAGTCTAGTATTCAGCTAAGGAGTTCAACCAGGATTGAGGTAAGACTTGAATTACACTTTTGGGTATTTAAAATCTGTGGTTTTGATTGAAAACTAAGAGGTTTTGGGATTTTGAAATTGAAGACTGAGTTGGAGCTAGGAACCTGGGAGTTAGCTCAGAAATTCCTTAGAGAATTGGTGCTTCAGTAAAGGTAAACTAGAATTTGTGATTTAATGTCTGAATCTTGGTGTATTCTTGACTGGTTTTCATGTTTTTAAGCTTTTGAGGTTCAGAAATTGAAGTGGGATTTTGGTGAGTTTCTAGGCTAAGTTTTTTGTTGGATTATGTTGCTGGGAACATGCTAGAAGTTTGTGACTATTGGGTTGTGGAATTAGGATGGTTTTGGGTGGTTTTGAGTGAGGTTTGAGTGTTAAAAATGGTGGTTTTTCTTGGTTCGCGCATGAGCGTCGCGGCGCTAGGTTGAATCAAGAGATGGGGACCTCTCTAGGCGTCGCGGCCCCTATAGGGTTGTGCCGCGGCGCTAGGCTAATTTCAGGACAGGGGAAATTTGAGTTTTTAGGGTTTTTGGCTCAAGGGGCTCGGGGGACACTTCCGCTACCTTGTGCGGGGAAACGGGAGGTCCTGAGAGCTCGGGATTGGTTCCGAGAGATGATTATGAATTGGTTAGTAATGAGGATGCAATGTATGTGTTGTGACTAGGTATTCGGCGAGGCTCGGGTTAGAGGATCGTGCTCGAGATTTCAGTGCTCAAAAAGCTCGGTACATGGGTAAGAAAACTGCACCCAGTTGTGAATTTATAATGGGACTAAGGGTTCCCTATTCTACATGCTTTATGAAGGATGGTATTATGCCATGTAAATAGTGAAAGAACGGCCTAAGAGTTTCAGAGTTTACGTTGGCGCACAGGGAGCGGCTCAGCCACTGGTAGCTGAGGACAGCTTATTATTCACTGAGCTCGGTTTAAGCGGACCGGAGTCAGTAGGGTAAATAAAGGGTGCGACCTATGGGCGTCGACCCTGAATATCATGTGATTTGACTGTCATTATTGATTGATGAATTTGTTATGTTGAATAGCTGAGTGTTGGTTTGTTGATTTTCTAGTTATGTCTGTGGACTGTGTGATTAATGCGGTATGCTAAGTATATGAACATGCTTTAAGGATTTTCAATTGTTATCATTGTTTGTACTGTAACGTTATATTTTCTTGCTGGGCCTTGGCTCACGGGTGCTACGTGGTGCAGGTAAAGGCAAGGGCAAGCTTGATCATCCCTGAACCGGAGAGCTCTGAAGGCAGAATGTACATGATCAGCTGCTCAGCCGCCACGGTTGAGGGGTGACAGGAACAGAAGGACCACAAATGTATGTTTTGCCCTTATAGTGGCTAGTGGTTGTTTGTACTCTGGAAATTTTGTAAACTGACTTTCAAACACTTTTTCTTTTGGGATCCCTTGTACAAAATGTTTAATTATATGAAATGTGTCTTTTGTGACCAAAAACTTTTAACCCTAGTTCATTAAAGATTTCAATGACACGTTTTTAACTAAATGACTTGATTAGCAAGTCCTGCACCTTTATAAATACACAGTGTAACGGCCTTGGCTATCCAGGGTGTTACAACTTGGTATCAGAGCATCCTAGGTTTAAGGGTTCCTGAAGACCAGCTGGACATGTACATTCGCTGCCAGAGACAAGCTCGGTTCAGGGTTTGGTAATGTGTATATGTGCTTATATGCTTGTGTGCTTGGAAATAATTATGAATGTTACTATTTGTTGGATTAATAGGAAGCACGAGATACTGATAGGGCCTGGCCCTTGACTGCTGTGTGATAATATTGAGGCAAGCTTATTAGCATTGTTGTGCATGTAAATGAATATTTGAATGATTAAATGCATATCGTGTATATATGGGTGAATGTATGGATGGATGTTCACATCTTAACTGTTGAGTGGTGATGTTGGGGCATGCTTATTAGCAATGCTAGTGCATGTGGATTAATGCTTATGTCTTGGTTGCTTGTGATTGATTGTGTTCCATTGGTGGATTTTGGAAAAGCTTTTACCCTGTCATCATGGTCTGATTGCCGAGTCATTGATTGCAGATTTTCTTGGATAGCTATGCGTCCAAGAAAATCTACGCGACTAGTTGGCACTAGGTCTAGGACCGGAGGTGATGACCAAGGCCAGATTCCTCCGCCAATTCCTGAGAACTGGCAGCAGATTATGGCAGAGATGCAAGTGCGATTACAGAGTCAAGATGAACAGATTCGTCTTCTATGACAGCAAGCTTCAGCAGGGAGTGTTGCACCTATTGTGCCACCTATAGTGACACCAGTAATACAGCCAGTAGAAGTTGGGAACAGGTGGGAGCCATTGTATGAGCGGTTTTGAAAGCAGCATCCCCCAACTTTTGAGGGAGGAACTGATCTACTGAAGGCCAAATAGTGGATGACTATGATTACTCCTATCCTGGATTTCATGAGGATAGAAGGTTATGACAGAGTGGCATGTGCCACATATATGTTGAGAGAGGATGCCCGCATCTGGTGGGAAGTGGCATCACAAACCAGGGACGTCACTGCTTTGAGTTGGGATGGGTTCAAGGATCTGTTCAGCCAGAAATATTACAATGTTGCCATCAGGGCAGGAAAGGTTAATGAGTTTGTGGGATTGGTTCAGGGCAGCATGACAGTTACTGAGTATGCCTTAAAGTTTGATAGACTTGCGAAATTTGCACCAGATCTTATGCCTACAGATGCAGCTAGGCAAGACAGGTTTATTAGAGGGCTCAATGCTATGATAACCTGGGATGTGAGGATTACAACAGTACTTAGGGGGACGACCTATGCTTAGGCTAATGAGAAGGCTCTTGCCGATGAAGAAGCGGAGAACAAGATTTGGAAGGAAAATGCAGTGAGGCACAAGGGTCGTAGAGTGGTGCCTCCTTATTCTGGATCTGGTAGGGACAGAGGCCCCAGTGATTTCAAGAGAAACACCCCTGACACTTCGACTGCTGCCGGTCCTGATAGGAGAGGTCGGAGTAGTTAGGGTGGCCGTCAGGGCGGTGGTGAGGCATGGAGGAGTAATCCGGAGTGCCCGAGGTGCAGAAGATGCCATCAGGGCGAATGTCGGGCCAAGGCCTCCTATGTGTGCAGAATAGTGGGGCACCTCAAGAAGGACTGCCCAATAGTGAAGAAAGGGGAAGCTGGAAAGGTGGACAGCTTGACTCCAGCTCGAGTGTTCACCTTGAGATAGGCAGAGGCCAAGGCTAGTCCCTCGGTAGTGACAGGTCAGCTTTCTAGCGTTGGTTCTCCTTTTACTGTATTGATTGACTCTGGTGCTACACATTCATTTGTTTCTAGTAAAGTGATTGATAGGTTGTGTAGACCTAGTGAGTATTGGACTGCGGGGTTTGGGACTTTATTGCCTACGGGGGAACTGGTAGTTTCTAGGAGGTGGATCAGGGCACTGCCAGTGATGGTTGATAGTAGGGAGCTTTCAGTTGACTTAATTGAGTTAGACATGGAGGATTTTGATATGATCTTAGGGATGGATTGGCTGGTCAAGTATGGGGCTACTATTGACTGCAGGAAGAAGATGGTAACTTTTGAGCCTGAGGGCGAGGATCCTTTCGTTTTCATGGGTACAGTACGTGGACCCCGCGTACCCATGATATCAGCGTTGAGAGCCAGAGACTTGTTACAGGGAGGATGTATGGGTTTTCTGGCTAGTGTGGTGGACACTACTAGGGTTTTGCCAACAGGGCCGGGAGAGACCAGGTTGGTTTGTGAATTCTTAGATGTTTTTCCTGAGGACTTACCAGGGCTGCCATCGCACAGGGAGATTCAATTTGTTATCGAGTTAGCACCGGGGACAGAACCAGTATCAAGGGCACCATATAGGATGGCACCAGCAGAGTTGAAGGAACTGAAGATACAACTACAGGAACTTATTTGGGATTTATTAGTCCTAGCTACTCTCCATGGGGCGCTCCATTTTTGTTTGTTAAGAAGAAGGACGAAACTCTGAGGATGTGTATAGACTACAGAGAGTTGAACAAGTTGACCATCAAGAACAAGTACCCTCTACCAAGGATCGATGACTTGTTCGATCAGCTACAGGGAAAGACGGTGTTCTCAAAGATTGATCTTCGATCTGGTTATCACTAGCTGAGGATCAAGGACGAGGACATACCGAAGACAATATTTTGAACGCGGTATGGGCACTATGATTTTTTGGTCATGTCTTTTGGTTTAACCAATTCCCCGACAGCTTTCATGGATCTAATGAACACAGTGTTCAAGGACTTCTTGGATCAATTCGTCATTGTCTTCATCGACGGCATTCTAGTATACTCCCGTTCAGAGGCAGAGCACGAGCAACATCTTCGACAGGTCTTGCTAAGGTTAAGGGAGCATCAATTATATGCCAAGTTTAAGAAGTGTGAGTTTTGGTTGCCAGAGGTGACTTTTCTTGGGCATATAGTTGGCTCATAGGGGATTAAGGTGGATCCGTCCAAGGTGGAGGCAGTGAGAGAGTGGCCAAGGCCAAGGAATGCCTCGGAGGTGCAGAGTTTCCTCGGGTTAGCAGGTTATTACAGGCAGTTTGTAGAAGGGTTCTCGAAGATTGCTTCACCAATGACAGAGATGACACAGAAGCATCAGAAGTTTGTTTGGTCAGAGAAGTGTGAGAATAGCTTTCAAGAATTGAAGCGACGACTTACTACTGCACCTGTACTGAGTCTTCCTTCGGAGGAAGGAAAGTTTGTGGTATACTATGATGCATCAAGGTTGGGTTTAGGTTGTGTGCTGATGCAGAATGAGAAGGTTATAGCTTATGCATCGTGGCATCTGAAGGAGTATGAACAGCGGTATCCTACCCATGATCTGGAACTGGCGGCAGTGGTATTCGCACTGAAGGTGTGGAAACATTACCTGTATGGGGAGAAATGTGAGATATACACTGACCATAAGAGTTTGAAGTACTTCTTCACCCAGAGGAATCTGAACATGAGGCAGAGGCATTGGTTGGAATTGGTTAAGGATTATGATTATGATATTCTTTACCACCCAGGGAAAGCCAATGTTGTGGCAGATGCATTGAGCCGGATGGGCTCGGGGCAGTTATTTAGTTATGTTCAGATCTCCAGAGAGTTAGCAGATGAGATGACCAGGACAAGGATAGAGTTGGTGGTGGGCCAATTGGCCCACGTTACCTTGCAGTTGACCCTACTAGAGCGGATCAAGGAGGGTCAATTGGTGGATGTGTAGTTACAGGAAGTTCGACAGAATGTCTCAGCGGGGGTAGCTAAGGACTATTCTGTTTCTGAGGCTGGTATACTTCGATATCAAGGATGGATTTGTGTTCCAGCAGATGAAGGGATCAGACGAGAGATACTAGATGAGTCTCACACTACGCCGTACTCGCTTTATCCGGGTACCACGAAGATGTATCAGGATCTGCGGACATTATATTGGTGGCCTGGGATGAAGAAGGATGTGGTGGAGTATGTGGCCAGATGTTTGACATGTCAACAGGTGAAGGCTGAGCATTAGCGACCAGCGGGGTTGCTTCAGCCTTTGGGTGTCCCCTAGTGGAAGTGGGAGGACATTACCATGGATTTCGTGGGAGGTCTACCCAGGACAGTGGGACTTTATGACTCGGTATGGGTGATAGTAGACAGATATACCAAGTCAGCTCATTTTCTGCCAGTGAAGTCGACTTACACAGTGGAACAGTATGCAGAGTTGTATGTGAGGGAGATAGTTCATCTCCATGGGGTTCCTAAGTCTATTGTATCCGATTGAGACCCTATCTTTACCTCTAATTTTTGGGGGCTTTGTAGAAAGCCATGGGGACTCAGTTGAAGTTTAGCACAACCTTTGATCCTTAGACTGATGGATAGTTTGAGAGGACGATTCAGGTGTTGGAGGATATGCTTAGGGCGTGTGTGATTGACTTCGAGGGATCTTGGTGTAAGTATCTCCCATTAATTGAGTTTTCATTTAATAACAGTTATCAGTCCATGATTGGAGTGGCTCCTTATGAGATGTTATATGGAAGGAAGTGTAGGTCGCCCATTCATTGGGATGAGATGGGTGAGAGGAAATATTTGGGGCCAGACATGGTTCAGAAGACAAATGAAGCTATTGAGAAGATCCGAGCTAGAATCCTTGCTTAGCAGAGTAGACAGAAAAGCTACGCTGACCCTAAGCGTAGAGATGTGGAGTCTCAGGTTGGGGACCACATCTTTCTATGAGTTTCACCACTGCGAGGAGTGAGAAGATTTGGAGTAAAGGGCAAGCTGAGCCCTCGATTTTTTGGACCTTTTGAGATTCTGGAAAGGGTTGGACAGGTGGCTTACAGGTTGGCTTTGCCACCGTCATTGTTGGGAGTTCATGATGTGTTCCATGTTTCTATGTTGCGAAAGTATGTCAAAGATACGACGCATGTGCTAAAGTATGAGGACTTAGAGTTGTAGACAGATTTGTCCTATAAGGAACGACCGGTTCAGATTTTAGATCGGAAGGACAAGGTTCTACGGAATAAGATGATTCCACTAGTTAAAGTATTGTGGAGGAATAGCAAGGTCGAAGAAGCAAACAGGGAGCATGAGACGGTAATGCGGGAGCAGTATCCCGAGCTATTCAGGTAAATTTCGAGGACGAAATTCTCAGTAGGAGGGGATAGTTGTAACGACCCAAAATCACTAATAAGGCTTAAGGGCCTTGATTAGTGTGCCGGGAGGGCATGATTGGTTTATGTGTGAATTTATTAGCTTAATGCAAGATTCTGTGATAAGCATGCTTGTGTGATTATATGAATATATATGAAATGCATGTCTACAAGTGTTAGTATGCGTGTAGGCCCTGTTTAGCTCAAATGGGTATATTTGTAATTTTAGCCTGTTGAGGGCATAAATATGATTATATGTGATAACTGTGAGGACCACATTATTATGTGGGTAAACTGCAGCATGCGACTTGAGGCGATCCTAGGGAGCTAGTTAGCGGGAAAGTCACAACGAGACCTAATACTTGACTTGGGATAAGTCAAGGGGTATTTTGGGTATTAGATAGTTATTAATGGGTTATCGGGTTATAGAAATAAATAATTGGAGATATATTTGAGGTTAGGAAGCTTAGATGGGAATACTAGGGAATTTTTCCATTTTTGCCCTCGGGGACGTTTTGGTACCCCGAGCCTCGGGATTGACTTAATTAATTAAGGTTAGACTAAGTAAAGTTGAGAAAACAGTAGAAAAAAACTTAAACCGGCCCTCTTCTTCTCTCAGTTTTGTCTCTCCTCTTTCCTCTCTTTTCTCTCAAAGGAAAACCATTGAAACTTAAGAAATTCAGTTGGGAACTCAGTGAATTGAGCTGAAGTTTTGAAGATTAGTCTAGTATTCAGCTAAGGAGTTCAACCAAGATTGAGGTAAGACTTGAATTACACTTTTGGGTATTTAAAATCGGTGGTTTTGATTGAGTTCTATGTGGTTTTTGGGTTTTGAAATTGAAGACTGAATTGAGCTAGGAACCTGGGAGTTAGCACAGAAATTCCTTAGAGAATTGGTGCTTCAGTAAAGGTAAACTCGAATTTGTGATTTAATGTCTGAACCTTGGTGTTTTCTTGATTGGTTTTCATGTTTTTAAGCTTTTGAGGTTCAAAAATTGAAGTGGGATTTTGGTGAGTTTCTATGCTAAGTTTTTTGTTGGATTATGCTGCTGGGAACATGCTAGAAGTTTGTGACAATTGGGTTGTGGAATTAGGATGGTTTTGGGTGGTTTTGTGTGAGGATTGAGTGTTAAAAATGGTGGTTTTTCTGGGTTCGCGCATGAGCGTCGCGGCCCTGTTCTTCCGTGCCGCGGCGCTCTGTTGAATCAGGAGATGGGGACCCCTCTGGGCACCGCAACCCCTATAAGGTTGTGCCGCATTGCTAGGCAAATTTCAGGACAGGGGAAACTTGAGTTTTTAGGGTTTTGGCTCAGGGGGCTCAGGGGATGCTTCCGCTACCTTGTGTGGGGAAATGGGAGGTCCCGAGAGCTCGGGAATGGTTCCGGGAGATGATTATTGTAATGCCCCAAATTTCCTAATAAGGTTTAGGACCTTTATTAGGAGGCCGGGAGGGCCATAAATGATTTTGTATGTTATTAAATGGTTATATGCATGTTTATGTGAATTATAATATTATATGATAATAAATGCATGCATATGGGTGTATTTATAATTATAAGGGAATTTTGGTAATTTGGCACGTTGAGGGCGTAATTGTGTATTTTCGTGCATGTGGGTGAGTTTTGAACGGTACCACATTATATGTGAATTTTTTCGAGCCTTTCGGCATGAGACGATCATGAAATGCAACTGTTCGGTCTGGTCATAACGGGTTTAAGTTCGAGGCTCGGGTTGAGTCTCGGGGTGATTTTAATGATTAGAACATTACTGGGAATTAAAGGGTAATGGGACATAATTTATTGGTGTTGGAGAATATTGAGAATAGCGGGAATTTGAGGGTGTTAATTATGATTAACGAAATAGGTGCGAAAGGACGATTTTGCCCTTGGGAGCCTTTAGAAATCCTTATTAGACCTAGGGGTATTTTGGTCTTTTCACCCCTAGGATAGATATAAGCCATTAAGGCTGTAGAAAGATTTAGAAAAATAGAGCATAAGTTCAAAGCTTCTCCCGTACCTTTTCCTTCCTGTTTTCCTTTGGATTTTTCAAGCTATTTTTTGAGGAATCAAGCTAAGGAACCAAGCTTTGCCAAGTTAGGGTTGTGTTCTACCATTAAAGAAGGTGTGTTGCTGATATTAAGGTAAATTTCTATCCATAAAAACATTAGTATTTGCTCTGTTTTTCCATTTGAGTTCCAGCTGGTTTGTGAGTTGGAAAGTGGGGAATTGATTGGAGTTTTGGCTAGGGTTCCTAGGGTTGTGGTACCTAGGATATGTGGAGGTGGTATTTGGGTTCATTTGGGACATAATTTGATGTTTGGAAGCTTTTGATTTGGGTTGGAAATGGTAGAATCGAAGGAAGAGATTTTTGGGTTGTTGCTGGCTGAAGGTAGCGCTACAGCGCCCAGTATAGGGCGCTACTTGCAGAGGAGGTTGGGCGGTTTTGGTTCTGTCTTGAGCGTTGGGGCTCTAGGAGGGTAGCGCTGTAGCGCTAACTTGTTTCTTCAGAACCCCGTTTTAAGTGTTTTTAAGGGTTTTTGGCTCGGGGTTTCGATCCTTAAGGCCCGGGATCGAATCTACTCACCATGTGGGCATGTTTCGAGGTCCCGAGAGTGGGGTTTAGACCAAGACCCTATCATTGTTGATTTTCATTAATTGGAGGTTATATTTGGTTATGACTAGGTGACCTCTAAAGGATTAAAGGATCGATCGTTCTCAAGAGTCGTTCTTGTTCTAATTCTCGCTCGAATCAGAGGCAAGAAAACTACACCCCATATGTGACATGCATGGCTATTCTTGATGCATGTTGGATGTTTAACTATGATATATGCGATGCACGAGGAACATGTGTTTAGGGCATGCCATGAATATTGAGTATGAGACTGATCAGAGCTTGAGTCTCTGTGTTTGTGCATCATCATAATGATGCTAGCAACTGTTAAGTAAGCATGTTGAATGCTCTACTCTTGGATATTTGACATATGATATATATTGATAGCATTTCTTACTTGTGCATGGTACTGACTAATTATTCAGAATTGGCAAAGGTGTCAGTATCAACTGTGAAGCTGTGACTCATTAGTCAAGTTCGGCAGTGGTACTGGGCACTGGTCACACAGTGCTGACTCATAAGTCAGGACGGCCTTAGCGTGTTAAACGCAAGCGAACAAAGATTAGATCTAATCAACATCTGCATTAAATGACTCAGAAGAGCGTTAATGCCAGACCGGCCTCAAGTTCGATGAAAACTAAAAGCGCTTATGTGGCTTACCCATCAGTCGCTCATTTGTTAAGTTAGAGACTTACCCATCAGTCTCTCATTAGTTAAGTTGGAGGCTTACCCATCAGCCTCTCATCTGTTTAAGCTAGTGACTTACCCATCAGTCACTCATCTGTTTAGAGCCATTGCAGGAAAGCCCAGGTAACGGTTTCGTTACACGGCTGTGGGCATCGAGCCCCATAGTGACTTTTTTGTCAGTCACTCAGTATGGTTAACAGAACCTTAAAGTGATATTCACTCATCTGTTCAGAACTATAAGCTCTATATGATCATTCTGATCATCATTTGCATGGCTTTGGGTGCTGAGCCCTGTAGTGACTTGTTTGTCGATCACTCAGTATGGTTTACCAGAACCTCTAGTGTTAAATCTCTCATTTGATTAGGATTGACTTGACAGTCATCCAATCAGGGGGGGGGGGGGGGGGAGGATTTCTAATCCTCGATTCCCCAGCATTGTTTGAATTTATTTGCATGCTTGCATAAAGTTATGTTTGCTAGGCATGCCAGATATAATTTGATATTATGATTTGACTGTTCATGAGCATATTGAGTTTTCTTGCTGGGCTTCGGCTCACGGGTACTATGTGGTGCAGGTAAAGGCAAAAGAAAGCTGGACCATCCTTGAGTTGAAGAGGTTAGGTGACGATGTGTACATATGCAGCTGCTCGACCGCCACGGCCGAGGTTTGAAGGAGAGGAACTAGGGATAAACCCTGTTTTGCCGCTTAGATCGGCCAGTTGTAAATATTTTCCTGTAATAGACCTTTAAAATATATTTTTGGGATCCCAATGTATATAGTAAACGTTCTAATGAAACGTTACTTCTTAACCGAAATTTGTAATCCCTAAACCACTAATCATACTTAGTTACACGTTTTTGGCCAAATGACTCGATTAGCGAGTTTAGCACTGTTTGCAATGTGCACCGTAACGGTCCCTGGAGTTTAGGGTGTTACAATATGGTATCATAGCCTGTTAAGGTTTATGGGTTCCTGAAGACAAGCTGGGCATGTACACACGTCACTGAAGATAGCTTCACTCAGGGAATGGTAACTATTTATGTAGTTATATGCTTAAGTGCTTAAATAGAATGTAAATGCTTTACCTGCACATTGTATTAGGGAGCATGAGATTCTGATAGAGCCTGGCTCTTGACTATATGATTATATGCTCCGTGAATATATATATATATACATATGAATGTGATTATAAGATTACCTGCTCCATGATTATATAATTGTAATAATTGCATGCTGGAGTTGGAAGCATGGTGTGAATGTTGGAAGAGCAGGGATCATGATTGATGTATGAATGCCATGGGCATGATTTTAGCACTGCAAGTGGTTAATGAATGTGGTGTGGTTAGATTGTTTCCGTGAGGAAAGCTCTTGATATGTTCATCATGTTTAATGGGTTAAGTTATTGACTGCAGATTCAATCAGCAGGTTTATAGTTAAGGCAGATAATGAGGCCTGGTGGTGGTTATACAAAGGCTGGGAGTTTCAGCCAGGGGTTAAGTTCTTCATTTTCCCCTCAGAGTTTTCAGTAGATATTCACAGATTTGCAATTGAGACTACAGAGGCATGAGGAAGAGATCAGGTGTCTGAAGCAACAGCAGAATCTGTTGGGAGCACCTCTTCCTATGTTGTGCCAGGAGTGGCACTAGCTTTGGCTCAGCCTAGGGTTGAGAGCAGATGGGAATTTCTATGTGGAAGGTTCCAGGAGTATTACCCTCTAATCTTCGAGGGAGGCCTAGATCCATTCAGAGCTGAGCAATGGATGGACATGATCAGTTCCATTCTTGATAGTATGGGGATGGAAGGTCACGATAGGGTGGCTTGTGCGACATTTGTATTGCGGGATGATGCCTGGACGTGGTGGGAAATAGTATCCCAGACACGAGGTACAGTTGTGATGGACTGGAAAGAATTTAGGCAGTTGTTCAACGAAAGATATTACTGTGATGCAGCTAAGACGGCTAAGATGAATGAGTTTGTGAATCTCGTTCAGGGAAATGCATCAGTTGCTGAGTATGTTAACAGATTTGATGGGTTGGCCAAGTTTGATTTAGACATGGTACCCATAGATGTAGCTCGGAGGGAAAAAGTTTGTTCAGGGATTGAATCCTGGAATAGCTCAGGGCATCAGAGTTGCCCCAGTGCATGAAGTCTCTACCTATGCTCAGGTGGTAGGGAAGGCTCTTGCCACTGGGAGCATAAGAGAGCATGGAGCGCAGATAGTGGTATCTCCACTTATTGGAGCAAGCAAGAAAAAAAGCTGGAAGACTTATCCAGTATGCACTCGGTGCAAGAGGCGTCATCTGGGAGAATGCCGAGAAAGGGCATGTTTCTCATGTAAAATGTTTGGGCATCGTAAGAAGGATTGCCCAATGCGAAGGAGCAAAAGGGGATAGACAGCTCGATTCCAACTCAAGTGTTTATTCCGAGGCAGTCAGAGTGTTGACGGTGAAATCTCGTCAACGATATAAGGTTAGAAAATTAAAACTGTATTGCCAAAGGTATCTTGGAAGAAGATGGAGTAAACTTGAAAGAGTAAAAATGAAGAACTACAATGGAGTCGAAATTGTATATTACTTAACAGCCTTAGCATATAATCAATTTCCCAACCCCTTTTCTGGAGGGGTGATGATCTATTTATACTGGAGCTCTAATGGCTCCCCATACATTGTGGTCCCAGGGGACAAGATTGTACGTAGGTACATTGTCAGGGTAGTGGCACAGGTCGTGGTGGAGTAGAAGGTTATGGTGTCGACCTGGTACATAGTCAGAGGTATGCATGTAGTGCTTCCACTTTCTGTACAAATCCGTACCTCCACTACTTGTAGGATACAGATGTCAGAGTCATGCCGTTGCCCTTTTTCAGGGTTGTACATCCCGTGCTTGTACATTTATCTCATGCCTAATGGTCCTCCTTACCTAAATATCTTCTCTAGGTTTCATTATATTTTAGTAAGTGTCGATCCATACTTCTTTTATCTCATCCCCACCTCCAGGTACGAGGCGCGGAAATAGGCATGTACGAGGCTTGGGCATGGGTCTTACAAGGCGAGACCCTTGATGCCTAAGTGAGTATCCAGGTGTGACTTGGGCATTCACGAGGCTCGGGGATGGGTCTCACAAGGCGAGACCCTTGGTGCCTAAGTGAGTACCCATGCATGACCCGGGCATTCACGAGGCTTGGGGATGGGTCTCACAAGGCGAGACCCTTGGTGCCTAAGTGAGTACCCATGCATGACCCGGGCATTCACGAGGCTTGGGGATGGGTCTCGCAAGGCGAGACCCTTGGTGCCTAAGTGAGTACCCATGCATGACCCAGGTATTCACGAGGCTTGGAGAAGGGTCTCACAAGGCGTGAAAAGGGTTGCATGAGGGCCACAAGGCGATGGTGGCGCGAGGCTCCTTAGTGTGGTCGTACCTCGCGAGATGCACACGGTTGTGGTGAGGTGTGTCTTGCTGTGCGAGGCGTTGGCGCGCATTTGGGTTGCGAGGCACGCGAGGAAGGGCAGCCTCGTGTAGCGAGGCCCTTGTGGAATTGGCAAGCATGCGCAGGGGAAGGGCAGCCTCGCATAGTGAGGCTCTTGTGGCCTTGGCAGGCATGCGCGGGGAAAGGGCAGCCTCGTGTAGTGAGGCCCTTGTGGCCTTGGCAGGCATGCGCGGGGGAAGGGCAGCCTCGCGTAGCGAGGCCCTTGTGGCCTTGGTAGGCATGCGTGGGGGAAGGGCAGCCTCGCGTAGTGAGGCCCTTGTTGCCTTGGCAGGCGCGCATGGGTGAAGGGAAGCCTCGCATAGCGATGCCCCTTAGGTCCTTCTGGGCATTTTCGCTAAGAGCAAGATATTGGGCTGCTTTGCTTGCCCAAGGCTAATTGAGGGTAACTGTCGACTATGGCTCTAGTCAATTTTTGGCATCCACACAGAGTCTGAGACCGAGACTAGTTCTTCAGGGGTGACAGGTCATTTCTCTAGTTCTGATTTCTAAGTTATGTTGATTGGCCTTGGTACCATGTTGTTCCTTTGTTTGCTACATATAAAGAGGCATAAATTTAGTATGCAAATTACATGGCTATGTTAAGGGAAGTATAGTAACTCTTGAGCTTAAGAGTGGAAAGTTTTGTGGCAATTGGCACTGTGCATAGATTTGGTATGTTGATGACATCAGTATTGAGAGCTAGAGTTTTATGGCAGAGAGATGCATGGAACTCTTAGCTAGTGTGGTGGATACCACTTAGATTATGCCAGTGGGATCAGTCCAGACTGGATTAGTCTGTGGGTTTTGGATATGTTTCCAAGAGATTTGCCAGGGTTTCTTTTATAAGGAGAAATAGTATGGTGATTGAATTGGCTAGAAATGGAATCAAATTTAGGGCATTGTTTTGAATGGCTTGGCAAAGTTGTAAGAATTAAAGGACTCGGTTATTGAGTAAGGTGGAATTATTTCAGGTGAATCTTGGATCTGGTTAGTACCAGCTAGAGATCAGGAAAGAGAATATGCAGAAGTCTACTGTTATAACAGATAAGAGCACTGGGAGTGCTAAGTATGTTTTGAGAACTTGTTTAATGCCAATTGTTTGTGAATCAGATGAATAGAGCATTCAAAGATTTATTTGAATGGGATTTTTTATCGTCTTAGACGATGGTATTGTGGTATTTTCTCTGCGGAGATTTGCCGAGATCAAGGAACGCCTTAGGGGCAGAAGTTTCCTTGGGTGGTAAGACTATTACAGGTGCCTTAGGGAAAATACTTCTGAGTCTTCTTGCATATCAGAACCAGTTAGTAGGTTGTTATGACACCTTGGTAGCAGGAGAAGTGATTGCTTATGCAACATGTTGGTTAAAGGATTTGACCAGAACTGGGGTAGAGTTTCTGGTGGGCCAGATGGCCAGGTTTATGCTTAAGATAATTATCTCAGGGAAGGTAAAAGGGAAAGATAATTAAGTGAATCATAGATGGGAAAGGTCGAAGAGAAAGTCTTAGCTAGATTAGCTAAGGATTAAGCAGTGTATTAGGATATGAAAGCTTTATAGTGGTGGCCTAAGATGGAGAGGGGCATAATGAAATGCGTGGTAAGTTCTTAACCTATTAGTAGGTCAAGACAGAGTATCAGGAATCAGCAAGGCCATTGCAGACTTTGAGTGTTTTGTAATGGAAATAAGGAAGCATCGCGATGGGTTTCGCGCTGGGGTTGCCCAGGTTGATGGGTCAGTGTGATCGGGATTGGGTCATTATGGACCAGTTTTTCCAAGTGAGTTCACTTTTATCAGTAAGGACAAGTAGTTTAACAGATCACTGTTCAGATTTCTCTGTGAGAGAGAGATAGTGTGTCTTCTTGAGAATTTAAGGTCTATTTTATTAGATGAAGACTCTATTGTTACTTCCAGATCTTGGAAGGGTTAAGGAAGGTGATGAATACATATAGATGGAATTTAGTGTAGTTTATTCTTCTCAGAGCGATGGTAAATCAGAGAGAGAAAAATAAAGTTATTCAGTATTGAAAAGTTTATCACTCGTTCATTGGAATGAGATGAGTAAGGGTCCAGAATCAACAATCATGTGATGGTTCAGGGGATCATTGAGATTATTAGAGGTTAGAGCTTGGACGCTCACTTCTCAGAGTACAAGGAAAAGTTTTTCCGGAATTGAAAAGCAGGAACATAGAATTCCAGGCAGAGGATCATATCTTCCTTAGAGTATCACCATGGAAAGGGGTGAGGAATTGAGGGCAAGCTAAGCCCTAGATGATCTCGGCAGTTGAGTCCTGGATAGGACTAGTTAGGTTGATTTTGGATCAGCCTTAACTTTTGCATTGTCAGTTGAATACAGTGTGTTATGTAATTCCATGCAAGGGACATGGGTTAAAGGAACTCATGAGTTGAGTTATAGGAATCTGAAGGTTAAGGTTAAGTATTCCGGTAAGGAATAGCCAGTTCAGATTGTAATAGAAGTAATAAGGATCTGAGGAACAAAGTGTACCTTGAGTTAAGGTAATGTTACAGAAACAGTGAGGTCGAGGGAGCGACCTGAGAAATTGGAATCAGTTGTGCGGAATTCTGATTCCGGGCTATTTAGATAAATTTCGAGGACGAAATTTCTGTAAGGAGGGGATAGTTGTAATGCCCCAAGTTTCCTAATAAGGTTTAGGACCTTGATTAGGAGGCCGGGATGGCCATAATTGATTTATTATGGTATTAAATGGTTATATGCATATTTATGTGAATTATAATATTATATGATAATAAA
Organism: Humulus lupulus; assembly: GCF_963169125.1. Taxonomy (NCBI): domain Eukaryota; kingdom Viridiplantae; phylum Streptophyta; class Magnoliopsida; order Rosales; family Cannabaceae; genus Humulus; species Humulus lupulus. The sequence goes on from NC_084795.1 coordinate 157,031,062, forward strand.
TGCATGCATATGGGTGTATTTATAATTATAAGGGCATTTTGGTAATTTGGCCCGTTGAGGGCGTAATTGTGTATTTTCGTGCATGTGGGGAGTTTTGAACGGTACCACATTATATGTGGATTTGTTCGAGCCTTTCGGCATGGGACGATCATGAAATGCAAGTGTTCGGTCTGGTCATTACGGGTTTAAGTTCGGGGCTCAGGTTGAGTCTCGGGGTGATTTTAATGATTAGAACATTACTGGGAATTAAAGGGTAATGGGACATAATTTATTGGTGTTGGAGAATATTGAGAATAGCGGGAATTTGAGGGTGTTAATTATGATTAACGAAATAGGTGTGAAAGGACGATTTTGCCCTTGGGAGCCTTTGGAAATCCTTATTAGACCTAGGGGTATTTTGGTCTTTTCACCCCTAGGATAGATATAAGCCATTAAGGCTGTAGAAAGAAGTAGAAAAACAGAGCATAAGTTCAAAGCTTCTCCCGTACCTTTTCCTTTGGATTTTTCAAGCTATTTTTTGAGGAATTAAGCTAGGGAACCAAGCTTTGCCAAGTTAGGGTTGTGTTCTACCATTAAAGAAGGTGTGTTGCTGAGATTAAGGTAAATTTCTATCCATAAAAACATTAGTATTTGCTCTGTTTTTCCATTTGAGTTCCAGCTGGTTTGTGAGTTGGAAAGTGGGGAATTGATTGGAGTTTTGGCTAGGGTTCCTGGGGTTGTGGTACCTAGGACATGTGAAGGTAGTATTTGGGTTCATTTGGGACATAATATGATGTTTGGAAGCTTTTGATTTGGGTTGGAAATGGTAGAATCGAAGGAAGAGATTTCTGGGTTGTTGCTGGCTGAAGGTAGCGCTACAACGCCCAGTATAGGGCGCTACAGCGCTACCTGCAGAGGAGGTTGGGCGGTTTTGGTTCTGTCTTGAGCGTTGGGGCGCTAGGAGGGTAGCGCTGTAGCGCTACCTTGTTTCTTCAGAACCCCGTTTTAAGTGTTTTTGGCTCGGGTTTCGAACCTTAAGGCCCGGGATCGAATCTACTCACCGTGTGGGCATGTTTCGAGGTCCCGAGAGTGAGGTTTAGACCAAGACCCTATCATTGTTGATTTTCATTAATTGGAGGTTATATTTGGTTATGACTAGGTGACCTCTAAAGGATTAAAGGATCGATCGTTCTCAAGAGTCGTTCTTGTTCTAATTCTCGCTCGAACCAGAGGCAAGAAAACTGCACCCCATATGTGACATGCATGGCTATTCTTGATGCATGCCAATGTTTAACTATGATATATGCGATGCACGAGGAACATGTGTTTAGGGCATGCCATTAATATTGAGTATGAGGCTGATCAGAGCTTGAGTCTCTGTGTTTGTGCATCATCATAATGATGCTAGCAACTGTTAAGTAAGCATGCTGAATGCTCTACTCTTGGATATTTGACATATGATATATATTGATAGCATTGCTTACTTGTGCATGGTACTGACTAATTAGTCAGAATTGGCAAAGGTGTCAGTATCAACTGTGAAGCTGTGACTCATTAGTCAAGTTCGGCAGTGGTACTGGGCCCTGGTCACACAGTGCTGACTCATAAGTCAGGACGGCCTTAGCGTGTTCAACGCAAGCGAACAAAGATTAGATCTAATCAACATCTGCATTAAATGACTCAGAAGAGCGTTAATGCCAGACCGACCTCAAGTTCGATGAAAACTAAAAGCGCTTGTGTGGCTTACCCATCAGTCGCTCATTTGTTAAGTTAGAGACTTACCCATCAGTCTCTCATTAGTTAAGTTGGAGGCTTACCCATCAGCCTCTCATCTGTTTAAGCTAGTGACTTACCCATCAGTCACTCATCTGTTTAGAGCCATTGCAGGAAAGCCCAGGTAACGGTTTCGTTACACGGCTGTGGGCATCGAGCCCCATAGTGACTTTTTTGTCAGTCACTCAGTATGGTTAACAGAACCTTAAAGTGATATTCACTCATCTGTTCAGAACTATAAGCTCTATATGATCATTCTGATCATCATTTGCATGGCTTTGGGTGCTAAGCCCCGTAGTGACTTGTTTGTCGATCACTCAGTATGGTTTACCAGAACCTCTAGTGCTAAATCACTCATTTGATTAGGATTGACTTGACAGTCATCCAATCAGGAGGGGAGGATTTCTAATCCTCGATTCCCCAGCATTGTTTGAATTTATTTGCATGCTTGCATAAAGTTATGTTTGCTAGGCATGCCAGATATAATTTGATATCATGATATGACTGTTCATGAGCATATTGAGTTTTCTTGCTGGGCTTCGGCTCACGGGTGCTATGTGGTGCAGGTAAAGGCAAAAGAAAGCTGGACCATCCTTGAGTTGAGGAGGTTAGGTGACGATGTGTACATATGCAGCTGCTCGACCGCCACGGCCGAGGTTTGAAGGAGAGGAACTAGGGATAAACCCTGTTTTGCCGCTTAGATCGGCCAGTTGTAAATATTTTCCTGTAATAGACCTTTAAAATATATTTTTGGGATCTCAATGTATATAGTAAACGTTCTAATGAAACGTTACATCTTAACCGAAATTTGTAATCCCTAAACCACTAATCATACTTAGTTACACGTTTTTGGCCAAATGACTCGACTAGCGAGTTTAGCACTTTTGCAATCTACACCGTAACGGTCCCTGGAGTTTAGGGCATTACAATTATGAATTGGTTAGTAATGAGCATGCAATGTATGTGTTGTGACTAGGTATTCGGCGAGGCTTGGGTTAGAGGATCGCGCTCGAGATTTCTGTGCTCAAGAAGCTCGATACATAAGTAAGAAAACTGCACCCGGTTGTGAATTTATAATGGGACTAAGGGTTCCATGTTCTAAATGCTTTATGAAGGATGGTATTATGCCATGTAAATAGTGAACGAACGGCCTAAGAGTGCCGGAGTTTACGTTGGCGCACAGGGCGCAGCTCAGCCATTAGTAGCTGAGGACAGGTTATTATTCTCTGAGCTCGGTTTAAGCGTACCGGAGTCGAGGGGTAAACAGAGGGTGCGACCTATGGGCGTCGACCCTGAATATCATGTGATTTGACTGTCATTATTGATTGATGAATTTGTTATGCTGAATAGCTGAGTTTTGGTTTGTTGTTTTTCTGGTTATGTCTGTGGACTATTTGATTAATGTGGTATGCTAAGTATATGAACATGCTTTAAGGATTTTCAATTGTTATCATTGTATGTACTATAACGTTATATTTTTTTGCTGGGCCTTGGCTCACGGGTGCTACGTGGTGCAGGTAAAGGCAAGGGCAAGCTTGATCAGCCCTGAACTGGAGAGCGCTGAAGGCAGAATGTACATGATCAGCTGCTCGGTCGCCACGGTTGAGGGGTGACAGGAACAGGAGGACCACAAATGTCTATTTTTCCCTTTAAGTGGCTAGTGGTTGTTTGTACCCTGGAAATTTTGTAAACTGACTTTCAAACACTGTTTCTTTTGTGATCCCTTGTACAAAATGTTTAATTATATGAAATGTGTCTTTTGTGACCAAAACCTTTTAACCCTAGTTCATTAATAATTTCAGTGACACATTTTTAACTAAATGACTTGATTAGCAAGTCCTGCACCTTTATAAATACACAGTGTAGCGGCCTTGGCTATCCATGGCGTTACATTAGAGCTTACCAGAACTAATAGGAAAATTACATAAACCTCTCAGCTCTCTCATTCTCTCATACACGTTTCTCTCTCTCTTGTGCCTAAGAGGACTTTGAGGTTTTGGAAGAGGGAACCTAGGGTCAGTAAGATGGTATGGAGGATTGAGGCTAAAAGTTGACAATAATCAGCCGGGAAGTTTTGGAATTAAAGCTTAGGAACTGAAAGATTGAAGCCCAGGATTTAATGGTCATTGAGGTAAGGTTTCAAAGTTCTAACTACTGAATTCAGCTGTGCTGTTGTCAAAAGTTAGAGTTTGCATGGGTTTTAGTTTCCTAGCTGATTTTGGGTGTTTGATGGTGTAATAAAATTGTTATAGGTTAGTTGTGATGATTGGTGTTAGGGTCATTTTAGGTTTGTTTTAGAGATCGTTTTAGGTTGTGTTTTTAGTTATTTAGGATTGTTTAGTGCAGATTTATGCTTGTTTTCTTCTTGTTTCAGGTTTTAATGGTCAATTACATAATATGGAGTGAAATGAGAAGAAACATGTTAAATATGATAAATAAGATGGATTTCGTGTTGATTGTGGAGTTTCAAGACATTATGTGTGGAAAATACTACATTGAAGATGCTCAACACACGTCGTTTATGCTCTATAACGCAAGTCTGAGACTTCAAGCCGCATTTTGACCATAATTTATTCACTTTCTGGAAACACTTCTAGAAATAGAAGTTGTAGATATTTCTCTTATCTTTCCATAGCTTTTGAATCATTCAATTCGGAGTTATATCGAAGGAGTTATGATCAAAATACAATGAGCTGACGCTGCAGGCTGTTCGAAACGAGTTTCGTTCTATTCTGACTTTAGCGCTACAGCGCTAGTGCACCAAATTTTGAGCGATTTTGGCATTGTTAATAGTGCTACAGCGATGGTGACGCGATTTTCAGATTTTAGACCACTTTTTGAAGGGTAATCTGGTCTATTCACTTGGGAATACTTGAGGGCTATTTAAGGGACATTATTCTGCGATTATAGGAGGACTTGAAGTTTTTATAAACCCTAGATAAAAAGAGGCTGTTGTAATTAGTTTTCTTTTTCATCTGAATTCTTTAGGTTAATTTTATGAACAATTATTTGCAGTTGATTTTCATCATGGCATTTATGAACTAATTTCTTTTATCTAGGAATTAATGTAGTCACTGGGATTTTTATTAAATTTTATTATGATTTTCTATTGATCTTTCTTTTCTATCTAATCTATATGATGTGTGTTTAATGCTAGTAAATACTTGATCACTATTTGCTTGATTTAATGTTTTTGATTCAAAATTCGAAAGATGAGAATTGAATATGCTATCATTATATAGACATAGGGTGCATATTGGACGAAATTACCTATATGACTTGTGTAGTGATTAGGTTTTCATGTTTAATGCCTTTTATATGTTTAAGTTTATCACAAAAATGTAGAAAACTTGCATATAGATTGAGATCTTATGTCTTGAAAAAGAATAGGAATCGAGTAAATTAACCTGCTATTAGAATAGAAAGAAGATATTTAGATTTGATTATTAAAATTAATAGAATGAACAGTTGATGAAATTAATTCCTAGGTTGTTTTTATTATTGATTCTTAAGTAGTGATTCATTGTTTTGTTTCCAATTCTTTAAGTTTGGTTCATAGTTTATAGGATTTCTTTTATTTTTAATCATTCACTTAAATTTTAATTAACCAAATAGAATTTGAAAATCAATAAGTGGTATTTGGGAGATAGTCTCTGTGGGACGATATCCGTTCTTACGAAATTTACTACTTGACACGACTACGTATACTTGCGTAGCTTTAAAATTTCGCAACAGTTGAGATACAAGGAAAAGTTTTATGGGTTCAATTTTGGGATTTGCTTAGGATTTAGGGTTGAATTTTGGGGTTTAGGCTTGAGGGAAATGCTGGAAAAGGGTGGTTTTTCTGGGTTTAGGGACTCGAATCATGGCCTTGTTCTTCAGGCATTGCGGCCTGAATGTTTTAGGAGGCTAGGAGCCTCTGTTTTGCCAGGCGCACCGCGACCTGGAGGGGTGCAAGTCGCGGCCCGTGCCCTTTAGTAGGGAAGGCTGGGTCTCTGTCCAAGGGGTGGGCCACGGCCCTAAATGGTAAAGTAAGTGAAAACAAGGTTTTAGGCTCGGGGATTCAAACCAAAGTGCTCGGGACGAATTCTACTACCCGGTTTAGTAGAATTCGAGGTCCCGGAGGCTAGTTTTTGTTTTCTAAACATTTATTTGGATTAGAGATTGATAATTATCCATTGTTATTTGTGACTAGGATTACCATTAGGACTCAGGATTGAGGATCGTGCTCGGGACCACTCTTGATTTTCTGCTCGGGATTCGAGGTAATAAAATTGCACCCATGTGGTTGTGAACGAGACTGAGGTTCCCAGTAATTGAATATATGTACTGTGTGACTATATGGTTGTTATACATTATATGAACATATGGCCTAGGGGTGTCGGGGCTGATGATGAGCGTACTAAACGTAGCTCGGCCTAAGCGAGCCGGGGTCAGCTAGATAAACAAAGGGATCGGCCTAGGGGCACCGACCCTTAATATTTGTATTGCTGATTGAAATGTATGCTTGAAAATACATGTTTACCATTTTTTAGCTTAATGCTTGTACTATGCTGAGTTATTAAATTAATTGGATTAAGGTGGATTGGATGCTACTACTGCTATATGTGTTTGTTGTTTATGGTTTTCTTGTTGGGCCTTGGCTCACGGGTGCTACGTGGTGCAGGTAAAGGCAAAGGGAAATTGGACCAACCATGAGTTAGAGAGCTCTGGGGATGGAGTGTACATCATCAGCTGCTCGACCGCCACGACTGAGGGAAAGTTACAGGAATAGAGCTCTAAATTGTATTTTGCCATTAGACTAGCTTTCGTTGTATCAGTTTTGGGGAGTTGTATGTACCACTCTTATCCTGTTTTTGGGATCCCATGTATCAAACATTTGTTTTAATGAAAATTAACCATTTAAGATCAAAATATTTTAACCATAACCTGTTAATTGACTTTAGAATCACATTTTTGTTCAAACGACTTGATTAGCGAGTCTTGCTGTAACGCCCTGGATAGCCAAGACCACTACACTGTGTATTTATAAAGGTGCAGGACTTGCTAATCAAGTCCTTAATTTGAAAATGTGTCACTAAACATGTAAGATCTATGGTTAAAAAGGTTTTGGTCTCAAAAGACTCATTTCATATATTTAAACTGTAGTAAACATGGGATCCCATACAAAACAAAGTTAAAATAAGTTTACAGACTCCCAAAAGTACATAAGTAACCGCTAGCCATACTAAGGCAAAACAAACAGTCTTTAGGTTCCACGTCCTTGCCTACATCTCAACCGTGGCGACCGAGCACCTGGCTATGTACATTCTGCTCACTGAGCTCTCCAATCAGGGCTGGTCTAGCTTGCCCTTGCCTTTACCTGCACCACGTAGCACCCATGAGCCAAGGCCCAACAAGAAAACATCATAGATAACTCAAGCAATGATCACAGACAAATAGCTCAGTAAGCATGTATACCCATCAGACAATCCACAACAGATATTCAGCATATACATTCCAATACAAGATACATTCTATCATATATAATACTCATATCACATAATATTCAAGGTCGATGACTTAGGCCGCACCCTCTGTTTAACCCACTGACTCTGGCCCGCTTAAACCAAGCTCAGTGCATATTAAGCTGTCCTCGGCTACCAGTGGCCGAGCCGCGCCCTGTGCGCTAGTGAGACCCTTGGCACCCTTAGGCCGTTGGTTCACTAAATGGCTTGCATGGCATAATACCATCTTTTCAAGTTTCTACAATAGGGAGCCCTTAGTCCCGTCACATATATTCAACCAGGTGCAGTTTTCTTACCTTTAGTTTGTACGGTTATCGAATTACGAGCAACGCCCCTCAAGCACGATCCGTTCCCAAGCCTAAGCTTTTATCACCTAGCCACAACCAAAGCATAGGGTTTCATAAATAATCAAATATAGGTTTCCAGTTATAAAACTAACCCCCGGGACTCCTAATTCCACCAAGCACGGTGATGAAACCAAACTCGAGCACACTAGACCACTCTCCCATGCTTAAAACTCTCAAAATCTCAAGTGTGCAACCAAGGTCTGCGGCCCCCAAAGCCTAGCCGCGGCCCTTCCCCAAAACAGAACCTCCTCTTTCACTGAACCACACACGCGCCGCGGCCCTTGCCTTGGGCGCCACGGCGCGCCCCCTTGGTCGAGCCCCCTTGGCTTCTTTACATGCTAGGGCCGCAGCACTCTAGAACAGAGCCGCGACCCTCCTCTTCGAACCCAGATTTCTCACCATTTCAAAGCTCAAAACCTTACCTTAAACCATCCCAAAACTTCCCAACTCTTAACCAATTAATTCCCAACTTCTTTAGCATGATCTAAACAACATAATTCCCAAGAAAACATAGCCTAACACACTCTAATCCCCTCCTTTCCATTTCTAAAACCCAAGTGCTACAAACACTCAAACCAACCACTCAAACTCAATTTAAAACCTCTAAACCAGGAGTTGAAACTTACCTTTGCTGTAGAATCACTTCACCAAGCTATAGCCAAGCCAAGTCCCCAAGTTCCCTTCTTTAATTCTGCCTTAAAACACCAAAACTGACTTTGTTTCAACACTTAACCAAAATCCAGAATCCTAACCACAAAGAAGAAAATTAAAGGCTCACCTTATCCCTGTTTTAGTGCTTGATTAATCCCTAAGCTAGACCTCCAAATTATCACCACCAAACTCAGAAATCCCAACTAGTTTCCCTTAGTTTCCTTTGTGTTTCCTTAAGCGTGAGAGAGAGAGAGAGAGTTGAGCCTAGATGTTTAGTCGGTTTGTTTTTCTTCTAAAAGCTTCTCTATGTCTAACTTATCCATTAAGTTAATTCCGAGGCTCGGGGTGCCGGAACCGTCCCCGAGGCCAAAATGGTAAAATCCCCCAATATTCCCGCCTAGACATTCTAACCTCAAATATATCTCCATATTTTTATTTCCATGACCCGATAATCCAAATCGCTACCCGCTATCTAAAAGTACCCCCAACTCATCCAAAGTCATAACTTAAGCCCCGTTGTGACTTTTCCCCGCTATCTGACCCTAGAACCGTCTTGAGTCGTGCTCAGCGAACCTGTCCACATAATAATGTGGTTCCCACATATATCACATATCATATTACCACATAATATAATCAATTATCATATAAACATTATTAGACATATAATTACTCATTAAATCACAATTATTCCATTAATGCCCTCCTGGCACACTAATCAAGGCCCTTAAGCCTTATTAGCGAATTTGGGTCGTTACACTTGCACAATTTCAAAATACATAGTGTAATGGTCTTGGTTACCCAAGGCGTTACAATATGTGTAACGCCCTGGATAGCCAAGACTGTTACACTGTGTGTTTATAAAGGTGTTAGACTTGCTAATCAAGTCATTTAATTAAAACGTGTTACTAGAACTATAGTGGAACTACGGTTAAAATATTTTGGTCTCAAAAGCCACATTTCTTTTATATAAACATTTTCTATTTACACGAGATCCCAAAAATAACAAGATTAGAATCATTTACAAAGATTCAAGATTTAAATACAATAATTAGCCACTCTAAGGCAAAACAGACTGTTAAGCATTCCTCGTCCTGATCCACTCCTCGGCCATGGCGGCCGAACAGCTGGCTATGTACATTCAGCCCCGCAGCTCTCCGTCTCAAGGTTGGTCCAACTTGCCTTTGCCTTTACCTGCACCACGTAGCACCCGTGAGCCATGGCCCAGCAAGAAAACACAATAACAGAGCATAATCAATCAACAGACAGTCAAATATCTCATATCGCATAAGCATGTACTTAAGCAGTTTAAGCATTCATGACAGTCAAGTGTTCATAATACCAAGTATATCAATTCATATCAATAATCAATCCACATATGATAACTAGGGTTAGAGCCCTTAGGCCGCACCCTCTATTTATCCCACTGACTCTGGCCCGCTTAAACCGAGCTCAGTGAATATTAAGCTGTCCTCAGCTACCAGTGGCCAAGCCGTGCCCTGTGCGCAAATGTTGTATACAGCACCCTTAGGCCGTTTATCACATGTCCCATGGCATAATACCATCTTTGACATTATACAGATATGGGGAGCACTTAGTCCCATCACAACACATAACCGGGTGCAGTTTTCTTACCTTTAAATTCGCTAGCTTCGTTCACTTTGATCCTTGAGCACGATCCCTCTTGAGCCCTAGCGCACACCTAGTCACAACCATAGATCAGAATCATCACCAAACCTCAAGTCCAAAACCTAGCCTCAGGACCAATCCCGAGCCCTCGGGAAGCTCTAATTCCACCAAACGGGGTGGTGGAATCAAACCCCGAACCCCCAGGCAAAAACCCTTGAAAATAACCCAAAAACCCTTTTCTGGAAACAGGGTAGCGCTATAGTGCTCTTTGGAGGGCGCTACAGTGCTACAAACAGAACCCAAAAACCCCCAGACAACCTGGTCTAGCGCTACAACGCCCAAAGGCTAGCGTTGTAGCGCTAGTCACAGAATCAGCAACCCTGCATTTTTCCTTCCTGCGACTTTCCCGAGCCAAACCTTACCAAATCTTTTCCAATCTTCAACCAAACTTAAAAACAAGCTTATCAACATGCTCCACTCATCCCAAGCATCCCAAATACACATAACCCAATCACATGCATCCCTAAACATAGAATTCACCATGGTTGAACCTAGAGTTCAACAACTCAGCCAAACAACAAAACTTCATAATTCAATTGTCCAAGTTCAAAGTTTCTTACCTTTAATTGGAAAGTTTGATGTTAGGATATCCTCTACACTTCCTTGGCTTCCTCCTCCTCAAACCCTTAGCTTTAATTCCCTAGATTTCCCATCAAATTCAGCTTAGAAATCTAGTCAAACAACAAAACCAGAAACTGAAGAAAACCTTGAGATCTTACCTCAAACGATGAATAACCTCAGCTAGATTTCCCCAATCTGATCAAGACCTCAAGCTCACAATCTCAGCCTTAAGCTCCTTTGATTCTAGCCTCAAACCCCCAGATGAAAATGATGAAGAGGTCCCAAACCGACCTTGGAAATGCCCTGCTTTTCCTTCCCCTTTCTTTCCCTTCTTTTTCTTTCTTTCAGACTTCTATTTCTTTCTACAAGTTCCACCAAGTTTAAAGCCTCAGTTATACCTATCCTTTATAAGCCAAATGACCACAATACCCTCCCTTTTAATTCTAAATCTTTTAATCCACCTAGGGGCATTTTGGTCATTTCACCCAATTCCCGCTAATTCCTCGAGTGTCTCTAATATTTACCGCTTACTTCCCGACACTTAGCTAGTCACCAATTATATTCTTCAATGTCAAAATTAACCCCAATATATTCTCTAAATTCCCACTTATACCCCCAGGCTCGCCCCAAGCCGGGTATAAATCCCCACCGTGACTTTTTCGCTAACCCGCTCACTAGGATCGTCTCGAATCACAGATCACAAATATATCCACATAATAATGTGGTCTCAACAATTATCACATATATATACAGTTATGCCCTCAACGGGCCAAAATTACAATTATGCCCTTTCTAACCTAATCAGGGCCTACATGCATACTAATACACATAGTCATGCAATATCAGATATTCAAATACTCATATAGTATACTTTTAATCATTAAATCACATGTATTCCAATTATGCCCTCTCGGCACACAAATCAAGGCCCTTAAGCCTTATTAGTAAATTTGGGTCGTTACAATACAGTTCCAGGGAGAGGCTACCAAGCTCAGAGCGGCAATGAGAATCACACCTGAAACTACAAGGACCAATTATTATGGGTGAATGGGTTCCCGATGGGACTAATCCTACCCTACTCCTAGATTTTTCTACAGTTAGTATGCACCTTTGTCCTTGCGTAATTTCGTCTAATAGTATTCTACTCGTAACTTATCTTTGATGTTAAAAACATCTCTTATTAGGTCCTTATCATCGCACCCCTTTCGTTGACTCCTTTGACAAAAGGCTTCAGGTGATGAACACCCTTCCAAACGAGGAGTTAGAAATCACCTTCCTCGTCACCGATGCCCATCTCCGAAATTATGGGCTACTACAGGCGGGACAAAGCATAAGCCCGGTGGTCCTTACCAAATTCTGGGACTTAAAGCAATCTTGGTATGTGGCAAGGCTCCACATAGACTATGTGGCAGCCAAGGCAGAGTTTCAATATATGCAACGCCTTCGTGAGGAGCGTACGGAGAGCGTCCTCGCCATCAAGGCATCCGTGGAGGCAAAGGAAGACGAAAAGCTCGAGGCGGGGATTGAATCATATTCCATGCGTCAAGGTAAATCCCTAATCATCCTTCATTATGCTAAGCATTTAGGGGAGGGAACTAGTCCCAACCATTCGTCATTTTCTCCCTCGCTTCTTGAGTATGGCCAAGTTTCGAGGCGTCGTTGGTCCGAGGAGGACTATCAAGACTACCAGGACCTCATCAACATGTTCCTCCGTAATCCAAGGAGGAAGAGGCATCCTCATGGTTTTGTGACTCTTGGAGAGATGATGACCATGCACACCACATGGTTTTGTTAGTACGAGAACAATCTGACGCGGGAGTTGAGTTAACTCATTCGTGCATTCGCCCATTCTGCCCTCCATTTCGAGGAGCCTGATCGTGGTGGAGCCCTCGAGGAGATTTATACTTAGTCTCACGCATGTTTATTTGTTTTGATTTTCCTTTCTTTCCTCAAGACTAACCAGTTTGTTTCCTTTGTGTAGAAAGCATGGGCATGTCCGACCTAGTCAGGTTGAAGTGTCAGAGGGTTCGGGACCTTCTGAGATAGACGTCCCGACGGCATCAACTACGATGCCCACACCAACGGCCACTGCAGATCCAGCCCCGGTTGCCCAAGCATCCTCTGCGGCTACTCCACTAGTCCTCAACCCGAGCACAACAGCTCCCAACGAAGTCATCGACCTTCAGGCTTCCTCCCTCCAAGATGGGGGATCCTCGGGGAAGGGTAAAGAAATCCCTTCCAACGCACCTAACTCCCCTCCAGCCAAGGTACCTCGATTGACCGTCTTCCCAGAACACTACGATGGGGAGGACTCGGAGGTGCACAGGTAGGTCATTGAGTACTATAACGCCCGCATTGAGGAGGGCAACGGGGACTTCAAACTCCTAACTGAATTTCTGCACGAGTACTGGCCAAAGGATCCCATTATCCCTCCTTGTCGCGAGGAGCTGGAGCCTTTCCTCACAAGAAGAATAAGAGATAGGGTCGTTCTGCTCAGCATGGAGCTCCTGCAAGGGTTAGTGTCTTCCCTATGCGAGATGCCTTCTAGCATCTTTGCCTGCTGTGGTAGCGATAACCACCAGTCTCCATTCTTCATTGAGGGTAAGTCTCCTAATTTTTAGCTCACTTCAGTGTTTATTTATCTATCTTTTTGGCTGATTTGACAGGCTGCAGCCCTCAACCAACGGCTCGGGGACGTCATGCTGATGCGGTCCTTCGAGCTAAAGAAGGCTCGGGAGGAGCTTACCCGGGCTCAGGAAGAACTGGCTCAGCTCCAGGAGACTGCTATCCCCTTGAGAAACACTCGCAGCTCCAGAAGGAAGTGGAGCACATGAGGGCCCGTGTCCGCGAGGTGGAGGACCTACTGGCCACCGAGCGGTCAAAGCTATCTACTTTGGAGGAAACTTCCTTTAAGTTGCTGGAGGATGCTGCAGGTCACACCCGGGTTGTGGAGGAGGAGCTGACCAAAGCCCGCGAAGAGCTCTAGTTAAGTCGGGCGGAGTTTCTAGCCCATGCCGAGGAGCTGGAGAAAACTAGGAAGGTTGTCGAAGACCACCACCGCCAAGCCAAAGAACTGGAGAAGGACCTCGATGTGATGGTCGATGATACACTCTTTGTTGCATGGCAGAGCAACAGAGATATGGATCTCTCATTCACCGAGGACCCTAACATGAAGAAAAAGCTCAAGGCGCGTCTTGAGGCAGAAAAGGCCAGGGCAGCCCAGGAGAAGGAGGCCTTGGCAGGGGGTCGCATTCCTGAAGTTGATCATGTGATCGAGATGGTGGTGGAGGTCCTCTGAAACCTAGGGCCTCAGTAATTTTGTCCTATATAATTTTTTAACTAAGTATGCATGCGTGCCATAGTTTATTGGGGTACATAAAATCAACGCTCGAGCCGTCGAACACTATTGTAACTATTTTCCATTTAAACTTATGCAGGATGCATTACTTTACTGCCATGATTGCATTTTTATTGTCGAATTTAACATTTAACAAACATGCCACATGGATTTGGCTAACCCAGCCTATTATACTTGTGAGAGTCCCAAGACGTTGAATCAGGTCTTGCGCTCGAGTCTTAAAGACTCGAGTTTTATCAACTTCTCTTAGTGCTTAGGCAATTTGTATGTGTTTAGTGCTGCTCTATAGGCTCGCAGTCCTCAAGAGTAACTTTAACGCTAGCTCAAATTATTACTCGACGAGGCCCTACATTCCCAAGTTCCAACGACTCAGGACGGGGCCTCCCTATGGTACTTGCGCATCTAGTGTTTCATCTTAGGCTCGAGGTCATAAGAGTAACTTTGACATGGTATCAAGTGTGGGCACTCACTCGTCCATCCTACACCCCTGAGTTCCAACAACTTATAAAATTCAGTGTTGGCTTCCTTAGGGTTCTTCCTTAGTGCTCGACACTTATAAAATTTAGTGTTGGCTTCCACGCTCAATGTCCTTGAAAGTAACTTCAATGTCATCCCATGCCCCTGAGTCTCGATGACTCGGGCTTTATGGGGTCATTCACACTAAGTTATTTACCCCCAGGGACGTGGTCACCGACGAGCCAGCTTGGGATTTTTTATTTTTCCCCCCGAGTACACAGCTCGGGGCCTAATCGTTTGGAATTCATGACTCATTATCCCACGCCCTTTGACTAGGTCTATCGTGACTCGATTTTAAGCGCTCGAGGTTTGGCCCCGGGTTCCAACGACTCGGGCCTCTATTCGCATCTCGAGATCATAGGACTGAGTCACTGGTCCTCAGGCGCGGTGTCCTCGGGAGGTAACCTCAGTCCATATTCGCGAAGCATTTTGCTCAAGTCTTAAGGTGTCTTCTAACAGTGCCAGAGTACCGACGACTCAAGCTTCCATTCACATCTTGAGGATTGATATTTGTTTACTACTCCCTAGGCGCATGCTGTCCTTGGGAGAATATGCTAAATCCAATCTCGCGTTACTTGGATCTTTTCAGCACTGCGTTTCTGTCAGGCCATTTAACTATAGGATCCCATGACACTAGTGGTGCTTCACTCGTCGACTAGCCAAGCTCCCCATGTCATGGACTTCCTGATGCTATAATGTTTGAGGCATATGGAGGACTTGGGCATAACTCCTTGGGCGCAATGTCCACAGGAGGCATCCCAAGTCTGCCCCGGGACTAAGTACAGAGTACTCAGTCTCAGCTTTGAATTCTTGAAACTTACCAAAGGTTTCAGATTTCCTAAGCATTAGGTAAGTATGACCATATCTTGATTAATCGTCAATAAAAGTGATAAAATACTCATACCCACCTCTTGCTTGTACATTGATTGGACCACAGACATCGCTGTGTACAAGCTCTAAAGGTTCTTTTGCTGAGAAATGATGTTTGGTCATTTTTCCTTCTAGACAAGATTCACAAACCGGAAGAGTTCCAACTCTTAGTTCTCTCAAAGGTCCATCTTTTGTTAATCGGTCCTATCTAGACCTATATGACCAAGTCTAAGATCCCAAAGATATGTGTCATCCTCATTTGAAACTTTGTTTTTTTTTACCTTGCGGTTTTGCTACTTTAAATAATTCTGAATTATTGAGAGTACGTTCATTTTAATGAAAGCGATAAAGTCCAAATATTCAATTGCATGTCTAAAGAAAAAATTAAGAATAATCAAATTATAAATAAAATATTCTAAAGTCATTACATGCAATAAAATTCCAAATTAACTAAAAATGAACTAAACATTATTCAAACAACAATAAAGTTTTCTTTTAATAAAACTAAAGAATTTTAAATAAATGGACTTTCTTTAACGCTTTCTTGAACTAGACGCAATTCCTCTTCAACTTTTTGTCTCCATCTGCAAGTTCCTCTTGATCGCTCAAGTGTCTGTAAAGAAGAACAAATAACAAAAAATATGATTAGTGGTTTCTAAATCAAAGATTTAGAACTTTATGTATCATGATCCACTATTAAGCCTAAGGTAAAGGTAAATCATATCTACATTTTTTGTGATTGTGGTCTTGTCCGTAAATCCTCAAAGGCAACATCCCACAAATCACGAGCATATTCAATGTGTTCGAACTTTTTCCTTAGCTTCTCTTCCATGGTACTAAGACAGTAAAATCTCGCCATGTGATTTGATCTCATCCAATCAGCATATTTCTCATGTTCCTCTTTGCTTGCATCCCATAATGGTATAGGAGGAGGCCTCTTATCATTATAGATATGTTTAAGATTTTTTGCTAGAAAAACGAACAAAGTTGAATTTGCCCATCCATCTTCATCCTCTTCAGTCATTTTTACTTTCTTTATATGATCATCAATCTTTTTATGCATTACCGAGTACGTTATAGGAAAATAATTGGGTGGCACCATTTTATGACTGAAAATAAAACACAATAATATTATCATTTGAAAAAATAACAATGTTTTATAAAGTAAACATGATGCATGAATCCAACAATTAAAACACATAAATTAGCTTTTCCACGATAAAACTACCCAACAAATAAAGTGTCGTCTTAGGGTCAGACAAGTTAAATTCAGATAACTTACAAGACAATCTTATCTTTATAATTTAAAACTTAAAATAAATCTTTATTTTCCTTTTTAAATATAAAGAACTATTGGTTTAGTCAAGATACAATTATCCACCGCAAAAACTTAATTACATCTTTGTAAGTGTAACCCATTATTTCAGATTTCATGAATTAACTAAGAGAGTGACGCCTTAGGGTCGGTCAAGCCTAAAATACATCACTTCCTCTTATCTTCGTAAGAAGTTGTAACATCCCCAATTAGCTAATAAGGTTTAGGACCTTGATTAGCGTGCCTGGAGGGCAATAAATGAATTAACATGTTAATATATGAGTTTAAATGAATATGTGATTAGAATGCATGTTTAGGTGGAATAAATACGCATGTGGGCCCCGTTTGTTTGTTAGGGGTAAATTGGTAAATGTTAGCCCGTTGAGGGCATAAATGTAATAATTGTGTAATATGACTTATTCCACGTGTGAGGGGTGATATTATTGTGACGCACGTGTCGAGACGGTCCTAGGGAGCCAATTAGTTTAAAAGTCACAACGGGATAAAATACCCAGCTCGAGAGGAGCCTAGGGGTATTTTGGGAATTTTATAACTTGAGCTTGTGAGTTAATGGTTAATGGTAATTGAGTAACTTGCGTGACCATTGGTAACGATTAAGAGTAACAAATTTAGATGAGAAAAATGGTAGATTTGTAAGGAAGGTGAAATGTCAAAAAAATGCCCTTGAGGTTTAGTTAGGAAAGGAATTACATTGAGGGGTGAAATGGTCTTTTGGCAGAGATATAGATACCTTCAGCTAAGGGAAAAGATGATTCACATTCTAACACTTAGTCATATTTTGCTCTTGCTGAAAATTGGAAGAGAAACTAGAAGGAAAGGAAAAGAAGAAGAGAGCTGAAATTGGGAGACCTAGGAGGAGAATCAAGGTGGTTTAAGGCAATTAAGTTGATCATAAACCAAGATTGTTCAGAGGTAAGGATTTGTCTCTGTTTTGCTAAAGTTTTAAGCATGATTTCTAGAAAGTAAGTATGAAAATTGAAAGATAGTTGTGGCTAGTTTGCATGGGATTTCAGCTTGGTAATCAAGAGGGATTGATTTGAAGCTGGAATTGGAGAGGGTTCAAAGTCGAATTCTTGATTGAGGTAAGGGTTCTAAGCATCTTTGAATTTTCGTTTCTGGTGTGGTTTAAGAATATTGAGGCATGGTTTACATTTTTCAAGTCTTGGTTTAAGTTTTAAAAGCTATGGTTTAAGTTTCTAAAATCTGAAATCAAAGTGTGGACTATGAGTGTGATTGTGTAATTGAGCTGATTGTTGGTGTTTATAGGTTGTTAAATGGTTCATTTGGGGTTTTAAATTGGTCTTGGGGTTTAGGTATGTGTTTGGGCTGAATTGGAGGTGTTTTGGCTCGGGGAAAATGCAGGAGAAAACCCAGAATTCTGGGTTCGCGTAGGGGCGTCGCGGCCCTGTTCTTTGGTGCCCCAGTGCAAGGTTGCATCAGGAGTAAGGAAGTTTCTGGGCGCCGCGGCCCTCAAAGGGTAGTGCCGCGGTGCTAGGCTATTTTCTGGGCAGGGAAATTTTGCATTTTAGGGCTTCTGCCCCAGGGGCTCGGGGGATGTTTGCGTTACATAATTTTGGGAAATTGGAGGTTCCGAGAGTACGGGATTGGTCCCGGGAAATGGTTTTGGATTGGTTAGTATTAAAGAGTGTTTTATATGTGTTGTGACTAGGTTTTCGGAGAGGCTCGGGTTAGAGGACCGTGCTCGTGACCTTGGTGCTTTGAGAAGCTCGGGATACATGTAAGAAAACTGTAGTACCCGTAGAGCAGGGCTTGGGCCCATAGTGTTGTTGCAAGGCACGGCCCTAGATTGAATTACATGTTAGGGCGTAGCCTTGATTGAACTATTATATGCTTGAATATTGTTTGAGTTATGCTATATGTGATTATAGTTGAATGAACAGTAAAGAGTCTGAAACGGCAAGGAGCCGAGAACGGCGAAGGCCGAGAATGGCAGTGGGGCCGAGAGTAACATTTGGCATGCGGAGTGCATGATATTAGGGTGAGACCCCAGTGGATACATGGGATATCCTTATGGTGAGGACCGAGATCCTAGACTTTGGTAATGCTTCTGGGACGGCATGGCCGTATATGTTTAGTCTGATGAACTATCTGTTTATCTGTGGATTGTATGATATAATGGTTATATAATATGCATATGTTATGTGCTGTATGGGTTTTCTTGCTAGGCTTCGGCTCACGGGTGCTCTGTGTTGCAGGTAAAGGCAAAGAAAAAGTCAACCAGCCATGAGTACGGAGAGCGTGAGGCGGCGCGTACATGTTTGGCCAGCCCAACTGCTTTGGTTGGGGGCATTTTGAGGAATGGTTGTATTAAACTGTGATTTTGATGGTTAATTATTTGTGAACCCATTTTGAGTTGTAAATATTTTATAAACCTTATTTTGGGATCCCAAATGTAAGACACTTGAACTTTTCAATGAAATAGAGTATTTTCCAAGATTACAGCCTTGACTTTTGTTTAATCACATTTTTGTTCTAAAAACCTCGTTTAGCAAGTTGATTGCACATCTCAAACTCACTTAGTAACGGCTCTAAGGTAGTAGGGCGTTACAGAAGCCAACCTTGGTATTGATATGTCTAGAAACCTTCCTTAGGGGGACGGAAACAAAGTCGCCTCGAAGCCCTATTCATATCTCACGGTGTTGTACTAATAATGGAGACCATAGGTCACATTGAGATATTCACCTTCTCCCACGTACTATTTTAGATTAAATGTGTTTTATTAAACTATTCAATTAATTACTAGTTTATTAATAACCCTATGAATGTAATTAATTATAAAAAACATAATTATAAAATAGCTTGTTTCTATAATTAATGTGATCTAAATATTTACACATTACATTCATCTAACTTTACTAAAACATTTTTTACATAAAGTTGGTTATCTTAAAGGCCTATAAAAACTATTGCCTTTATTATAGTGTGAGTTACCAAGTTTTAACTAATTTAATTGTAATGCCCTGGATAGCCAAGACCGTTACACTGTGTGTTTATAAAGTGCCAGACTTGCTAATCAAGCCATTTAAATAAAATCGTGTTATTGAAACTATAAAGGAACTAGGGTTAAAAGCGTTTTGGTCTCAAAAGCCACATTTTCATTAAAAAGTATCATTTGTTACATGGGATCCCAAAAATATTAAGTTTAAAGACCGTTTACAAAAGACTCAAGGTTTATATACAACAACCGGCCATGCTAAGGCAAAACAAGTAGTTAGGTGTTCCCTGCCCCGGTCCACTCCTCGACCGTGGCGATCGAACCGCTGGCTATGTACATTTCACCTCGGAGCTCTCCACCTCAGGCTTGGTCCAACTTGCCCTTGCCTTTACCTGCACCACGTAGCACCCGTGAGCCAAGGCCCAGCAAGAAAACACAATAGCAACAAAGCATAAGCAATGAGCAAACAAGTCAATATCCCACATTGCATTACATAATCTCAACCATATCATCAATCAGTATAATCAAGTATTCCACATACTAGGCATGTCAATTCATATCATTTACAGTTCACAAATGATACCTAGGGCTAGCGCCCTCAGGCTGCTCCCTCCGTTATTCCATTGTCCTTGGCTACCAGTGGCCAATCTGCGCTCTGCGCGCTAAAACCATGTACGGCACTCTTAGACCGCTTTTACATGTCCCATGGCGTAATACCAACATTGACACAATACAACTCTCGGGAGCACTTGGTCCCATCACAATCATACAACTGGGTGCAGTTTTCTTACCTTTCAATTCACTAGTTTCCGATGCCACGAAGCCGCGAGCACAGTCCTCTGCCCCGAGCCTCTCCAAAGACCTAATCACATCACAAATGAAACATCCTTTGTCACTAATCAATCCAAAACTACTTCCCGGAACCAATCCCACACTCTCGGAATTCCCCAAATCCCTAAAACAATGCACCGAAGACATCCCCCGAGCCCCCGGAGCAAAGGCTCAAAATTGCAAATCCCATGTCCTGAAATTGGCCTAGCGCTGTGGCACAGCCCTATAGGGCCACGGCGCCCAGCAAGTTTGAGCCGCGGTGCCCAGCAAGTCAGGGAACTTGCTCTGCCCAGAAACATCCACGCGCCGCGGCGCTCCTTCGCGAGCCCAGAAATCTGGGTTTTCCCCTGCGTTTTTCCCGAACCCAAATCACCCCAAACTCATACCTAAGCCCCAAAACCAACTCAAAACCCCAAATAAACCTTTCAACAACCTACAAACATCATAATCTAGCTCAATTATACAACCATTCACAGAATTCACACTTAAATTTCAGACTCAAACACTTAAACCAAGACTTGAGAAAAGTGCAAACCAAACCCTTTAGATTCTTAATCCATAACAGCTACGAAAATTAAACAGGATACACTCTTACCTCAGTCAAGAACCCAGCTTGAATTCTCCTCAACTCTAGCTTCAAATCACCTTCTCTTTTGATTATTCCAACTCTGAATTCATGCAAAACCAGCCACTAACTTACTTCAATTCATGCTTATCCTCCAAAAACTAGATTTGAAACTTAAACAAATCATAGATAGACCCTTACCTCAGAGTAACCTTGGCCTAGGCTTAGCTTAATTGCCTTGAATCATCAAAATTCTCTTCTTAGGTCTCCCAACTTCAGCTTCCCTCTTCTTCTCTTTTCTTCTAGATTTTCCTCCAATTTCAACATAAATCAACTTCCTAGGTGTTATACGTGACTAACCTTTCTTCTCAGCTGAAGCTCATCTATTCACTGCCAAAAGACCACTTTATCCCTCCACCAATATTGTAACGACCCAAATTTGCTAATAAGGCTTAAGGGCCTTGATTAGCGTGCCTGGAGGGCATAATGGGAAGTATGCGTGAATTTAATGATTAAGACGCATGATTATGATTTTAAGCATGTTATATGACTATTTGAGTATTTGAGATGCATGACTATGTGTATTATGATATGTGATAATTCTAGCCCGTTGAGGGCATAAGTGTGATAATTATGTGATGTGATTTGTACCACGTGGGTGTGGTGATATCAATGCGATGCACGTGCCGAGACGGTCCTAGAGAGCTAGATAACTCAGAAGTCACAACGGGGATTTTATACCCAGCTCGGGAGGAGTCTAGGGGTATTTTGGGGATTTTGTAAGTTAGCTCTTGTGAGATAATGGTAACTGGTAATTTGGTAACTTGTGTAGCTGCTAGTAACCATAGAGAGTAACAAGATTGGTTAAAAGAAGTGGTAGAATTGTAAGGAAGTAGGAATGACAAGAAGGGCCTTGAGGTTTAGTTGGAATGGGAGTTAGATTGAAGGGTAAAATGGTCATTAGGCAAGGATTAGGATTACCTCAGCTGTAGGAAAAGGGAATACGTATTATACTTTGTTATATTTTGGTTTATGCTGAATTTGAAAGAAAGGGCTAGAAAGAAAAGGGAAATGAAGAAGGGGCTGAACTTGGGACCTAGGAGGAGACTCAAAGGGAGTTTGAGGCAATCAAAACCAGGTTTAAGCTAGGATTTCTCAAAGGTAAGAATTGTGCTCTGTTTAAGTTGAATTTAAGTCTGAATTTTCAGAGATTAAGTGAGAAAACTTAAAGGGAATATGGCTGGTTTTACTTTGAAATTCAATTAGGGTAATCAAGAGCAAAGAGGTTGGGAGCTGGAATTGGGAGGAGTTCAAGCTGAGTTTGATTGAGGTAAGAATCTTTAGCATGTTTAATTTCGTAATTGGTGTGGCTTAAGACTTTTGAAGCATGATTTGTAGTTTTGGAAGCCATGGTTAAAGTTTTAGGAATTTGAAACTCAAGATAGGATTTTGGGGTGTGTTTGTGTGATTGGGGTTGTTTGTGATGTTTATAGGTTGTTAAAAGGGGTTCATTTGGGGTTCTGAATTGATTTTGAGGCTTAGGTATAAGTTTGGGGTGATTTGGAGTGTTATGGGTTCGGGAAAACACAGGGGAAAAACCCATAATTCTGGGCTCGCGAAGGAGCGCCGCGGCGCAAGGCTGTTTCTGGGCGGTGCGTGTGCTCTCTGACTTGCTGGGCGCCGCGGCGCTAGGCCATTTTCAGAATGTGATATTTTGCAATTTTGAGCCTTTGCTCCGGGGATTCGGGGGATGTCTTTGGTGCATTGTTTTAGGGATTTGGGGCATTCAGAGAGTGTGGGATTGGTTCCGGGAAGTAGATTTGGATTGGTTAGTGATAAAGGATGTTTCGTTTGTGTTGTGACTAGGTCTTTGGTGAGGCTCGGGATAGAGGACCGTGCTCGCGGCGTTGGGGCATCGGAAGCTCGGGATACAGGTAAGAAAGCTGCACCTGAGTATGTGGTTAGGTTGGGACTAAGTGTTCCCTATGTTTGTATGCATTGTTATGTGAATGTGATTAACCATGTGGACACGATGGGACTAAGAGCTCCCTACATTTGTATATCATGTCGTGAGATGGTGTTATTATGCCATGGGACATGCGATTACCGGCCTAAGGGTGTCGGAGTCAATATTTGCGCACTGGGGCGCGGCTCGGCCACTGGTAGCTGAGGCAGCTTATTTATCACTGAGCTCGGTTAAGCTGGCCGGAGTCAGTGAGTATTACACTGGGGGCGGCCCTAATGAGCCGAAGACAGTGTGTTAAATAGAGGGTGCGACTAAGGGCGCCAACCCTGAATGTTATTTGATGGATATGACAATCTATTGGTTATGAATGTGAATATTGTGTTATGAATATAGTTGGTTGATTGTTTGGATGACAAACTGTTATTACTGATTGGATAAATGTTATGAAATATTGAATTCTTGGTTGGGCATTGTGAAATATTTGATAAGTGTTGCTGATCTTGCTATGTTATTATGCTTTCTTGCTGGGCCTTGGCTCACGGGTGCTACGTGGTGCAGGTAAAGGCAAGGGTAGGCTGAATCAACCATGAGTTAGAGAGCTCTGGGGGCGAGGTGTACATCGTCAGCTGCTCGGCCGCCACGGTCGAGAAATTATACAGGAACGGAAACCTAAAATGTATATTTTGCCATTAGAGTGGCTTGAACTATTTGTAACTTCTAGAATTTGTTGTAACTAAGACATCTAAACCCTGTTTTGAGTCTCCATGTATTAAACCGTCATTTTTAATGAAAATAGCCTGTTTGTGACCAAAATCTTTTTATTCTTACTCTGATAATGGTATAGAGTTTACACTTTGTCTGAATGACTTGATTAGCAAGTCTTGCACTATTTTAAACACACAGTGTAACGGTCTTGGTTATCCAGGGCGTTACAAATATCCCTTCCTAACTAAACCTCAAGGGCACACTTGTCTTTTTACTAACATTACAATTCTACCACTTTTCCAACAAAACCTGTTACTCTCTATGGTTACTAACAGTTACACAAGTTACCAAATCACCAGTTACCATTATCTAGCTTTCTAGGACCGTCTCAGCACGTGCATCACATTGATATCACCACACCCACGTGGTACAAATCACATAGCATAATTATCACATAACATAATACACATAGTCATATAACATGCTTTAAATCATAATCATTAAAATCACACATAATTCCCATTATGCCCTCCAGGCACACTAATCAAGGCCCTTAAGCCTTATTAGTGAATTTGGGTCGTTACAACTATCCCCTCCTAATGAGAATTTCGTCCTCAAAATTTACCTGAACAATTCCGGATACTGATCCCGCATAGCTATCTCAAGTTCCCAGGGCCTCCTCGACCTTACTATTCCTCCACAGCACTTTAACCAGAGGAATCGTCTTATTCCGCAACACTTTATCTTTCCGGTCCAAGATCTGAACTGGTTGCTCTTCATAAGCCAAATCTGCCTGTAACTCCAAATCTTCATGCCTCAAAACATGAGTCACATCTGAGACATACTTCCGAAGCATGGAGACATGGAACACGTCATGAACTCCAGACAACGATGGCGGCAAAGCTAACCTGTAAGCCACCTGACCAATCCTTTCCAGGATCTCGAATGGTCCAATGAATCTAGGGCTCAGCTTGCCCTTCTTCCCAAACCTCCTCACCCCTCGTAATGGTGAAACTCTGAGAAAGACGTGGTCCCCAACCTGGAACTCCACGTCCCTACGCTTAAGATCGGCGTAGCTCTTCTGCCTACTCTGAGACGCGAGCATCCTAGCCCGGATCTTCTCTATGGCCTCACTTGTCTTCTGTACCATATCTGGCCCCAGATATCTCCTCTCACCCATCTCATCCCAATGAATGGGTGATCTACACTTCCTCCCATATAACATCTCATAGGGAGCCACTCCAATCGTTGACTGGTAACTATTGTTGTACGAGAATTCAATCAACAGAAAGTACTTACTCCATGAACCCTCAAAATCAATCACACATGCCCTGAGCATATCCTCCAATACCTGGATCGTCCTCTCAGACTGTCCATCAGTCTGAGGATGAAAGGCTATACTAAACTTCAATTGAGTTCCCAAAGCTTTCTGTAAACTACCCCAAAACTTGGAAGTGAAGATAGGATCCCGGTCTGACACTATAGACTTAGGAACCCCATGGAGACGTACGATCTCCCTCACGTACAGCTCAGCATACTGATCCACAGTATATGTCGACCTCACTGGAAGGAAATGGGCTGACTTGGTGTATCTATCCACTATCACCCATACTGAGTCATGAAGTCCAACTGTCCTGGGTAAACCTCCTACGAAATCCATAGTAATGTCCTCCCATTTCCATTCAGGAATACCCAATGGCTGAAGCAACCCTGCTGGTCGCTGATGCTCAGCCTTCACCTGCTGACAGGTCAAACATCTAGCCACGTACTCAACCACATCCCTCTTCATCCCGGGCCACCAATACAAAGTCCGTAGATCCTGATACATCTTCGTGGTACACGGATGAAGCGAGTACAGCATCGTATGAGACTCATCTAGTATCTCTCGTCTGATCCCCTCATCAGCTGGAACACAAATCCGTCCCTGATACTGAAGTAAACCAACCTCAGAAACTGAATAGTCCTTAGCTATTCCCGCTAAGACATCCTCTCTAACCCTCTGTAACTGAGCGTCTGTCAACTGCCCCTCTCTGATCCGCTCTAGCTGGGTCGACTGTAGAGTAATATTAGCCAACCGGCCCACCATCAATTCTATCCATGCTCTAACCATCTCATCAGCCAACTCCCTTGAGATCTGAACAGCACTATATAACTAACCTAGACCTCTGCGACTCAATGCATCAGCCACCACATTGGCGTTCCCTGGATGGTAAAGAATATCACAATCATAATCCTTTACTAGCTCTAGCCAACGCCTCTGTCTCATATTCAGGTCCTTCTGTGTAAAGAAATACTTCAAGCTCTTATGGTCAGTGTACACCTCGCACTTCTCCCCATAAAGATAGTGCCGCCAAATCTTCAGGGCAAAAACCACTGCTGCCAGCTCCAAGTCATGGGTAGGATACCGCTGCTCATACTCCTTCAGCTGTCGTGATGCATAAGCTATAACCTTCTCATTCTGCATCAACACACAACCTAAGCCCAACCTCGATGCATCGCAATAAACAACAAGCTTCCCTTCTCCCGAAGGCAGACTCAACACTAGCGCTGTAATAAGTCGTCGCTTCAGCTCCTGGAAAATGTCTTCACACTTGTCTGACCAGATAAACTTCAAATTCTTTCTTGTCAATTCTGTCATAGGTGCTGCTATCTTCAAGAAGCCCTCTACAAACCGCCTGTAGTACCCTGCTAATCCCAGAAAACTCCGCACCTCTGAGGCATTCTGTAACGCCCCAAACTCCAGGGACCGTTACGGTGTGCCTTGTAAACAGTGCTAAACTCGCTAATCGAGTCATTTGGCCAAAATCGTGAACTAAGTGTGATTAGCGGTTTAGGGAATAAAAACTTTGGTTAAGATGTAACGTTTCACTAGAACGTTTAATATATACATTGGGATCCCGAAAATAAAGTTTCAGAGTCTATTACAGAAAATATTTACAACAGGTCGTTCTAAGCGGCAAAACAGGGTTCAACCCTAGTTCCACTTTAAACCTCGGCCGTGGCGGACGAGCAGCTGCATATGTACACGTCATCACCTAAGCTCCCCAACTCAAGGATGGTCCAGCTTCCTCTTGCCTTTACCTGCACCACGTAGCACCCGTGAGCCAAAGCCCAGCAAGAAAACACCATATAACATGATATGATATCAACAATAACCATAGTAACCATTCGGGACCAACGGTCCATACAGATAGGTGACAATAGCCAAAAGTCACAATAATGAGCATCGCTCCCTCTAGCCATGTGACGATAGGGTCACCAGGGCTCAACTGATAAGTGATTCTTTCATAAGCTTGATTAGGACAGGTGCAAGGCGATTAGTCACCAACATAACCTTCCTCACGACTCTAGAGTCGAAACTATGGACAACGTCCCTTAGCCATGTGACAAACGGTCACCGGGGTCATATACCTTGGCTATAGTCATCTGGTCGTAGACCAGGCAAGCGCTTATAAGTTCTTCGACCCTTTGGGTCGGTCTAGCATTAATACCCCATATGAGTCATTCAATGCCGTCCTCGATTAGATCTAATCTTTATTTGGTTCGGCATTCACAACGCACTGCCATCTTTGACCCTTAGGTCGGTAAAACACGACCAGTGCTCAGCCCGTGGTGAACTTAACTAATAAGTTACAGCTTCACAGACGGATCTGACACTATTGTCGATTCTGACTAATAAGTCAGCGCCATACACAAGTAAGCCATGCCACCAAGCATATATCACATGTCCAATATCCATAAACAAGGTATGTAGCATGCTTACCAACAAATACTAGTACATTTAGGACCATGCACAACCACAGAGGCTCAAGCTCTGAACAATATCATACCCAGTATACAAAGCATGTCCTAATCACATGTTCCTCGTGCATCATATGCAATACATCCAGCAATCTAACATGCACCAATAACAGCCATGCATGTCACGTTTAATAGTCAACCAACATGCATCAAGAATAGCCATGCATGTCATACATAATAATCAACCGACATGCATCAATAATAACCACGCATGTCATACTCATTAATCAACCAACATGCATCATAACAACCATGCATGTCTCATATACACAGGGTGCAGTTTTCTTACCTCAAAGTCGAGCTAGAATGATTAAAAGAACGACCCTTGAGAACGATCAACTTTTAGTCCTTTAGCAGTCACCTAGTCATAACCAAATTATAGGATTCATCAATAAAAATGATAACTGAGGGTTCCCAAACCAAATCCCAGCCCCCGAGACATCAAATACTACTCATCCGGGTACTAGGTCCAACCCCGAGGCCTATGGTTTGAATCCCCAAGCTAAAAACCACATTTTAACAAAATTGGCCTTAAGGGCCGCGGCCCTCCCCTGCTGCGCCTCGGCGCGCCCTCAAACAGAGAGGGCTCCCCTCTGCCAAACGCCAAGGGCCGCGGCGCTCCCCTGCTGCGCCGCGGCGCTCAGCCCAGACCAGCAACCGACCATACACGAACCAGTTTTTCCCCTGTACAATAACTCCTCAAACCAGCCCTTCAAACCTCCACTAAACCTTCTCCAAACATACAATTAAACCCCTAGACAACACCCATAACCTCCCCTCATCAAAACCCAATCTTATAATCCATCAAAACCCCTTTGAATCCAAACTTCTAACAAGAATCAAAAACTGAAAACCAAAACTTGAAAACAGAGCAACACCTGAAACCAAAGTCTAAAACTCACCTTGAAACCTGTTTTGAATCCCCTTTAATGGTTGAAACAAGTCCCCTAGCTGCCACCTTTGATTTCCTAGCTCAAAACCCCAAAGTGGCTCTCAAAATTTGGAAGAGAGATGGAGGAGAGTTTTGTACGGGAGAGAGAGAAGGAGAGGATGAGGATGGCTCTGTTTTAACTCTATTTTCTACAGCCTACTAAACCTCATGTATATCCAAGCCAAATGACCTAAATGCCCCTAGGTATCTTAAAGGCTTCTAAGCACTCCCAAGGGTAAAATCGTCCTTTTCAACCTATACCGTTAATCATAATTAACGCTCTCCAATTCCCGCTATTCTCAATATTCTCAAATACCATTAAATCATATCCCATTACCCTTTAATTCCCAGTAATGCTCTAATCATCAACTCCACCCCGAGACTCACCCCGAGCCCCGAACTAAACCCGTTATGACTAGACCGAACACTTACATCTCATGATCGTCTCATGTCGATAAGCTCGAACCAATCCACCTTATAATGTGGCTATATTAATTAATCACAATCACGCACCCAAAATATACAATTACGCCCACAGTGGCCAAATTACCAAATTACCCTCATAATTAATATATGAGCCCATATGCATGCATTCACTATCATATAATAAGATAACCCACGTAAACATGCATATAATCATTAAATACTATAATAAACCAATTATGGCCCTCCCAGCCTCCTAATCAAGGTCCTAAACCTTATTAGGAAATTTGGGGCATTACACATTCCTTGGCCTCGGCCAATCTCTAACTGCCTCTATCTTAGACGGATCCACCTTAATCCCATCTGCACCTACAATGTGTCCAAGGAATGTCACTTCAGGTAACCAAAACTCACACTTCTTAAACTTAGCATACAACTGGTGTTCTCTAAACCTCTGAAGAACCTGTCGGAGATGAAACTCGTGCTCAGCCTCTGAACTAGAATACACCAAGATGTCGTCGATGAAGACTATAACAAACTGATCTAGAAAATCCTTGAACACCCTGTTCATTAAGTCCATAAAGGTTGCTGGGGCATTGGTCAAACCAAAAGACATGACCAAGAACTCATAGTGCCCATACCGTGTCCGGAAGGCCGTCTTAGGTATGTCCTCATCCTTGATCCTCAGCTGGTGATAACCAGATCGAAGATCAATCTTTGAGAACACCGTCTTACCCTGCAGCTAATCGAACAAGTCATCAATCCCTGGTAGGGGATACTTATTCTTAATTGTTAACTTGTTCAATTCTCGATAGTCAATACACATCCTCAGAGTCCCGTCCTTCTTCTTAACAAACAGAACTGGAGCACCCCACGGCGAGTAACTAGGTCTGATGAATCCCAAATCCAGAAGCTCATGCAGCTGTATCTTTAACTCTTTCAATTCCGTCGGTGCCATCCTATATGGTGCCCTCGACACTGGCTCTGTCCCTGGTGCTAACTCAATAACAAACTCAATCTCTCTACGCGGCGGCAATCCAGGCAAATCCTCAGGAAACACATCCAAGAACTCACAAACCAATCTAGTGTCCTATGGTCCAACTGGTGAAGCCCTGGTGGTATCCACCAAACTAGCCAGAAAGCCTATACATCCACCCCGTAAAAAATCTCTGGCTCTCAATGCAGATATCCTGGGTACGCGGGGTCCATGCACCGTTCCCACAAAGACCAAGGGATCCTCGCCCTCTAGCTCAAAAGTCACCATCTTCTTCCTACAGTCAATGGTAGCTCCATACCTAACCAGCCAATCCATACCTAGAATCATATCAAAGTCCTCCATACTCAACTCAATCAAGTCTACTGCTAACTCCCTACCATCAACTAACACTGGCAGTGCTCTAATCCACCTCCTAGATACTACCAGTTCTCCTGTAGGTAATATAGTTCCAAATCCTGAAGCACTATACTCACTAGGCCTACACAGTCTATCAATCACCTTATCAGACACAAATGAATGCGTAGCACCAGAATCAATCAAAATAGTAAAGGGAGTGCCAGCACTAGAAAGCTGACCTGTCACTACCGAGGGACTAGCCTCGGCCTCCGCCTGCGTCAGGGTGAACACTCGAGCTGGAGTCAAGCTGTCCACCTTTCCTGTCTCTCCCTTCTTCACTGTCGGGCAATCTTTCCTGAGATGTCCCACCACCCCACACACATAGCAGGCCTTAGCCCGACACTCGCCCAGATGGCGCCTCTTGCACCGCGTGCACTCTGGATAAGTCCTCCATGAATCACCGCCCCCCTGACGGCCACCCTGAGTACCCTGACCTCCCCTATCAAACCTAGGAGCGATTGGGGCACCAGGAGTGTTGACGCGGGTCTTCGGCAACAGGTAATTAAGAGAGAGAGAGAAGAGGATTAGTGCCAAATATAGAACCGTAACAGATATAAGATCTTAGTGAATGAAATAGGTGACTCGAGACACGTTTTTAAGTGGTTCGAAGGTTAAAATCCTTCTACTCCACTAGTCAATATTACTGATATATTCTGGGTATTTTGTTACAAAGTATATCTCTCCAGAGACTATTTGTTCCAACCCCTATCAACTCCCAAGGTCTCCATATTTATAGGAGAAGGCACCTGGAAGTTGGTAAGGAGGTCATCCCGTAACCTTCTTATTTGTCATATCAACTCTGTGACATTCATGATTAATTCCTAAACCTGACACATAAGTATGGTCAAATCGATAGATAAGGAGATAATGGGCCGCACGGCCCAACCCAGCCGTGGGTGTCTGAACACGCACGTTCCTGCAGCGTGTCCGAGAAGTCAGGGAGATATCGGACACGTGATGTCAGATATATGCACATTTATCTTGCATGTGTTGACTTTACAAAGGGCCATGGCCTCCATATCCAGCTCGTACCACGAGCTGTGCACCTGACCCGACCTTCGGCCTTTCGATTCCTTGTTCCAGTCTTGGGAGTCTTGGCGAGTCCTTGAGGATTCCTCGAGCTAAGGGGGGTACGACCTCAAGACAGGATCTCCGACCTGGGGGATGTTTATGGACTAACCATGATTAGTCCGAAGCTCGGCCTGCTAATCAGCCCGTGGGAAAATCAGGGCGCACATCTACCCCCCAAGCTCCTGCTCATGGTATATGACGTCATATATAAGACCATAGTAGGGGCTTTTAGACTTCCCCACAACTCTTCGCATTCCACTCTTTAAGCAGGTGCCTGACACGTGGCACATCGTGGGTGGTGACGATACGTCTCATGAGAACCGCATTTAATGGCCTAGCCTATGCCCAGTCGTCGTTTCATATTTCGAGTGGAAGGCCTCGGATCCCTCATCAGGGCCATCCAAGAGCCTTCTACACGTGATACTCCACGCATATAAAAGGGGGTGGCCACCCTACGCACGGGCCACCCTTTCACTCGAAATTCTTCAAACCTCTTTTCTTCTTTCCTTTCCATATTCCAGAAGAACGAAACCCTTGACTCGGTTGCTGCCATTTTCATCGTTCAAGAAGCTCAGGCGCACGGATTTCTCCGAAGCTTTGGAAGCAACTACACCGACGAAGCTCCTGTCAACGCAACACTCCCGTTTACTTCCCAGTCATACACAGTAAGTTTCCTGACCCTGCGTACTTCGAAAACATGCTACTGTAGCTTAGGTAAAAAAATTCACTGTAGCCGCATGCAAGGGTTTTTTCTGGGTTTTGTGGATATGGAGGGTGACAGCCCTTTTTAGGTTAGGGTATATTTATTGTAGGAAGTCTCTTTAGAATATGGGTTTCAGGATACTTTTTCTGGGGAAAAATTCTGGGTAGGAGTTTTGGGAATTTTGGGTGCAAAACCGGGTAGCTTAGGGAACACGCCTCATAAGCGGTTTCGCAATTTTCCGCCTATTGAAACTTTCCCCACAAGGCGAATTCTATTCTAAACCCCCTAACACACGAATTCTGAGTAATCTGGGATCTGTTGGGAGCATACGTGCGTGTTCACTGAACCACGTGGTTCCACTCTCCACGAGCTGGGCTTACCTCAGCTCGTGCTAATAATAATTGCTTCTTCCTCCTGCTTGGGTCGCCTTTTCTAAAGTGTTTTCTTTTGTTAGCTAGGCGACCAGATGGCTCCAAAAAAGAATCTCCCCCAGAAGAACGTTGGAAGCTTGGCCTCCCAGCAGGAAAAAGGAAAGGCGGTGATGCCTAGCTCCCCGATCCCCCGTTTCGGGCCAGCAGTGGAGAAGGAGGTCGAGGTGGCCCCTGACGCATTCTTTGAGGCGGAGAGAATTGTCTCAAAGATAACCGATCAGGCGAAGATTAACAAGCTCTTCCTCACTCACAACATCGCGCTAGGGAAAGCCTTCGTCATTGCCCGACCTGCTGCGGAGGACGAGCGGAGCTGCTCGCCGCTCAAAGAATCGTTCGCGGCCTGGAGCGGGGAACACTTTAAGGCAGGGGCCTTCCTTCCCCTGGATCAGTACTTTGCTGATTTCTTGAACTTTGTGGGGTTGGCCCCATTTTAGCTCCCCCCCAACTCCTACCGTCTGCTGGCAGGGTTGAGGTACTTATTCCAGAAGCATGAGTGGGAGGTCCCCACTCCTGCGGATATTTTATATTTCTTTTGCCTCAAAGCCAGCCCGGACCAGCGGGGGCAAGGCGACGGGTTTTACTATTTAACCCATTTTCCCAACACGGCGGCGGTCATCGAGCTGCCTAGCCATCCTAATGATTTCAAGGACCAGTTCTTCATGTCAACTGGGTTCCGGAACTGCAATCACCACTACTTCAATCGTCCTCGTAAGTGCTCCCATCCTTAGCTCGCCTTTTAAGCGTTATTTTAGCTCCTCCCATACTCCATTCTGACTCGAACTAATCTTGCAGCCATCTTCGCGAGGACCGAAAAGTCTGTGACCCTCGGGGGCCAATATGACACGCTGGCGGGCTTGCCCCCCAGCGAGAAGGATTATCGGACGCTCGTGACGGACGAGACGATGGTGTTCTGCAAGCTGATTTTTCCAAATCAAACCTTGAACCTGAAGAGGCCCCGGGGGCCGCCCCCAGCTCGGGACACCAGACCTGTCATCGTGGAGGTGGTCGCGAGCGATGAAGACGAGGAGGACGAGGGTGACGAAGTTCCGCTCGTGAGGAGCAGGAAGAGGACTTTGGACGTCGCCCAGGGCACGGGCGAGGAGAGGATCCAATCCGGAGCAGCCGCGGGTCCTTCTGGCCAAGGTAACTCTAACTTGCTTAGGAGTCTAGATAGGGCCGCTGCAGACCCCTGGCTGGCTAGGTTCAATCCTAGGCAGATCGTCTATCGTCACAGGAGCGATCCGGACTTGAACACACTTCTGCTCCATTGTGTCGACCGACTCGTGCTGGATCACCATGAGAGCCGGCCTAGGGGCACCATAGTAGTAGATAATACCCTAGCTTTTAGGTCGATCCTATTCGAGGAGTATGGGACCAACCTACGCACCTGGCCTTCACTCCAGAGAGGTATCTATGCTCCGGGGCTTAGGAAGTATGTAGAAGAATCTAGCCCCGAGTCAGAACCGAACCCAGAACTTGCTCCAGTTCGGGAAATAATCGTCTTAGGCTCTTCCAGCTCGGGGGGTAGGGTTTCCCTTAGTAATCGTATACTATTTTAGCTTTAACCTTTTTCCTTTACCTCTATGATTGTTAACTTGTAATAACCATGTTCTTTGTTTGACAGAAGAGATGTCTCAGCCTGAGGGGAGCTTGCGAGGCGCAGTCTTCGAGGGAAACCCTGCAGCCGGGCCAAGACTGAAGAGTCTCCGGGGGTCCAGGAACACTGCTGGGACCTCCACCAAGTCCCCGGCAAAGGAGAAGGAGAGAACCCCGCCAGCCCAGGACGCGGGAGTGATTCTTCTTGCTGCCAAGGCAGGCCAAATGCCTCCGCCCCCTCAGTGAACTCCAACTGTCACCCAGGACCCAGGGACGGAGCTCGGGACTCCGTCTGCGGTGGCCTCCGATGTACGCATCCCGGTCAACCCTCAGGACCTGGAGAAGATCCCAGAGGCCTTCCGGGGAACTGTGTACGAATCGGCGAACTACGCTGTTAACCATATCTATAAGTTCACCGAGAAGGAACTCCGGGCTATTGAGACAATGAGCCCGGTTGACGTTATGGACTCTTCAATGAGCATGACCCTAACGGTAATCTGCCCTATTCTTTTAAAGCTTTTACCATTATATTCCGTCTTATTTTTCCTCTGAGCCAGTTTATCTTCCATTCCTCGCAAGGTGTCGTCGCCCTTCACCAGAGCATCATCAGGGCCAGAACTCAGCTTGATGACATGAGGATCGAGCACCAGGCCACCCTTCAAGAGGTTAAGGCGACTAAGGATGCCCTGACGACCTCGAAGGTCGAGTTGGAGAAGACCCAGGTCGATCTGGAGAAGACCCGCCTGAAGGTCCAGGAGCTCGAGACCTCCCTTGCCACCTCGCAGACAGACCTAGAGGCGGCGAAGACTGAGGTCCAGGCTGCCCAGGCCGCCCTAGAAGCCAAACGGGCCACATCGGAGCAGTCCTTGTAGGACCTGTTCTATCACTGCTGGGCTTTCAACCCGGAGGCTGACTTCTCCTTCATGTCACCGAGCCTTTGGGCAAACTTGGTGGTGAAGTTTCAAGCTCGCCTTGATAAGGAGGCGCCGCCTTTGGAAACTGGGGAGGCCTCTGGCGCAGCGGAGCAGGGTGAAACGGCGACCTCCAAAGGGCCGACTGACGGGGGCCTAGGGCGCTTTTTCTTTCTGCTTTTGAGTATTTTTAAGTTCCCCTCTTTTTTTTTGTATGTAACCTTTGCATGAGGTGTTCTCACCTCGAGACAATTTTCTTTACACCTTTAACTTATATTTTTTCATGCTTTTGGCTACGATATATATATCTTTTTGATAAACTTAGTTCGTGTTAACCGCTATTTTTATCTCGAGCTCTTTTGAAAAGAGCAGCGATAAATTGATCAACTTCTAAGTTTTATGACCCAGTTAAAACCAGGAGCTTATTTGGAAAACTTAGTTCGTGTTAACTTTTATCCAAATCTCGACCAACGAAAAATGGATTTATATTAACTTCTAAGTTTTATGACCCAGTTAAAACCAGGAACTTATTTGGAAAACTTAGTTCGTGTTAACTTTTATCCAAATCTCGACCAACGAAAAATGGATTTATATTAACTTCTAAGTTTTATGACCCGGTTAAAACCAGGAGCTTATTTGGAAAACTTAGTTCGTGTTAACTTTTATCCAAATCTCGACCAACGAAAAATGGATTTATATTAACTTCTAAGTTTTGTGACCCGGTTAAAACCAGGAACTTATTTAGAAAACTTAGTTCGTGTTAACTTTTATCCTTATCTCATGCTCTTTAAGAAGAACAAGGAGAAATAGATTTAAATCAACTTCTAAGTTTTATGACCCGGTTAAAACCAGGATAGGACTTAGTTAGCGTTAACCCTTATCCATATCTCGAGCTCTTTAAGAAGAGCAACGATCCGTAGACAAGGATCAACATCCAAGTCGTTAAGGAGACCTGGTTATATCCAGGTACCATATGCCCCCCAAGTAACTGGGAAAGGGTCTTTCGTGGTTACTTTAAGATTACAATTGCAAACATGCGTAAAAAGCT
Source organism: Humulus lupulus (assembly GCF_963169125.1). NCBI lineage: Eukaryota > Viridiplantae > Streptophyta > Magnoliopsida > Rosales > Cannabaceae > Humulus > Humulus lupulus. The sequence continues at coordinate 157,066,977 of NC_084795.1, forward strand.
TATTTTTATTAATACATAGAAAGTGGCTTTCCAGGCCTTACAAGTAGATCATTGATAATATCTCTTTAAGTGGACAGCGTTCCAAGTCCGTGGGACGGTCCCTCCATCAAGTCGAGATAACTTATAAGTTCCCTCCTTGATGACTTCGATGACCTGGTAGGGTCCTTCCCAGTTTGGTCCCAAGACTCCATCTTTGGGATCTTTTTCGGCCAGGAAAACTCTTCTTAGGACCAAGTCGCCAACGCTAAAGGCGCGTTTTCTGACCTTGGTGTTAAAGTAGCGAGTGATCTTCTGCTGATAATGGGCGAGCTGGAGTTGCGAATCCTCTCGCCTTTCATCAACTAGGTCTAGGGAATGGCATAGGAGCTCATGGTTCCGACCTTGGTCGTAGGACTGAACTCTATGCGACAGAACCTTAACTTCCACGGGGAGGACTGCTTCACTCCCGAAGGTTAGGGAGAAAGGAGTATGACCCGTAGGAGTCCGATGTGAGGTCCGGTATGCCCATAGGGCCTGGGGGAGCTGTTCCAGCCAGACTCCCTTTGCTTCGTCTAATCTTTTCTTGAGGCTCGCCTTTAGAGTCTTGTTGACGGCCTCGACCTGGCCGTTCGCCTGAGGATAGGCCACAGAAGAGAAGCTTTTCACAATTCCATGTCTGTCACAGAACTCAGTGAACAGGTCGCTGTCAAACTGAGTGTCGTTATCGGAGACGATCTTCTTGGGCAGGCCGAAGCGACAGATGATGCTTTTAATCACGAAGTCAAGCACCTTTTTAGACGTGATTGTTGCTAATGGCTCTGCCTCGGCCCACTTAGTGAAGTAGTCGATGGCGACCACGGCGTAACGGACCCCGCCCTTTCCAGTGGGCAGGGCGCCCACTAAGTCTATTCCCCAAACGGCAAATGGCCAAGGGGCCGAGATCATTTTTAGCTCGACTGGAGGAGCTCGGGCAACTGCAGCGAATCGCTGGCACTTGTCGCACTTTTTCACAAATGAGATCGAGTCTTTGGACAGAGTCGGCCAGTAATAACCTTGCCTGAGAACCTTTAAGGCCAAGCTTTGCCCCCCAGTGTGGTCTCCGCAGAATCCTTCATGAATTTCCTGCAGGATGGTCTTCGCTTCACTTGGAAGAACGCACCGGAGGAGCGGTAAAGAGTGCCCACGTCAGTACAACACTCCATCGAGTGTCGTATATCTCGGAGCTTGATATAGGACTCGCCGCGCGTCGTTATGTCCCTCGGCCAGCTTGCCCTCGACGAGATATTCAAGAATGGGGGTTATCCAGGTCGTCATGGCGTCGATCATCTCGACCTCTACCCGATATCCTTCTATACTTGGTTTTTCCAAGAATTCTATTGGCACCAGCCCAAGTGTCTCTGTCTCTCCCGAGGTGGCGAGCTTGGCAAGAGCATCTGCATTGGTGTTCTTTTCTCGAGGTATCTGTTCGATCGATCCTCACCCAAACGCGGACAGCTCGACTTTTACCTTTGCCAGATAGGCGGCCATCTTGGGTCCCCGTGCTTGATATTCGCCCAGAACCTGGTTAACCACGAGCTGGGCGTCACTGAAGCACTGGACGGAGCTCGCCTTTAACTCCTTGGCTATCCTTAGGCTGGCCAGCAAAGCTTCGTATTCTGCCTCGTTGTTGGAGGCCTTGAACCCGAATCTTAGCGCCGAGTGGAACCTATGTCCCTCGGGGGATATCAGAATGATTCCGGCCCCGGAGCCGTTTTCGTTGGATGAACCATCTACAAAGATCTTCCACAACGAGGTGAGCTGAGATGAGTCCTCCGCTGGATTCTCCTGGACTCCCATGCATTCTGCCACAAAGTCGGCCAAGGCCTGACTCTTTATGGCAGTTCGTGGAGTATAGAAAATCTCGAACTGACTGAGTTCGATCGCCCACTTTAACAAACGTCCCGATGCTTCAGGCTTCTGCAGAACCTGCCTTAGAGGTTGATCGGTCATGACGTGTACCGAGTGAGATTGGAAGTATGGCCTGAGCTTTCGCGAGGCCGTAATTAGGCAAAACGCCAGTTTTTCCATCAGCGGGTATCATAATTCTTCCCCGAGGAGTCTCTTGCTGATGTAATAGACTGGCTTCTGAGCTTGGTCCTCTTCTCGTACCAGTACGGCGCTAGCTGCATCCTGAGTGACAGCTAGGTAGAGAAAAAGAGGCTCGCCGGCCTTGGGCTTGGATAGCACAGGCGGTTCAGCCAGATGCACCTTCAGGTCGAGGAATGCGCTTTCGCATTCTACTGTCTAGTCGAACTTCTTGTTTCCCCGAAGCAGGTTGTAGAAGGGCAAACACTTATCGGTTGACTTGGAAATAAACCGGTTCAATGCGGCCACTCTCCCTGTCAAGCCTTGGACATCTTTCCTCGACCTAGGCGAAGGAAGCTCGAGCAATGACCTGATCTTGTAGGGGTTTGCTTCGATTCCTCGGGTATTAACTATGAACCCCAGGAATTTCCCGGATGCGACACCAAAAGTGCATTTCTGGGGATTGAGCCTCATGCCATATTCTCGTAGTATTTTAAAACATTCTCCCAGGTCGGAAACATGGTTGTCGGCAGTCTTTGACTTGACGAGCATGTCATCAACATACACTTCCATGTTCTTTCCGATCTGGTCCGTGAACATTCTGTTTACTAGCCTTTGGTAGGTAGCTCCGGCGTTCTTCAGACCGAACGGCATGACCTTGTAGCAATAGACATTAGTCGGGGTCATGAAGCTGGGTGTTCCTGGTCCGCCGGATTCATTGCGATATGATTGTAGCCTGAGTACGCGTCCATAAAGGCAATGAGCTCGTGCCCCGCCGTGGCATCCATCAGCTGATCGATCCTTGGCAATGGAAAACAGTCCTTGGGGCAGGCCTTATTCAGGTCGGAGAAGTCAATGCAAGTCTGCCATTTCCCGTTGGGCTTTGGAACTAGCACGGGATTGGCGATCCAAATTGGAAATTTGGCTTCACGGATAAAGCCACATTTTTTGAGTCGGGTCACTTCTTCTTCTAGGGCTTCAGCTCGGGTTGTTCCTAAACGTCTTTGCTTCTGAGACTTGGCAGGAACGCTTTTATCTAGGTGGAGCGTGTGCATGATGACACTCGGGCTGATGTCTACCATGTCCTCGTGCGACCATGCGAATACATCTAAATTAGCCCACAGAAACATAATCAGCTCCGTCTTCCTCTTGCTACAGAGGTTTTTCCCGAGCTTGACCATCCGTGATGGATTTTGTGGATCAAGGTTCACCTCCTCGAGCTCCTCAATAGCCTGGAGCTCGGATCTGTCTTCGCCTATTCGGGGGTCAATGTCCTCACTAAGGGCGACACTTTCCCCCTTGGCGTTTTGAGGTTTTTCAATCTCAGGAGCCGCCAAGGGTTCCTGGGATTCCTCTTCACTCAGAATGGCCATAGCCAGCTGCCCGGTTTTAGATTTTCCCTTCATGGAAATGTTGTAGCATTCCCTGGCAGCGAGCTGATCGCCCTTGATGGTGCAGATTCCTGTTGAAGTAGGGAATTTCATGGCGAGGTGTCGAATGGAAGTGACAGCCTCGAAAGCTATGAGCGTAGGTCAGCCCAAAATGGCGTTGTAGGCAGCGGAGCAGTCAATGACCACAAACTCAAGTAGTTTAGAGACTGTCCGAGACTCTTCTCCTAGGGTGATCACCAGCTCGATCGTCCCTATCGCTGCCGATCCTTCTCCCGAAAAACCATACAGCATCATGGAGGTTGCCTTTAGATCGGCGACAGCCAGACCCATCTTCTCTAAGGTGGATCAGAATAAAAGGTTCACCGAACTCCCGTTGTCTATCAGCACCCTTCTTACTTTCCGGTTAGCGAGCTGGACTGCTACAACCAAGGGATCATTGTGAGGGAACTGGACATGGCCTACGTCTTCCTCTGTAAAAGTGATCGGTTGCTTCTCTAATCGTTGCTGTTTTGACTGACGCTGCTCCGAGGCGAACTCCACTCCGTTGTGGGCTTTTAGTTCATTCACGTATCTCTTCTGGGCGCCTCTGCTCGTGCCAGCCATATGCGGACCTCCAGAGATGGTGGATATCTCTCCTCCAACCACGGGAGGAGGGACGTCTTGATCTATCCGAGTCCCGGGATGATTGGCCGGGGCTTCTGGAGCAGGTCGACTTACTGGAACCCTGTTCCGTGAGTATTGAGCCAAGGGGCCGACTTGGATGAGAGTCTCTATTTCATCTTTGAGATGCCTGCAATCGTCGGTATTGTGTCCGACGTCGTTATGAAAACGGCAGAATTTGGAAGTATCTCTCTTTCCCTTGTGGTGTTTCAATGGTTCCGGCCTCTTCCAGGGGACCCGAGTAGAGTTGGCCAAGAAAATACTTTCCCTTGACTGAGTGAGTTCGGTATATGTCATGAACACGGGCTTGAACTTGTCTACAGACTTATTCTTCTTTTGGCCATGCTGATTATTTTCGCCATTCCCCTTTCTTTTGCCTCCACCGGGCTGGTTATTCTGTGTGACGTCTGGGGTCGCTACCACGACCTCCGTCCCCACTCCAGCGGGCTGCTCGGGAACCTGGCTGGTTCCCGCGGCTGAGGCTTCGGCTTCTTCCAAATTTATCCATTCTTGGGCCCTATTAAGGAATTCGTTGACCGAACTGACTCCCTTCTTTTGTATATCCTTCCAGAGGTCTCCTCCGACAAGGATTCCGGTTCTCATAGCCATGAGCTTGGAGCTTTCATCCGCGTCCCTAGCTTGGGCAGCGAAGTTCGCGAATCTGCTCAGGTAGGCCTTCAGCGTCTCACCGGGCTGCTGTCTCACATTGGCCAGGGAGTCGGCCTGAACACGGGCGGCCTGGGAGGCGCGGAATGTCCTTTTGAAGTCAGCTGAGAAGGTCTTCCAGGAGCTGATCGACTGTCTTTTACTTTGCTTGAACCACTGTCTGGCAGGTCCGGTCAGTGTGGAAGGGAAGATCAAGCATCTCAGCTCCGGGCCAACGTTATGGGCCATCATTAGGGTGTTGAACATCCCTAAATGGTCCGACGGATCTCCATCCCCATTGAACTTTGATAAGTGAGGCATACGGAAACCAGATGGGTATGCCGTCGCTGCTATGTTGGGGGCGAAGAGTTCCATCTCATCTCCCGAATCATATTCGTCTTTCTCCTTTTCTGACAGGAGCTTCCTCATCAGTTCCTCCATTTGAGTTAGGCGCTCAAGGGTTTGGTCCTGAGATCCTTGGTTATTCCGGGGCTGTTCAACAGCTCCGGATCCATTGTACATATTAGGTGGGTTATTGCCCCTCCTATCTTGAGATAGGTTGTTTGGGGCATTCCCTCCATTACGTACTTCGGATCGGGCCCCCCCCGAGCGAGCCTGACTACCATCTCTAGCTCGATCCTCTCTGTGAGAGTTGAGGTGATCTCGAAGGTCACCTCCCTGGGAGGTCTGGTGGCTTTGTGCCGAACTTAGTCGCTGACGTAGGTCTCCTCCAAAGAGATCACTCCAGCGACTGCCGGTCCAATGACTCCTGCTGGATAGGCTTGGAGTCCGTCTTTGGTGGTGAGGACCTGAGCTTTCTTCCGGCGCCCTGCTACGCCGGGAAGGTCCCGCTGATGGTGGGTTTCTCCTACTACTCCCATAAGCTAGGATGTCTCGGATGGGCCGAGGAGGAGACGGATATCTGATCGGAGATGGAGGATGCCTGACTGGAGAAGCGATCCTGGTTCCATCTGGACGGATTAAATTTGGTGGGGGCCTTTCGGCCCTGCCAACTTGCTGGTCCCGCGCCGGGCGATCTGGACGAGGCGCAGGACGGTCTTCGGGGATGGGCTGACGTCGTGAGCCCTCCCCGGATCTCCTCCGGGAATTTCCTCGAGCTCTCCTGGGCGTCCTCGAGGATGGTTGAGAGCTAGGAGTCGACGTCCTAACCGAACGGCTGTATTGCTGTTGTCCGGTCCCAGGCATTTCCCCGAGGTTTGCGTCTCGATGGTGCGATGAAGGGGTGGAGTTGGCTGCTGGAAGTCTATCCGAACGACTATGCCTGGATCGATTACCCCGGCGAGACTTAGGAGCCTCACCTTGCCTCTCTCCAACGTTAACGTTGGTTGTGAGAGGGGGTAATCGGGCCAGGATATCCTGGATTTGCCGACTAGCAGTTGCTAACTGGCTCCTCAGCTGAGCGTTCTCCATCTCCACCGCAGTATAATAACACGGGTTCGGATTAGGTGGCCGGGGCGCCGAACTACCAGTATCGTCTTGGCCCGCCGGCTGCTTTCCTGGCCGCTGCTGGACTTCAAGAATTTGTTCCTCAGGGATGGCAGTATGATGAGCCTTCTGCCCATCATGTTGTTCTGTCTCGTTACCATGCCTGGATCGAGTAGTCACCATAGTTATATGTTTGTAGCAGCACTAATCGAACTTGCTCTCAATGAAAGCACCAAACTGTTGACGCGGTTCTTCGGCAACAGGTAATTAAGAGAGAGAGAGAAGAGGATTAGTGCCAAATATAGAACCGTAATAGATATAAGATCTTAGTGAATGAAATAGGTGACTCGAGACACGTTTTTAAGTGGTTCGAAGGTTAAAATCCTTCTACTCCACTAGTCAATATTACTGATATATTCTGGGTATTTTGTTACAAAGTATATCTCTCCAGAGACTATTTGTTCCAACCCCTATCAACTCCCAGGGTCTCCATATTTATAGGAGAAGGCACCTGGAAGTTGGTAAGGAGGTCATCCCGTAACCTTCTTATTTGTCATATCAACTCTGTGACATTCATGATTAATTCCTAAACCTGACACATAAGTATGGTCAAATCGATAGATAAGGAGATAATGGGCCGCACGGCCCAACCCAGCCGTGGGTGTCTGAACACGCACGTTCCTGCAGCGTGTCCGAGAAGTCAGGGAGATATCGGACACGTGATGTCAGATATATGCACGTTTATCTTGCGTGTGTTGACTTTACAAAGGGTCATGGCCTCCATATCCAGCTCGTACCACGAGCTGTGCACCTGACCCGACCTTCGGCCTTTCGATTCCTTATTCCAGTCTTGGGAGTCTTGGCGAGTCCTTGAGGATTCCTCGAGCTAAGGGGGTACAACCTCAAGACAGGATCTCCGACCTGGGGGATGTTTATGGACTAACCATGATTAGTCCGAAGCTCGGCCTGCTAATCAGCCCGTGGGAAAATCAGGGCGTACAAGGAGCTTCCTCTTCAAATCACTAGGGCCTCCGCCCCTACTAGAACCAGAATATGGAGGCACCGCCCTGCGGCCCTCCCTTCTTGCTGCACTATCCCTCCATATCCTATTCTCCGCTTCCTCAGCGGTCAGAGCCCTCTCCACAGCCTGGGCATAAGTAGTCACTCCAGGAACTGTGGTAATTCTTACATCTCGGGCTATCATAACATTCAGCCCTTTGACAAATCTGTCCTGCCTGGCTGCATCAGTAGGCACAAGATCTGGTACGAACTTCGCAAGTTTGTCGAACTTCAAGGCATATTCTGTAACTGTCATACTGCCCTGAACCAGTCCCACGAACTCATTCACTTTCGCTGCCCTGATGGCAACGTTATAATACTTCTGATTGAACAAATCCTTAAACCCTTCCCAAGTCAATGTAGCAACCTCTCTAGTCTGTGATGCCACCTCCCACCAGATTCGGGCATCATCCCTCAGCATATAAGTGGCACAGTCCACCCTGTCATGTCCTTCCACTCTCATAAAATCAAGAATGGTAGTGATCAAAGTCATCCACTGTTCCGCTTTCAGTGGATCTGGTCCACCCTCAAAGGTCGGGGGTTGCTGCTTCCTGAACCGCTCATACAACGGTTCCATCCTGTTCCCAACATCAACTGGCTGTACCACAGATACCAGTGCCGGTGGCACAACAGGGGCAACACTCCCAGATGGAACTTACTGCAAAATTCGGATCTGTTCGTCATGGCTCTGAAGCCGAGCTTGCATTTCTGCCATTAACTGCTGCCAGTTCTCAGGGACTGGCGAAGGGGTCGGGCCCTGGTCATCATCTCTAGCCCCTGACCTGCCAGCTAGTCGTGTGGATTTCCTTGAACGCATAACTATTCAAGTCAATCTGCAATCAACGACTCGGCAATTAGGCTATGACGACAGGGTAATAATCTTTCCATAATCCATCACTGAATCTTCACTCATTCTCAAGCAATCAAAGTATAGCAATTTATCCAGATATTCATCCACATGCACAGCAATGTTAATAAGCACGCCTCAATAACATCATGCAATAGTCAAGGGCCAGGCCCTATCAGTATCTCATGCTCCCTATTCATCAAACAGATATCAATAATCATATCTCACTCAAATCATTTAAACACACAATCATGTATACACAATTACCAAACCCTGGGTTGAGCTTGTCTCCCGCGGCGAATGTACATATCCAGCCAGTCTTCAGGACCCATAAATCTAGGACTCTCTGATACCAAGTTGTAATGCCCTGGATAGCCAAGACTGTTACACTGTGTGTTTATAAAGTGCCAAACTTGCTAATCAAGCCATTTAAATAAAATCGTGTTATTGAAACTATAAAGGAACTAGGGTTAAAAGCGTTTTGGTCTCAAAAGCCACATTTTCATTAAAAAGTATCATTTGTTACATGGGATCCCAAAAATATTAAGTTTAAAGACCGTTTACAAAAGACTCAAGATTTATATACAACAACCGGCCACGCTAAGGCAAATTAGGTGTTCCCTGCCCCGGTCCACTCCTCGACCGTGGCGATCGAACCGCTGACTATGTACATTTCACCTCGGAGCTCTCCACCTCAGGCTTGGTCCAACTTGCCCTTGCCTTTACCTGCACCACATTGCACCCGTGAGCCAAGGCCCAGCAAGAAAACACAATAGCAACAAAGCATAAGCAATTAGCAAACAAGTCAATATCCCACATTGCATTACATAATCTCAACCATATCATCAATTAGTATAATCAAGTATTCCACATACTAGGCATGTCAATTCATATCATTTATAGTTCACAAATGATAACTAGGGCTAGCGCCCTCAGGCTGCTCCCTCCGTTATTCCATTGTCCTTGGCTACCAGTGGCCAATCCGCGCTCTGCGCGCTAAAACCATGTACGGCACTCTTAGACCGCTTTTACATGTCCCATGGCGTAATACCAACATTGACACGATACAACTCTCGGGAGCACTTGGTCCCATCACAATCATACAACTGGGTGCAGTTTTCTTACCTTTCAATTCACTAGTTTCCGATGCCACGAAGCCGCGAGCACGGTCCTCTGCCCCGAGCCTCTCCAAAGACCTAATCACATCACAAATGAAACATCCTTTGTCACTAATCAATCCAAAACTACTTCCCGGAACCAATCCCACACTCTCGGAATTCCCCAAATCCCTAAAACAATGCACCGAAGACATCCCCCGAACCCCCGGAGCAAAGGCTCAAAATTGCAAAATCCCATGTCCTGAAATTGGCCTAGCACTGTGGCGCAGCCCTATAGGGCCGCGGCGCCCAGCAAGTTTGAGCCGCGGTGCCCAGCAAGTCAGAGAACTTGCTCTGCCCAGAAACATCCACGCGCCGCGACGCTCCTTCGCGAGCCCAGAAATCTGGGTTTTCCCCTGCGTTTTTCCCGAACCCAAATCACTCCAAATCACCCCAAACTCATACCTAAGCCCCAAAACCAACTCAAAACCCCAAATAAACCTTTCAACAACCTACAAACATCATAATCTAGCTCAATTATACAACCATTCACAGAATTCACACTTAAATTTCAGACTCAAACACTTAAACCAAGACTTGAGAAAAGTGCAAACCAAACCCTTTAGATTCTTAATCCATAACAGCTACGAAAATTAAACAGGATACACTTTTACCTCAGTCAAGAACCCAGCTTGAATTCTCCTCAACTCTAGCTTCAAATCACCTTCTCTTTTGATTATTCCAACTCTGAATTCCTGCAAAACCAGCCACTAACTTACTTCAATTCATGCTTATCCTCCAAAAACTAGATTTGAAACTTAAACAAATCATAGATAGACCCTTACCTCAGAGTAACCTTGGCCTAGGCTTAGCTTAATTTCCTTGAATCATCAAAATTCTCTTCTTAGGTCTCCCAACTTCAGCTTCCCTCTTCTTCTCTTTTCTTCTAGATTTTCCTCCAATTTCAACATAAATCAACTTCCTAAGTGTTATATGTGACTAACCTTTCTTCTCAGCTGAAGCTCATCTATTCACTGCCAAAAGACCACTTTATCCCTCCACCAATATCCCTTCCTAACTAAACCTCAAGGGCACACTTGTCTTTTTACTAACATTACAATTCTACCACTTTTCCAACAAAACCTGTTACTCTCTATGGTTACTAACAGTTACACAAGTTACCAAATCACCAGTTACCATTATCTAGCTTTCTAGTACCGTCTCAGCACGTGCATCACATTGATATCACCACACCCACGTGGTACAAATCACATAGCATAATTATCACATAACATAATACACATAGTCATATAACATGCTTTAAATCATAATCATGCATCTTAATCATTAAAATCACACATAATTCCCATTATGCCCTCCAGGCACACTAATCAAGGCCCTTAAGCCTTATTAGTGAATTTGGGTCGTTACATTAATACTCAGTAGTTTACATGCAATTGATTTCACCAAAAACAATTCATATAAACAAATAGGACAATCCTAGATAATCATGTTTCTAAAAGATGCATGATTATTGAGAAACTGTGTGGGGTTTCATGAATAGCATGTAATTGACTCATGCATGTTTATGTTATCAATCAAACATCAATAAACATTTATTTAAATAATTACAATAAATAAATAAACAATAAATGATGAACCGAGTACTAATGGGTGTTTCTAAGATTTACAACCCTTTGAAAAAATTAGAAATAAAATTGCAATCTAAGCCTATGTAGCTTTCAAGACTCTCTAAGAATGATCCTCCTCTCATTTAGGCTTTCTTGCTAATCTTTAGGAACTTTGTTTTGTCCAACTTATCTATTAGAAACAAAAAATTTAATTAATTTATTTAATTAAAACTAACTTTTAATTAAATAACTATTTTTGTCATCTTTTTAATTTAGTTGAATTTAAATAATTGAATAATCAAATTCAAATAATTATTTAAACTTAAGATATTAAAATATCTTAACCAACTAAAAGATATTTTATTTTCTAATAAAATAAAATAAGATAATTAAACTTTTAAATTCAAATAATTTAATAAATTAAATAAAAGATATTTTATAACAACTTAGGAATTAGGGTTTTGGGCACCAAAACGGTGCCCTAGGGCTGGCGGCACAAAGATCCATGGGCACAAGTGCAAGGCTGGGCAGGCTGGCTAGCACGCAGGTGCGCACACGGCAGGGGCCAAGCGCGCGAGCGTGGGCGGGGTTTGGACAGGCACTGGGTGCGCGCGGGGTTCCTCGACAAGTGCCAGGCGCTCTAGGCACTGCATGTGAGAGGCACTAGGGGTGCGCGTGAGGGAGCAGGGGCTCGGGCTGAGTGACACGCACGGGAGTTGGGAGCTCGAGGCTTGGGTCCGCGCGCGGGTGAGGGAGCCACGGGGCTGGTGCGTGCGGCTAGGGCTCGGGTCCTTCCAATTTTCTTTGTGTATAGATTTTTCAATTTAAATTTCAAGAAATAAAATTACAAAAATCCTATGCCCTTTATGGCTTATACAAGATCTAGAAAAACAATAAAATTCCTAACCCAATAGCACCATATAATTAACGATCTATCATTCAACCATACATTCAAAAAACATATCTATCCATTCAATATAGATATCAACATACATATAACAAATGCAAGAAACCCACACAGTATTTAATATATATATATATATATGTGTGTGTAGACTGCTCTAATACCAATTGTTGGTATTAAATTATCAAATCAAAGGTACGCAGCAGAATATATGGACCCATTTTAATAAATATTAATACCAACTAGGATCATACACATATATAAATATTAAATCACATACAAATAGATCAGGGATTGCCTCTTGTAGCCTATCAAGTGTCATTGAGTCTTTTTGTATAAATCAACGATCTCCCTATCCAGTGTTTTGAGATCTCACACCCTGATCTTCCAGACCAATCCTCAAACACACAAGGACGTGTGTGGGCACGTAGGATTCAAAAGGTTGATTTATGTGACTCTCTAGATGTACTCAACACATGCGATTCAGAGAGTTTTGATAGATAGAAGGTTTAGAATAGTTTTCAGGTTTAGAGAAAACTATCGCTTTAGAGAGAGTCTGATTATTCATTTTTCTAAATATCACATATATCAGATATATAAAGATATTTAATCTAATTAAATAATCTTCATTTAACTAAAATATAATTAAAATTAAAATTGATTAGATATTTTCATTTAATTATCTATTTAAATCATATTTAAAAGAATAATTAAATAACTGATTAAACAAATTTATTTGAAATTCAAATCCCAGGGATAAAATCCCTAATGCTAGGCGCCACACACTGTACTATACAGTGTGTGTTGCCCAGCCCTATTAGGGTTGCCCTAATTTTCTTTTTTTTTTTTATTTAATAAACTTTTAAGACAAGATGTTTATTCCAACATAAATATCAGTTAATTCAAAATTAACTTTATCTTAAAATATCAGTTTTAAATTAAATAAATATTATATTATAAATAAGATATTTATTATTTCTCTCTTTATATTATTCCAAACAAGATTAATATTAATTTTAACATATAGTTTTAGTTAATTAATTAATTAATTCACAATTAATCAATTACCCATAATTATCAAATAATTATTTCCTTGCCCTAGAAAATTAATTCCTTTGCAATTTAGTCATTTCTCTTAACAAATCTTTCTTTTAACATCCTTACCGTTGACAGTGTAGAACATAGGTGATTTGGGGACCATGGACCTATAATACGAAGCTCCAATAAACCAGATTATTAATAAAACTCTTTAATCTAATAATCTTATTTATTAATTCCATGATTACTCCACTATAAATATGGAATTGCACTCTAAGTATTTATAGAATTATATTTACAAAGTTTTCTCTAGTAGTCAATTGATAAAATCAATATATGTAGTTCTGTCCTCCATTATTGGTTCGTTAATTAGAGTTGGTCAAAATTAGCGTTTTACCCTTCTAATTGCCTCTTGATCCTTAAGGACCATTAATTCACTAGTGAATAATTAATCTCTAATCTAATTATAGATTTGAGCTCAGTAACTATTCAGTTCCAGAATTAACCCTTAAGGGGATCGATATTTGATCAGTTAGGAAAGCATGGATTCCAATATTGTAATTCATGTTCCCAACCATCCATGATATTGAATCTCCAAAACAAAAGTCATTACCCTTATTATTCTAAGAAACCTTAACGAGTGAATCAAAAGATCCAATAAACATAAACAAGAGTTCATGAATACTCAGGATTTAGACTGATCTACAAATGATCATCTATTATGACAAGAATTAAATCTTTACGTCAAACGGCAAGTTTATAAAGATAATTAATTCTCATCGGTCCTGTCATATATAATCTCTATTATATATAGCACATTTACTAAGATGTCTATCCACGTCAGTAATCCAAATCTAGATTACTTGCATCTCGTATTCTTAGCAAACCGTACTAGTAACCATTCATTAAAGATTCCTTACTTTAATATGTTATGGACTATTTTATTCATTATATATGATCTTGATCCTCTCGTACTAATACATGATCATATTCTCATGAATAAATAGGGAATTTTCTTGATATTATTATATAATTAATTCAAACAATAATTATAACATTCAAATATAATAAAATTGTACTTTTATTTAAAACCAATAAAATGTCTTTACATGATTTTAGGACATTAATCCTAACATAGGGGTTCCTTGTCCACGGTCTTTGATAGGATAAGAGGGCTCAGCATATGAGCCTTCAGTTGCTGGAATGCATGTTCACATTCCTCCATCCATTCAAACCTCTATCCTCCTCGGAGGATGTTAAAGAATGGGATGCACTTGTCAGTCGCCTTGGAAACAAAATGAGTTAGTGCAGTGATCCTTCCATTGAGGCTCTAGGAACCGATATATCGCCTACGGAAGATACGGAAAACACGTTGACTTCGCACGAACGATCGAGCGGAGGCTCGGGAACATAGTGAAGGCAATATATCGCCTATAGGGGGCGATATATCGGCCCCACCCTTGCATTTTTTAACTCCGTGGAATCCGAGCTTAAAACATCCCTTAACCTCTTGGCCCTGCCTTTGAACGATTTTGACCGAGTTCTGGGCATCTGTTGAACAAAAATTCAAATCTTTTTCATTTTATATTCATTTATTTATTCAAATTAAAAGGGGTTAGTTTCACTCCTTGAACTCTATAAATAGGACCTAGTACTCAGCCATTTTCTTCATTCTTCAAGCAGTCTTCAGAGCCTCCAAGTTGCTAAGGTTATCATAGAGAGAAACACTTGGGTTTTTGGGTTAAAAGCTTTATCATTCTAAGTTTTTCTAAACACTTGGGAAGTGAGATATAGTGTTATTTCGGTATCGAGGTGTAGATCGGGTTCTAGTTCAACCAAGGTATTCTTATCCTTAAGTTCAAGTTCTTCATAGTTCTTTAGTTTTCTTTTATTTTCTTTTCAGATCCTAACTCTTGTTTATGATTCTTGGTTAGGTATTTAAGTTTCTTGAAACTTAAGGTTCTTTTTGGTAAGTTTCTACTTGGATGGTTTAGTTCCCTTTTCATATTCATTCTTTAGAAATACTCACCATTCTTACTGTTGGTTTTAGGAGTGTTCCAATCCCGTTCTTGTTCTCAATGTAATGACCCAACTACTCTATACTTTGGACCATTAACGACAACTATACATAGACACTAATCTTTAATAAAACTTACAAGTGAAATAATCATTACTTCATTAAAAACTTGTAAAAACAAATGTTAAACTACATAAAACTTAAAATAGGGTATGGGATCCCATTGTTTGTAAAATAAAAACACAACATAATTGTAAATAAAATGGATTACATAATAAAGTGCGGAAAAATACATATAAAACCATAAGTAAAGAAACTTCATCCTCGAACCGAACTCTCGGCCCTTCGATTCCATTCCGCCTCAATACACATTCCCAAGCTTCCAAGAACCTTTTCCGCCACCCAAGCTATTTTCCTGCACATATAAACATAAAGGAGTGAGCCTAATGCCCAGCAAGGAAAACCTAACACGTAAACCATATACATATAATTTATAATGCAACATAAAACATATCATAAACATAAGTCACATATACTATAATGGCCATGAGTGTCCACAGTCATAAAAATACTACTATCTAACTAGCTAAGTAAAGTTTCTTGGACTTCACACTCAAATATCCCAGTTTTTGGTAAGGAAAATAGGATAGATTTTATGTGTTTACATATTTATGTTATGATATGCTTTATGCTATGATATATATATATAAATATGTCTTGTAGTCATTTGGGGCTTATAGTTGCTTAGATAGCAAACACCAATATTTTTTATGTTGCTTGGGGCTTATAGTTGCTTAGATGGAAAACCCCAAGAATTTTTATCATTTTCATGGTTTAGAGTTATGATTTACCCTACCTCAATTAGTAGACAGAGGACCTAGATGGTTTATCACATGCCATGTTAATGAGTTAATGGCCATTAATATTGTAGTCCTATATGATATACGTTTTTATAGTCCTATGTTTTATAGTATATGTTTATGGTTAAGTCTTATGTTTACGATTTATGTGTTAGTAGATTTTCCTTGCTGGGCATTAGGCTTATTCTTTTATTTTTAGCTTGATGTAGGAAAATGAATATGGAAGGCGGAAAGATTCATGGCAGTTTAGCTTGTGTGTTGAGGATGAATAGACTGAATGGACTGCGTGAACGATCAAGGATGACGTTATTTTTAAGTCTTTTGAATTATGTTTTGATGTATTTCCACAATTAGTATTTAATTCATTTAAGTTTGTTTTTATGTATTAAACAATGGGTACCCATACCATATTTTATATTTCATATTTTACTTTGTATTTTGCACAATATTTATTTTTGGGTTTTAAATAACGTTATGTTATTTCTTATGTATGTTTCCCAAAATAGAAGCTATGTCTAGTAATTTTTAATGGTCCAAGGTCTTAGAAATAGTTGGGTCATTACAGTTGGTATCAGAGCAACAGTTCATATGCATGAAGTTCTCCTTGATACACACGCACAAGCTCCGAATCTAACCGCCAATGTAAGTGTTTATGTTTATTATGCTTATGTTTATGTTAATAGCTAACGTTTTAACCCTTATGTTTTCAGTTAAGAATGGATGGAGCCTTGACCTATGAGGATATCCGAGCCATTAAGGCATTGAAAAGGATTAGAGAGCCAAGGAATACAGTAGGAGTGTTAGAAAGAATCACTCAGAGATTAATCTTATTCCACAAGGAGATAGTTCATCTTCAGACTACTAAGCAGATTATGAAGAGAGCTACGGAGCAATATGTCTTAGTAATTAGGCTTTTTAAAGATTTTCCTTCTGTAATTTCAACATTAGAAGAAATATGGGAGACTATAGATGATGATGATTATTTACTGGTAGCTATGAGGTATTATTTTCTCATACTTAGGTTCACCTCTAAGTTGGAATTTCAATTTACTAATGAGCAAAAGCATAGAATCTTTATGAATCTTCCCCGAGGAAATTTTGAGGCTCAAGATAATGATGATTATGAAGAGATAGTTGATGATATGTTAGATGAAGAGTCAGATGTAGAAGATCCTGATTTTTAGATTCACCCTAGTTATGTTAGTTTATTTATTTATTTTGCATTTATGATTGTACTTAGTGAAAACCTTTTTTGATACGAACCACACCAACGATTGTGATGAAACCCAACACCAAATATGGCAGCCACCAAGAACAAACGAATCTAGAATGATGAACCGCGACCCAATGCTTAGCCAAGCACGAACCTTGGTATGAGGAAGACACCACAAACGGTGATGGGAATCCGTTTGATAAGTCAGATTGAACGCGACAAGGAATACCCTTGATAAGTTCGAATAGTCTCTTCAAGAACTCAAGAAGAAAACCTCTCAATTTTCATTTCATCAAAATCTGCCATGCCAAACGTTTGCAAGGCCTAATATAGCCGAAAATTACATCAAAGACAAGCCCCTTTGTCTTCCTAATGAAAACCCTAACAAGCACAAATAGAAAGACTCTTGGACTCTCACAAGTCAAATGTTTGACTTTCACAAAAACAAAGACTAAATAAAAACGTGATTAAGTGACTGATTAAAATAAAAATACAAGATGCCAAAATCCAATAAGACTCATTACAAGAAGCTAAATATTGATCAAGCTCCTAAACTGAGTCTACTTTGATGAGCAGTACAAGTCTTTGTTCTCCTTCAGTGTTGACCACGGTCTCCTCCTGTTTTAGGACTCTGTGGACTAGGTTGTTAAGTTCTTCTTTGAATCTCTTGGCTCGTGCCCTCGTCACCGGACCAACTGGAACTTGACTTGAATCTTTAGTCTTGGTGTCCTCATCATTTTTCCAAATGAATATTATTGTTATTTTGAATGACATGTATGAGTTTGATTTTTTTTTTACAATCATAATAAATAATAAATTTAATAAATAATGACCAAGTTTGGTGAGGGTGGATACAAATCAATGACCCGGGTTCTATATTGAGAGTTTAGGGGGCCATAGTAGTGGGAACGATTTTACTGATCCCAGCCCTCCCTCAATATGATTAACTTTGGAACAGCGACGAGTTTCGAGCCTGAGAATTAAGTCATATAGGATGATTAGAAACAGACTTAGAAAATAATAAAGATGGCTGATTTTTCATAAGAAATCATAAGAAGGCTTACCTAAAGAAGGCTTACCTAATTTTTCATAAGAAATCATAACTAATAGGTCCGAGTTATGTTTGCTTAGACTAAGTTTTGCCTTAGAGCCTATTAGGGTAAGTTCTAACACGCTTTTTCTCGACTGTTAGAACTTTGCTGAAGATGTCACTTAGAAGGTCTACACGCACAAACACCAAAGCCTCCAACGCCGCTCATGAGACTAACGAAGCCCCTCCAGTTCGAAGAAGGGGAGCGCGTGCTACCAATGCTGCTGCTAACAGAAGTGCACCACCGCCTCCGATTGACAACACCGCCGAAATTGTCAAGTTACGGCAACAAGTGGAAAAACTGCTGCAGCAACAATGACAATAGGCTCAACCGCAGCCACAGACTCAGCCTCAACCTCAGCCGCAACTGCAGCCTCAGCAAATGGCTCAAGAACCCCAACAAGTAGGTCCTTATGGGGGATGGCCAATGGCGAACTGTGCGCCCAACCCAGCTCAGTACATGGAGCCAATCTACAAGTGGTTTCATAAGCAACACGCTCCAAACTTTGAAGGGATAACCGACCCCTTTAAGGCGGAAGAATGGCTCAGGAATGTAGAGCCGATTCTAGCACACGTGAATCTCGGCAACGCAGATCGCATATCCTGCGTTTCTTCTTTTCTAAAGAAGGATGCTATAATATGGTGGGATTGAGTACAGCAGACTCATGACGTCGCCACCATGACATGGACTAGATTTGTGGAGCTCTTTCACAAGAGGTATTACAACTCGGCAGTTATCGCTACGAGGGTAGAAGAGTTCACCAGCCTGAAGCAGGGCAACTTATCGATAGCGGAGTATGCTCGATAGTTCGACCAACTAGAAAAGTTTGCACCAGAGTTGGTTCCAACAGACTTTTTGACGGTCACTAAGTTCGTTAGAGGACTCAGACCAAAGATTGAGCTAGGAGTCAAGCTAGCAACTCCTAGAACCACTTCTTATGCTGATGCTTTAGAAACAGCTATAGAAGTATAAAGGCTTCAGGCGAATGTTAGTAAGGAGGAGGGCAGCAAGCCTGAACCTAAACAGCAGAATCAATCTCAGAAGAGAAGGCATCCTGACAATAAGCAGTCTGACAATGATAAAAGAGCACGGACAAACAACGGGGGCAATAGGTCGGGTTATGTAGAATACCCGCAATGCTCCAAATGCCAAAAGAAACATCCTGGTGAGTGTCGTGCAAACACCCATGGATGTTACAATTGTGGTCAGGAAGGTCATCGGAAGAAAGAATTTCCACAGCTTAAGCAAGAAGAGAAAAGGGACAACAAGATGGTTCCTGCCAAAGTCTTTGCCTTGACCTAGGGAGAAGCTGAAGCTAGTAATAAAGTGGTCACATGTCAGATTCCTATCCTCGATAATATATGTTCAGTATTATTTGATTCAGGAGCAACACACTCGTATATCTCGTTAGGAATGATAGAGAAATTAGACAAACCTTGTGAAAGATTTAGAACTAGGTTTGTGACAGAATTGCCTTCGGGCGAAGTAGTCCTATCATCACGGATAGTACGAGGCGTATCGATCAAAATCGAGGATGTAGAACTAGAAGGAGACCTGATAGAGTTAGAGATCAAAGACTTCGACGTGATACTGGGCATGGATTGGCTAGCAAGGCATGGCGCAACCATCGACTGTAGACACAAGCAAGTGATGTTCGAAACTCCTGATGGTCAGAGACTAAGTTTTATGGGAAAAGTTTCAGGACTACGAACACCTCTTATTTCGTCTCTCAAAGCTCAGAGGATGATTGAGAAAGGAAGTCACGCATTCTTAGCAAGCGTCACGGATGTGGTAAAGGAAACACCACTAAATGTTGGAGACGTCCGCATTATAAAAGAATTCCCATAAGTATTTCCTGACGAATTACCAGGGTTGCCACCGACTCGGGAAATTGACATCACAATCGAGCTAGTACCATGAACCGAGCCTATCTCAAAGGCACCATACCGAATGGCACCTATCAAACTCAAGGAGTTAAAGAAGCAGCTACAAGAACTCTTAGACTTGGGTTGTTAGGAAAACTTATACAGGATCTTTATTTATTTTCATGTAGATCTAATATTAAACAAATTAATGTAAGATAACCTAGAACATATTTCTAAAATTGAATTCAAAGAGAAACAATGATAAGAATACTTACAGTATACGCAGCGGAATGAATGAGTCATTCCTTCAACTTCTCTAACCATTGTATCCTTTCTGTTGTAGAGTATTATCAAGAAATTGAACCGTTCTTCTAAAATCTTCACAGTCTTCCAAAGTATCCTTAGAATCACCTAGACTAGAGTGGGAAATTCTCAACACATGAGATAGATACAAAGAGAAGAAGAGAAAATAACAAAGAAGCTTAGAAAAGGACTTATGTTTAGAGAGAATCTAAAAACTATCAGAAAATCTGACTTGTGATTTGTCAAACTTATCAAAACTTATGTTGTCATCTCTCACTTAGCACTCCTTTTATAGACTCAATTAGGCCATTTAATTTAATTAAAAAATCAATAAAATAATAGCCAATTTGAAGCCCTAGTTCGAAATTATCATGGGCTTTAGGTCCGTGAAATTTCCCATTTGATTATAAGCAATTGGACTTAAAATCAAGGCCTGTATTATTTTCTATTGATTTAATTATTTAAATACATTATCAAATTAATTATTTATAATTTGAACCTTGTTTTAAACTTATTTATTAATTTAGATACCAATTTATCTTAATTAATAAATCTGCCATAATTTATCTTTTCTTCTCTAAATTACATAACTCTGTGAAACTATCCAAAATTGACCTGGTAAAGTTTGAAAATTCTAATTGATAATTAAATCAATTAATTGAGACTATCTAGATGATTTTATCCAAGGTACAATGGGGACCATGGGCCTATGAAATCAAGCTCCAATAAGTTATCATAAATCTAACAAATAAATTTACTAACTTATTAATTCCTCGTGACTCCACTATAGACTTGGAATTGCACTCTTGAATTCATAGAACGCTCTATAACAAATATAGATACGCTATTAATTATCCATTGTTACAACCATAATTGTCACTCAATCCTCTATAGACGGTCTACAATGAGATAGGACTAAAATACCGTTTTACCCCTCATTGTATTTTATCCTTAAAACACTTAGTTCCTTGTAAATGATATTTCAGTAAACTAATTTAATTACTGAAATGAGATCTCTATCATTTAACACCGTGAACCAAACTAAAAGGAAACCATCGTTTCACTTCTTCATCTGAAGCTATAGATGTTCATATCTATGATTAACACTCCCACTCAATTATACTACCGAGTTCCCAAGATGTAAGTATGGGCTAGTCCGTAGGGTAAGCTGGTAACGAACAAGTCAAAGAACTCATAATTGAGATTGAATTGACCTATAGTCAACTATATGATATGACTAGAATAGATAATAACGGTATGTTTACTTATCTTATCAACTGTCAATATCGGTCCAGTCCGATGTAACAATATATCCGATCTTATCTACTTTGCTAATGTTCTAGAAAGAACATAACACTGTAATGTGTAAGTAGATCATATCGTAGATTGGCAAGTCAGTGTAAATCTTGTGCACTGACTAATCTTAGGACTAACTTATTTTTTAACATATAATCATATTTATATTCCAATGTGATTACATCACTATATATAAGATTAGCTATATGCTCGGGATTTAATAGAAGTTTATATTAAACAAATAATCATGAAAATAAAACATGTGAGCAAAGTGATTGACCAAGTCAAAAAATGATTTCTATTCTTTTATTGATAATAAAATGAGATTACAAAGAATTTAGGTTTTAATTAGGGCATAAAACCTCAACAAACTCCCACTTGCACTAATTGAAACTAATGCCTTAATTCTACTAATCCCATTTCCTTGATATGCTTATCAAATGTAGCTTCTGGTAGTGTCTTTGTAAACGGATCAGCAAGATTGTCTTCAGTTGTAATCTTCATAACCTTCACATCTCCCCTGGCCACATACTCTTGAATAATGTGATACTTCCTTTCTATATGCTTACCCCTCTTGTGACTTCGAGGTTCTTTTGAGTTGACTATCGCTTCTGTATTGTCAAAAAATAACACAAGCAATTTATCCATTTCTTGAATAACACCAAAATCTGAATAGAACTTCTTTAGCCAGGCTATTTCCTTAGCTACTTCTAACGCGGCTATGTACTCAACCTCCATGGTGAAATCTGAGATTGCAGACTGGTATACGCTTCTCCAAATCACAGCTCCATCCCCAAGATTAAACACCATTCCAGAAGTAGACTTCTTGTCATCGAGATCAGTCTGAAAATCTGAATCAGTGTAGCCTATAGGGTTTAGAACACCACCCTTGTAGACTAACATATAATCCCTAGTCTGTCTCAAATACTGCAGGATATGCTTAACTGCTATCCAATGTTCTGGTCCTCGGTTTGACTGATACCTGCTCACTACTCCCACTGCATAGCAGATATCTGGTCTAGTACACAACATAACATACTTCAGACTTCCAACTACAGATGCGTAAGGAACTTTTCTCATTGCATCTTCCTCTTCAGGAGTCTGGGGAGACTACTTCTTTGAAAGATGAATTCCATGGCGGGACGGTAGACGCCCGTTCTTGGAATTTGTCATTGAGAAGCGTTCAAGCACTTTATCTATGTAAGTTGCTTGAGATAGAGCTAAGAGTTCGTTCTTTCTACCCCTAATGATCTGGATACTTAGAACATAACTTGCTTCACCCAAATCCTTCATCTGGAATTGAGTGCTCAGCCAATTCTTCACATCTGATAATTTCTTAACATTGTTTCCAATGAGTAAGATATCATCTACATAAAGAACCAAGAATACCACTATTTGATTTTCCTTCAGTTGGTAAACACAGGGCTCATCAATATTTTGTTCAAAGCCATAGATTTTGATTATTTCATCAAACCTAAGATTCTAGGAATGAGAAGCTTGCTTAAGTCCATAGATTGACCTATTCAACTTGCAAACTTTTCCTTCTTGTCCATCTATTTTAAATCCTTCTAGCTGATCCATATAAATGACTTCGTCAAGCTTTCCATTAAGAAAAGTTGTCTTGGCATCCATTTTCCAGATCTCATAGTCAAGAGTGGCTGCTATGGATAGGAGGATGCGAATGGATTTGAGCATGGCTACCAGACCAAAAGTTTCCTCATAGTCCACGCCTTCTCTTTGGGTATAACCCTTTGCCACTAATCGAGCTTTATAAGTCTCGATATTTCCATCAACACCTCGTTTCTTCTTGTAGATCCACTTGCACCAAATGGCCCTAAAGTCACTAGGTGCTTCCACAAGATCCCAGACGGAATTTGAGTACATGGACTCCATTTCCTGTTTCATGGCTTCGAGCCATAGTTCCTTTTCAGGGCTAGCCATTGCCTGTATGAAAGACAACGGATCATCATTACTAGTGTCACCAACAACCATATTGGTTTCACCATCCAAACCATAGTGAACTGGGTTCCTAGAAACCCTCCCACTACGACGAGGCTCCATGATTGTTTGCTCAGGAACAGTGGCACTTTCTTCATTTAAATCGACTTGCGTCAGTTGGACATAAAGAGAGGGAATTTCATCATCAACTCGCATTGATGATGATGGAACATTGGTTGGAGTCAAATCTTTAACCATCTCCTCTAAATCTACTTTGTTGCGAGGTTTGAAGGTTTGGACATAGTCATTTTCCAGAAAAGTAGCATTCGTAGAAGTAAACACTTTCTTTTCTGAATGACTATAGAAAATTCCACCCCGAGTACCTTTAGGATAGCCAACAAACATGCAAACTTTAGTTCGCGGTTCTAGCTTTCCTACCTTTTTCCTCAGGACGTGGGCGGGACACCCCCAGATTCTATAATAGCGTAAACTAGGTTCACGACCATTCCAGCGTTCTAAAGGTGTTTTGGGGATTTATTTAGATGGCACGACATTGAGAATGTCGTTCGCAGTTTCAATTGCATGTCCCAAGAACGAAGTTGGTAGAGTTGAGTAACTAAGTATGCATCTAACCATTTCCAATAAAGTTCTGTTCCGGCGTTCCACTACACCATTTTTTTGCGGAGTACCTAGGGCAGTAAGTTGTGATAAAATCCCAAGTTCAGTTAAATGATCTTGGAACTGCATATCCAAATATTCTCCACCCCTATCAGATCGCAAAATATTTTGTAACGACCCAAATTCGCTAATAAGGCTTAAGGACCTTGATTAGTGTGCCTGAAGGGCATAATGGGAATTATGTGTGGTTTTAATGATTAAGATGCATGATTATGATTTAAAGCATGTTATATGATTATTTGAATATTTGAGATGCATGAATATGTGTATTAGTATGCATGTAGGCCCTGATTAGGTTAGAGGGGCATAATCGTAAGTTTGACCATTATGGGCATAACTGCTTTGATATATGTGATAATTGTCGAGACCACATTATTATGTGGATATATCTGTGATCTGTGACTCGAGACGATCCTAGTGAGCAAAGTAGCGAAAAAGTCATGGCGGGGATTTATACCCGGCTCGGGGTGAGCTTAGGGGTATAAATGGAAATTTAGCGAATATACTAGAGTTTATCTTGACATTGAGGAATGTTATTGGTGATTAATTAGGCATCAGGAGTTAAGCAGGAAATATTAGAGACACTCGAGGAGTTAGCGGGAATTGGGGTCAAATGACTAGAATACCCCTAAGTGAATTAAAGGGTTAGAAATAAAGGGGAGAGCAGTAAGGTCATTTGGCTTTCTAAATATGGGAATTACTGAGACTTTATGTTAGTGGGAATGGTAGAGAAGTGTAGAAGTTTGAAAAAGAAGGAAAATGAAGGGAAAAGAAAGGGAGAAAACAGAGAGAGTTTCCTAGGTCGGTTTATATTTCCTTCATCGGTTTCTTGAGGGTTTCTAGAACAAAGCTCAGAGGAGAGCTGGGATAAACTAAGCATCAAGGATTCTAAGCTAAGTTTGGTGAATTGGCAGAGGTTTAGCAAGGATTCACTAACACTTGAGGTAAGACTTTAGAGTTCTTCAGTTTCTGTTTCTGGTTTTTGAGCTATGGTGTTTAAGTTGAATTGGATGGAAACTTTAGGGAATTCAGGCTTAAGGCTGAGGAGGAGCAAGCCAAGGAAGTCTAGAGGCAACTTGTGGTCGAAATCCCATCAAAGGTATAAATTCTAAGCTCTAACTTTGTTGTTCAACTGGCTTCTGCTGAGTTTTAGTGTTTAGGAGTGGCTATGGTGAATTTTGAGTTTGGGGATGCATGTGCTTGAGTTCTAGGTATTTGGGGTGCTTGGGATGAGTGGAGTATGGTTATAAGGTTGATTTTGAGGTTGGGTAAGATTTGGAAGAGTTTTGGTTGAGGTTGGTTCGAGGAAATCGCAAGAAGGAGAACTGGGGGTGGTATCTGTCTGTGACTAGCGCTACAGCGCTAGCCTTTGGGCGCTGTAGCGCTAGGCCAAGTTTGCTGAGGGGATTTTGCTTCTGTTTGTAGCGCTGGAGCGCCCTCCCATGAGCGCTGCAGCGCTACCCTGCTTTCTGAAGGGGATTTTAGGGTTGTTTGCAAGGGTTTTTGACCTAGGGTTTGGGGTTTGATTCCACCACCTTGTTTGGTGGAACTTGGGTTTCCCGGGGGCTTGGGATTGGCCCCAAGGCTAGGTTTTGGACTTGAGGATTGATGATGACTTTGGCCCATGATTGTGTTTAGGTGAGCGCTAGGGCTCGAGGGGGATCGTGCTCAAGGAGTCGAGGGATCAAAGCTAGTGAATTGAAAGGTAAGAGAACTGCACCCGGTTATATGTTTATGACGGGACTAAGTGCTCCCGATACTTGTATCGTGTCAATGATGGTATTACGCCATGGTACATGTAAAAGCGGCCTAAGAGTGCCGTACATAATATTAGCGCACTGGGCGCGGCTTGGCCACTGGTAGCCGAGGACAGCTTAATATTCACTGAGCTCGGTTTAAGCGGGCCGGAGTCAGTGAGATAACGGAGGGAGCAGCCTGAGAGCGCTAGCCCTAGTTATCATTTGTGCAGTGATATATGATATGAGGTTATATGTTTAGTATGTTGAATACTTGATTATATTGGATGCTTATATGGATGAGATTACGTGATGCTGTATGGGATATTGATTTATCTGTTGATTGCTTATGCTCTGTTGTTGTGTTTTCTTGCTGGGCCTTGGCTCACGGGTGCTACGTGGTGCAGGTAAAGGAAAGGGCAAGTTGGACCAATCCTGAGGTGGAGAGCTGCGGGGTTGAATGTACATAGCCAGTTGTTCGACCGCCATGGTCGAGGAGTGGGTCAGGACAGGGATTGCCTAACTGTCTGTTTTGCCTTAATATGGCCTGATATTGTACATAAACACTGTGTCTTTTGTAAACAGTCTTTAAACTTAATATTTTTGGGATCTCGTGTAAACAGATAATGCTTCTTAATGAAAATGTGGCTTTTGAGACCAAACCATTTTTAACCCTAGCTCCTTTATAGTTTCAGCAACACGATTTTAACTAAATGACTTGACTAGCAAGTCTGGCACTTTATAAACACACAGTGTAACGGTCTTGGCTATCCAGGGCGTTACATATTTAATGTTTTACCTAATTGGTTCTAAGCCATTTCTAGGAATTCTGAAACTTTGGAAATGTTTTCGATTTCCTATGCATTAGGTAATGACATGAGTATCTAGAGTAATCGTCAATGAAAGTGACAAAATACTCAAAACCACCCCTGGCTTGTACATTCAAAGGTCCACAAACATCTGAATGCACAAGACCAAATGGTTCTTTGGCCCTATCACCCTTTGTATAGAATGGACACTTGGTCAGTTTGCCTTCTAGACAAGATTCACAGACAGGTAATTCACCTAAGCTGAGTTCCCTAAAAGGTCCGTCCTTTGTAAGTCTTTGAATCCTATCATAGCCAATGTGACCTAGTCTCAAGTGCCATAAATACGTCATATTATAGTTATCGGTCTTTTGACGTTTATTGGTCCTAGGTTTAGCTACTTTGAATAAATCATTGTTAAGAGCGAGGGGCTCGTTAGGTTGCCGAATATAAAGCCTGTTTTCCAAACATGCAATACACAATTGTGATCCATTAAAAGAAATAGATCTATTAGAATTTGTGAAAGTCATAACAAATTGTTCTAATTGCAACATGGAAACTTAAATTAAATTTCTACTAAAATCCGGAATAAAAAATACATCATTTAAAATTAAAAATTTATTTCCAAACTTCAGACGAGCTCTTCCTCTAGCTTGGACTGCAAGGAACGCTCTGTTCCCAACTCTAAGCTTTAAGCCGCCTTCGTCCACTTCCTCCCACGATTCAAGAAGCTGTAAAGAGTTATAAACATGGTTAGTAGATCCAGAATCAATAATCCAAACAGATTTATCATTCTCTAAAACACATGTTTCTAAGATAAATGAACTATAATCATTACCTTTGTTTTTAGCTGCTAGAAACTTGGGGCAATCTCGTTTCCAATGCCCTTTTTCTTTGCAATGAAAACACTTATCTTTACCTCTCTTGTTTTTCTTGTTCTTCCCCTTAGGCGTCTGTGCACTCGTCTTTGCAGCCTTTGCAAGCTTGGGGTTGTTGTATTGTCCACCTTTCCTCTTGTTTCCAGCTTTCGAAGACGAAGCTGGGTTAGCTTCAGCCTTAGCTAGATCAGCAGCAACATCAGTAGTCTTATTTTCACCTCTTTTACTAGGTCCACCCATGACAGGTTCAATAATCTGATGCTCGTTCATGAGCTGCGTCAGACCATGGTTGAGTTGATCACGAACGTGCAGACACGGTGTTATTCGAGCATTCACGGTGTCATCATGTATGTGTGGAGATGGTGCTATCCAAGCATTTACGGTGCCATCACGAGCATTGACGGTGCCATCACGAACGTGCGGACACGATGCTCGTTCTAGGGATTCCTCAATCATGACGAACTCGGAGTTGTCACTAACCAACTTTATGTTGATATTCTGCTTCCAATTAAGGAAGTTTTCTCCAGTGAATTTCTCCATCGAAAGTTGAGAAGGATGGGAGTAGACACAGACACTACTTAACTTAAAACTATAAATTACCAATAAAATATAAATCAATCACATTTGCTCAATAAAACTTCTATTCACACAAATTTCAAGAAATAGCACAACATATACCAAAAATATGTAAGATATGAGAAAAAATACCAAAAATAATCATATCTCTATTTCTTTAGGTTTTAACTAATCTATGATATCTTTGTCCCAGTTGGCGAGAGTCAAAAAATACCACTAGTTAAATAGAGTTGTAAACTCATTTAATAATGGACACCACTATTAACAACCTACTATTCGATCAAAATAAGAAAACAAAATCTCTTATTTTATGAGCTAGACCCACGGTTTCAATAATCATATATTTAGTCCTAGTAGTCACCGTAGGGGTGAGTCTAGTAGAATTTGACCTATAATTATCTATCTTTCGAAATCTAACATTGTCAAAATAACTGATGAACACCTTCCATAGGGGGACGAATCAAAGCGCCTCGAGGCCCTATTAAGCTATTGACTATGTTAAACCAACGGTGGAGATCGAATAAAATTCTTAAAATAAGCTCATTATTAAATTAAAAATAGTATTTTTATTATTTATTTTTAGAAAATTAATGACTATGGTTTTCCCAAAAAAAATTGAAAGATTAAAAAAACCAAAGTCTTATAATTTCTTATTAATTCTAACGTGTCACATTGAAACAAATTCAATTAATTTGTTGCTAATCAATATTTAGGTTTAACTAATATAATGAATCTATACAATTAAGTCCAACTCAGGTAAATGAGCCTTAACAATTGGGCTTGTATGGAGGAGGGCTGGGTCCAGTATGTCGTTCTCACTACAAAAGCCCTCAATCTTCCATACAAGGTCCAAAAGACAGGAATTTAAACCTTTGTTTTATTAATTATTATTAATATATTAGGCTCACTATAGTCATGCAAAACCAATGGGCATTCACAAGTGGAATCACCCACAATGGAGGAATTTAAACTTTACATTTTCTAATGGGCCCAAATAAAACCTATTATTTTATGAATATTTTATTTGGAAAAATTCATATATCTAACAAACATATGGGCCACTATATGCATCTAAGCCCAATTGCAAAAATATCACATATAGTGCAAACAGACATGTTATAATTGGATGGGTCTAATCATGTTACTATATGAGCAATTATATGAATTTATGCAAAATACCACAATTTATTTCATTTGCAAAAATACCACAATTAATTATCTAGAATTTATAAAAAAAAAATTCAAATTAATTAAATTTTTACAAAATAAGTCAATTTAAATGAAATTTATCAACAATTAACAATAGTTAATTTAAATTTTATTTATCATCAATCAACTTGGTTTAGGTTAATTTGAAAGAAAAAAAATTAATTTAATTTAAATAGGATTTATCAACAATTAACCAAAGTTAAATTAAATTCAATTTATTAAAAAAATACTTTATTAATTGGCAGAAAAAAATGATTTTTTCAAAATTTAACCAAATTTAAATTTTAAAATCAATATATTAACTGTTTTTCAAAAATATCTTGTATTGTTACAACTATAGTTAATATTTTAACCATTAAAAATATATATATATTAATAGTTATAACAATCCTAAAATATCTCAAAACAGTTAATCAAATTCAAATATCCATAAAAATATTTAACTAACAATATTCAAATTTCAAATAATTTACATATTAAAAACTATAGAATAAAAAGATATTTATATTTTCAAATAAAGAATTAATAAAAATATCAAGAATTTAAAAGAAAATATCTTAAATATCTCATATCTTAATTCTAATATTTTAATATATTAAAAGATATAAAATTAAGTTGTTATTTTAAATTTGAATTTGAATCTTTGTGGAAAATATCTAATTATTTAAATCTCAACTAACAAAAATATATTATTTTAAAAAACAATTTTAAATACAAAAACAAATCTGATATTTTTGGCTTTGATTATAAATAATTAATTTTCACATTTTTATTTCTTTAATTATAAAAAAATGTAATTTGGATGAACAATACCACGGGTACTGTAACGCCCTACTACCTTAGAGCCGTTACTAAGTGAAGTTAAAATGTGCAATCAACTCGCTAAACGGGGTTTTTAAAACAAAAGTGTGATTAAGTGAAAGTCTAGGCTGTAATCTTTAAAAAGTACTCTATTTCATTAAAAGTTCAAGAGTTTAACATTCGGGATCCCTTAACTCAGTTTATAAAATATTTACAACTCAAAGCAAGTTTATAAGTAATTAACCATCAAAACTAGGGTTTGTACAACCATTCCTCAAAAATATCCTCAACCAAAGCAGTCGGGCAGGCCGAACATGTACGTGCCACCCCCACGCTCTCCGTACTCATGGCTGATTGACTTTTTCTTTGCCCTTACCTGCAACACAGAGCACCCATGAGCCGAAGCTCAGCAAGAAAGCTCAAACAGTACATAACATATGCATAATATACATTCATCACAGCAGATAGCTCATATCTAGTCAGACAGTCCATAAAATTTAACACATATACGACCATGTCGTCCCAGAAGCGTTACCAAAGCCTGGGATCTCGGTCTACACCGTAAGGATATCCCTGTTGGAAAAAACTTATACAGGATCTTTATTTATTTTCATGTATATCTAATATTAAACAAATTAATACGAGATAGCCTAAAACATGTTTCTAAAATTGAATTCAAAGAGAAACAAAAATATAAAATACTTACAGTATACGCAGCGGAATTAAGAGTCCTTCCTTCAGTTTCTCTAACTCTTGTATCCTCTCTGTCGCAGAGTATTATCAAGAAACTGAACCGATCTTCTATTTTCTTCACGATCTTCCAATGTATCCTTAGAACCACCTAGACTAGTGTGGGAAATTCTCAACACATGAGATAGATATAGAGAGAAGAAGAGAAAATACAAAGAGGCTTAGAAAAGGACTTGTGTTTAGAGAGAATATAAAACTATCAGAAAATCTGACTTATCAAAAACCCTTCTTTTGACTTCTCTATAAGCACTCCTTTTATAGACTCAATTAGGTCATTTAATTTAATTAAAAAATCAATAAAATAACAGCCATTTTGAAGCCCTAGGTCGAAATTATCATGGGCTATAGGCCCGTGAAATTTCTCATTTGATTATAAGCACATTGGACTTAAAATCAAGGCCTGTATTATTTTCTATTGATTTAATTAATTAAATAATTATTTAAATCCTTTATCAAATTAATTATTTATAATTTGAACCTTGATTTAAATTTATTTATTAATTTAGATACCAATTTATCTTAATTAATAAATCTGCCATAATTTCTCTTTTCTTCTCAAAATTACACAACTCTGTGAAACTATCCAAAATTGACCTGGTCAACTTTGATAATTCTAATTGATAATTAAATCAATTAATTGAGACTATCTAGATGATTTTATCCAAGGTACAATGGGGACCATGGGCCTATGAAATCAAGCTCCAATAAGTTATCATAAATCTAACAAATAAATTTACTAACTTATTAATTCCTCGTGACTCCACTATAGACTTGGAATTGCACTCTTGAATTCATAGAACGCTCTATAACAAATATAGATACGCTATTAATTATCCATTGTTACAACCATAATTGTCACTCAATCCTCTATAGACGGTCTACAATGAGATAGGACTAAAATACCGTTTTACCCCTCATTGTATTTTATCCTTAAAACACTTAGTTCCTTGTAAATGATATTTCAGTAAACTAATTTAATTACTGAAATGAGATCCCTATCATTTAACACCTTGAACCAAACTAAAAGGAAACCATCGTTTCACTTCTTCATCAGAAGCTATAGATGTTCATATCTATGATTAACACTCCCACTCAATTATACTACCGAGTTCCCAAGATGTAAGTATGGGCTAGTCCGTAGGGTAAGCTGGTAACGAACAAGTCAAAGAACTCAAATAATACAATCAGTTAGAATACTCACCACTCAGAATTGAGATTGAATTGACCTATGGTCAACTATATGATATGACTAGAATAGATAATAACGGTATGTTTACTTATCTTATCAACTGTCAATATCGGTCCTCTCCGATGTAACAAATACATCCGATCTTATCTACTTTGCTAATGTTCTGGAAAGAACATAACACTGTAATGTGTAAGTAGATCATATCGTAGATTGGCAAGTCAGTGTAAATCCGGTGCACTGACTAATCTTAGGACTAACTTATTTTTTAACATATAATCATATTTATATTCCACTGTGATTACGTCACTATAAATAAGATTAGCTATATGCTCGGGATTTAATAGAAGTTTATATTAAATAAATAATCATGAAAATAAAACATGTGAGCAAAGTGATTGACCAAGTCAAAAATTGATTTCTATTCTTTTATTGATAATAAAATGAGATTACAAAGAATTTGGGTTTTAATTAGGGCATAAAACCCCAACAATCCCAGGCATCCCTTGGGGTCTCACCCTAGCCACGAGCACTTCATGTGCTAAGTGGTATTCCCGGCCCCACTGCCGTTCCCGACCCTTCGTCGTTCATTCTGCTATTTCCACATTTAGCATACTCAAATAACAATCAAATACATAATCATTCATGTAATGCTACATCCTAGCAATAACACAATCTAGGGTCGCGCCCTGCAACAAAACTATGGGCCCAAGCCCTACTCTACGGGTGCTACAGTTTTCTTACCTGTATCCCGAGCTTCCGATGCCCCAAGGCCGCGAGCACGGTCCTCAACCCGAGCCTCTCCAAAGACCTAGTCACAACACATATAAAACATCCTTTAATACTAATCAATCCCAAAACCACTTCCCGGGACCAATCCCGTACTCTCCGGACCCCTAATTCCCTAAAACAATGCATTGGAGCCATCCCCCGAGTCCCTGGGCAAAAGCCCTAAAAACACAATTTTTGGCTGCCAAAAATGGCCTAGGGCCGCGGCACTCCCTTCAAGGGCCGCGGCGCCCAGCGGCTTTCCCCCATCCTGATGCAACCTCGCGCCGCGGTGCTCCTTCGCGAACCCAGATTTCTGGGTTTTTCCTTGCGTTTTTCCCGAGCCAAAACCATTCCAAATCATCCCAAACAAGTACCTAAGCCCCAAATTCAATTCAAAACCCCATATGAACCCTTTAACAACCTATAAACATCATAACCAAACTCAATTACACAATCACACCCAAAAATTCACTCTTGAGCTCAAATTTCAGAAACCTAAACCATGGCTTCTAGGACATAAACCATAGCTTGAAAAATATGAACCATGCTTCTAAATTCTTAAACCACATCAGAAACTAAAATATAAACATGTTAGAACTCTTACCTCAATCAAGAATCTGGTTTGAACCCTTCTCAATTCCAGCCTCCAACCTCTTTCCTCTTGGTTATCCTAGTTGAATTTCCAAATGAAACCAGCCATATCCCCTTTAGATTTCCACACTCAATCTCTGTAAATTTGGACTTAAAATCAACAAAAGCATAGCACAAACTCTTACCTCTGAACCACCTTGGCCTAAGCTTGATCTTGGTCACTTCAAACCTCTTGATCCTCCTCCTAAGACCCAAATTCAGCTTCTTTCTTCTGCTTTTCTTTTGTTCTATCTCTAGGTTTCAATTCTTAGCATAAACCAACTATCACCAAGTGTTATACGTGTATCCCTTTTTCCTTCTGCTGAAGGTTTCCTATCTTGCCAAATGACCATTCTACCCTTCCTCAAATATCCCTTCTTAACTAAGCCTCAAGGGCACCTTTGTCATTTCATATCTATATTACAATTCTACCATTTTCCCACCTGAACCTGTTACCCTCAGCGGTTACTAATAGTTATGCAAGTTACCAAATTTCCAGTTATCATTAACTCACAAGAACTCAATTTACAAAATCCCCAATACACCCCTGGGCTCCTCCCGAGCCGGGTATAAAATCCCGTTGTGACTTTTGAGTTATCTAGCTCTCTAGGACCGTCTCGGCACGTGCATCACATTAATATCACCACATCCACGTGGTGCAAATCACATAATATAATTATCACATTTATGCCCTCAACGGGCTAAAATTACCAATTTACCCCTATCATGCAAACGGGGCTCACATGCATATTTATACTACCTAAACATGCATTCTAATCACATACTCATTTAAATTCATATATTATCATGTTAATTCACTTATTGCCCTCCAGGCACGCTAATCAAGGTCCTAAACCTTATTAGCAACTTAGGGTGTTACAATTATCCCCTCCTTACAAAAATTTCGTCCTCGAAATTACCTGAACAACTCGGGATGCCGCTCCGCATATCGGACTCAAGCTCCCACGTTGCCTCTTCAACCTTGCTGTTCCTCCACAGCAGTTTAACCAAGGCGATGGTCTTGCTCCGCAAGACTTTGTCCTTCCTATCAAGGATCTGAACAGGCTTCTCCTTGTATGATAAATCCTGATCCAATTCCAAGTTCTCATAGCTCAACACATGGGTAGTATCCGATACATATTTCCGAAGCATGGACACATGAAACACGTCATGAACCCCTGATAGAGCTGGAGGCATCGCTAACCTGTAAGCTACCTCACCAACTCGTTCCAGAACCTCAAAGGGGCCAACAAACCTAGGACTCAGCTTGCCCCGAACACCGAATCGTTTCACTCCTCTCAGGGGTGAAACCCTGAGGAATACATGATCGCCGACTTGAAACTCCACATTCCTGCATCTCAGATCCGAGTAACTCTTCTGACGACTCTGGGAGGCGAGCATACGAGCTCTAATCTTTTCAATTGCCTCATTGGTCCTCTGAACCATCTCAAGACCTAGATATCTTCTCTCCGCTGTCTCATCCCAGTGTATCGGTGACCTGCACTTTCTCCCATACAACATCTTATACGGAGCCACTCCGATAGTCGCTTGATAGCTATTGTTATACGAGAACTCAATCAATGGGAGATACTTACTCCAAGATCCCCCAAAATCTAACACACAAGCTCAAAGCATGTCTTCCAGTATCTGAATAGTCCTCTCAGACTGCCCATCTATCTGAGAATGGTAAGCGGTACTGAACCGTAGCTGTGTGCCCATTGCCTTCTGCAGGCTCTCCCAAAACTTGGAGGTGAAGGTGGGGTCTCTGTCGGATACTATCGACCTCGGAGCCCCATGAAGTCGAACAATTTCTTTCACATAAAGCTCAGCATACTGCTCCACAGTATAAGTTGTTCTCACAGGTAAAAAGTGGGCGGACTTAGTATACCTGTCTACAATCACCCACACCGAATCATGCTGACCCATGGTCTTCAGTAATCCAACCACAAAATTCATCGCAATATCCTCCCATTTCCACTCAGGAATCCCTAGAGGCTGCAACAACCCTGCTGGCCTCTAATGTTCAGCCTTAATCTGCTGACAAGTTAGGCACCTTGCCACATAGTCTACCACATCTCTCTTCATACCTGACCACCAGTATAAGACTTTCAAGTCTTGGTACATCTTCGTAGTACCCGGATGTAGAGAGTAGGGAGTGGTGTGAGCTTCATCTAGAATCTCTCGTCGAATATCTGGATCATTCGGAACACAAATCTGTCCTTTGTACCTCAATAGACCCATCTCTGAGATAGAGAAGTCCTTAATCGTTCCAGCTAGGACATTTTCCCTACGCTCAACTAACTGGGATCCTTTCCCTGTGCTTCCTTAATCCTCTCAAGGAGTGTTGACTGAAGAGTTATGTTGGCTAATTTACCAACCACTAACTCTATACCTACTCTGGCCATCTCCTCAGCCAGTCTGTCTGATATCTGTCTTGAACTATACAACTGACCTGGGCCCTTCCGGCTCAATGCATCAGCCACAACATTAGCCTTCCCAGGATGATATAAAATGTCACAATCGTAATCCTTTACCAACTCTAGCCATCTCCTTTGGTGCAGATTCAGATCTTTCTGGGTAAAGAAATACTTTAAACTCTTGTGATCAGTGTATATCTCGCACTTTTCACCATACAGATAATGCCTCCACACCTTAAGCGCGAATACCACCGCAGCCAACTCCAGGTCATGCGTGGGATATCTCTGCTCGTACTCCTTTAACTGCCTTGATGCATAAGCTATTACTTTCCCAGCTTGCATCAACACACATCCCAAACCCTGTCTAGAAGCGTCACAGTAGACCACAAACTTCTCGTTCTCTGTCGGCAGACTCAACACTGGTGCAGTAATCAATCGTCGCTTCAACTCTTTAAAACTATTCTCACACCGATCTGTCCACACATACTTAGTCTTCTTTCTTGTCAACTCTGTCAATGGAGTAGCAATTCTGGAGAATCCCTCTACAAACCGTCGGTAGTACCCTGCTAATCCAAGAAAACTTCTGACTTCAGGAACACTGCTCGGTCTAGGCCAATCTCTCACTGCCTCTATCTTACTTGGGTCAACCAGTATCCCCTCCTTACTAACGATATGACCCAAGAATGTAACTTGCGGTAACTAGAACTCACACTTGCTAAACTTAGCATATAGCTTATGCTCTCTCAATCGCTGCAATACCAGGCGCAGATGATGCTCATGCTCTGTCTCTAACCGGGAGTATACTAGTATATCGTCGATGAACACAATTACAAACTTATCCAGGTAGTCCTTGAAAATTCTATTCATCATATCCATGAAAGCTGCTGGGGCATTGGTTAATCCAAAGGACATAACCAGAAATTCATAATGCACGTACCTTGTCCGAAAAGCTGTCTTTGGTATGTCCTCCTCCTTAATTCTCAACTGATGATAGCCTAACCGAAGATTGATCTTTGAAAACACCGTACTCCCCTGAAGCTGATCAAATAGATCATCAATCCTAGGCAGTGGATACTTGTTCTTAATGGTCAGCTTATTCAACTCCCTGTAATCAATGCACATCCTAAGCGACCCATCCTTCTTCTTAACAAATAGCACTGGAGCACCCCATGGCGAGAAACTCGGTCTGATGAACCCCAAATCCAATAACTCCTGTAACTAAATCTTTAATTCCTTTAACTCTGCTGGAGCCATTCTATAGGGTGCCCTGGAAACTGGCTCCACCCCCGGTGCCAACTCTATGACAAACTCAATCTCCCGCTATGGCGGCAACCCCGGCAAGTCCGCTGGAAATAAGTCTGGGAACTCACATACTAATCTGGTTTCATTCGGTCCCACTGTCACCACCTTAGAAGTATCTACAACACTCGCTAGGAATCCTATGCAGCCTTCCTGCATCAGGTCTCTAGCCTTCAGTGCTGAAATCATAGGCACTCGCGGTCCATTCACCGTCACCACAAACACAAAAGGCACCTCACCTTCCGGTTCAAAAGTCACCATATGCCGCTTGCAATCAACCGTTGCTCCATACCTCATTAACCAATCCATTCCTAATATCATATCAAAATCATCCATATCTAATTCAACCAGATCAACAAACAGTTCTCTACCATCTATCTCTACTGGTAATGCTCTAACCCATCTCCTAGAGACTGCCAGTTCCCTTGTTGGTAACAAAGTCTGAAAATTCCTAGCATACACAATACTAGGTCTACAAAGCTGGTCTATCACCCTAGCAGATACAAATGAGTGGGTAGCCCCTGAATCAATCAATGCAGTATACAAAGAACCAGCGCTAGAGATCTGACCTGTCACAACTGAGGGACTAGCCTTCGCCTCAGTCTGAGTCAAAGTGAATACCCTGGCGGGAGCGAGACTGTCTCCCTGCTTTGGCTCTTCCTTCTTAGCTTGTGGGCAGTCTTTCTTCAAATGGTTGGCACTCCCACAAAGAAAACATGCCCTAATCCGGCCTTCACCCTGATGTCGCCGCCTGCATCGAGGACACATTGGAAAACTCCTCCAGTTGTCACCACTGCCCTGACGGCCACCAACAGAACCCCGCACTCTCCTATCAGAACTAGGAGGAGTAAATGAATATGGAACCCTTCTTTTCTGCTCATTGGGGCCACTGCCCCGACTAGACCCAACGAAAGGAGGCACCGTCCTCCTGGCATCACGCCTGACAGCGCTATCCTTCCATATCTGATCCTCAGCCCTCTCTGCAGTAAGGGCCTTATCCACTGCTTGTGCATAAGTAGTAGTCTCTGGAACCAGTGTAATATTCACATCACGGGCAATCATCACATTCAGCCCCCATATAAATCTATCCCTCCTGGCCGCATCTGTCGGCACTAGGTCTGGCACAAACTTCGCCAGTCTATCAAACCTCAAAGCATACTCTGTAACTGATAACCTGTTCTGAGTCAGGTTGATAAACTCATCAACCTTCGCAGCTCAAACTGATATGCTATAGTATTTCTCATTGAAGACACTCTTGAATTCTTCCCATGTCATGACTGCAACATTCCTCCGCTGTCTCACCACATCCCACCAGATGCGGGCATCGTCCCTAAACATATAGCTAGCACAAGCTATCCTTTCACTTCCTTCGACCCTCATAAAATCCAAGATCAAAGAAATCATGTTCATCCACTGCTCTGCCCGCAGTGGGTCCGATCCACCCTCGAAGGTAGGAGGTTGTTGCTTCCTGAATCTTTCGTACAAGGGTTCCCACCTGTTCTCAGTCACAGGCTGAACCGGCACTGGCGGCACATTCTGCTGTATCGGCAACCCTGCAACCTGTGGAGGGGCCTGTTGCCTCATCTAACGGAGTTCTTCCTCTATTCTCTGCAGTCTAGCCTCCATTTCGGCCAATATCTGCTGCCAGTTCTGCAGGGCAGGTGGAGGGTTCTGACCCTGATTGTCATCCTCGGCTCGATTGCCGCAGAGTCTGGACGATTGCCGAGGCATTACAACTATATGCCTGCAATCAATGACACCGCTTATCAAGAATGATAACAAAATCCAATTCCACCTCCCAATCTCACCAATCAACCAAAATCAACAATCCAAATATAATACAAATAGCATATAACACACAACAGGCCTTGCCCTGGCATCATGCATATGTTATTTCACTCATCATGCTCTTTATAAACTAAGCAAGCAAACAGGACAACCAAACACATATTCAAGCATAACAATCAACCATACCAATCAACCCTGAGTCGAGCTTTTCAATGGCAGCGTGCGTACATGTTCGGTCAATCTCCAGAACCAATAAACCTTGGCTCGCTCTGATACCAAGTTGTAATGCCCTACTACCTTAGAGCCGTTACTAAGTGAGGTTAAAATGTGCAATCAACTCGCTAAACGAGGTTTTTAAAACAAAAGTGTGATTAAGTGAAAGTCTAGGCTGTAATCTTTAAAAAGTACTATATTTCATTAAAAGTTCAAGAGTTTAACATTATTTACAACTCAAAGCAAGTTTATAAGTAATTAACCATCAAAACTAGGGTTTGTACAGCCATTCCTCAAAAATATCCCTAACCAAAGCAGTCGGGCAGGCCGAACATGTACGCGCCGCCCCCGCGCTCTCCGTACTCATGGCTGGTTGACTTTTTCTTTGCCCTTACCTGCAACACAGAGCACCCGTGAGTCGAAGCCCAGCAAGAAAGCTCAAATAGTACATAACATATGCATAATATACAGTCATCACAGCAGATAGCTCATATCTAGTCAGACAGTCCATAAAATCTAACACATATACAGCCATGCCATCCCAGAAGCGTTACCAAAGCCTGGGATCTCGGTCTACACCATAAGGATATCCCAGGTATCCCTTGGGGTCTCACCCTAGCCACGAGTACTCCATGTGCTAAGTGGTATTCCCGACCCCACTGCCGTTCTTGGCCCTTTGCTGTTCCCGGCCCTTCGCCGTTCCCGGCCCTTCGCCGTTCATTCTGCTATTTCCACATTTAGCATACTCAAATAACAATCAAATACATAATCATTCATGTAATGCTACATCCTAGAAATAACACAATCTAGGGCCGCGCCCTGCAACAAAACAATGGGCCCAAGCCCTGCTCTACGGGTGCTACAGTTTTCTTACCTGTATCCCGAGCTTCCGATGCCCCAAGGCCGCGAGCACGGTCCTCAACCCGAGCCTCTCCAAAGACCTAGTTACAACACATATAAAACATCCTTTAATACTAATCAATCCCAAAACCACTTCCCGGGACCAATCCCGTACTCTCGGGACCCCTAATTCCCTAAAACAATGCATTAGAGCCATCCCCCGAGTCCCTGGGCAAAAGCCCTAAAAACACAATTTTTGGCTGCTAAAAATGGCCTAGGGCCGCGGCACTCCCTTCAAGGGCCGCGGCGCCCAGTGGCTTTCCCCCATCCTGATGCAACCTCGCGCCGCGGCGCTCCTTCGCGAACCCAGATTTCTGGGTTTTTCCTTGCGTTTTTCCCGAGCCAAAACCATTCCAAATCATCCCAAACAAGTACCTAAGCCCCAAATTCAAT
The DNA here is from genome assembly GCF_963169125.1 of Humulus lupulus. Classification (NCBI taxonomy): domain Eukaryota; kingdom Viridiplantae; phylum Streptophyta; class Magnoliopsida; order Rosales; family Cannabaceae; genus Humulus; species Humulus lupulus. The sequence goes on from NC_084795.1 coordinate 157,107,352, forward strand.
TCAAAACCCCAAATGAACTCTTTAACAACCTATAAACATCATAACCAAACTCAATTACACAATCACACCCAAAAATCCACTCTTGAGCTCAAATTTCATAAACCTAAACCATGGCTTCTAGGACATAAACCATAGCTTGAAAAATATGAACCATGCTTATAAATTCTTAAACCACATCAGAAACTAAAATATAAACATGTTAGAACTCTTACCTCAATCAAGAATCTGGTTTGAACCCTTCTCAATTCCAACCTCCAACCTCTTTCCTCTTGGTTATCCTAGTTGAATTTCCAAATGAAACCAACCATATCCCCTTTAGATTTCCACACTCAATCTCTATAAATTCAGACTTAAAATCAACAAAAGCATAGCACAAACTCTTACCTCTGAACCACCTTGGCCTAAGCTTGATCTTGGTCACTTCAAACCTCTTGATCCTCCTCCTAAGACCCAAATTCAGCTTCTTTCTTCTGCTTTTCTTTTGTTCTATCTCTAGGTTTCAATTCTTAGCATAAACTAACTATCACCAAGTGTTATACGTGTATCCCTTTTTCCTTCTGCTGAAGGTTTCCTATCTTGCCAAATGACCATTCTACCCTTCCTCAAATATCCCTTCCTAACTAAGCCTCAAGGGCACCTTTGTCATTTCATATCTATATTACAATTCTACCATTTTCCCACCTGAACCTGTTACCCTCAGCAGTTACTAATAGTTACGCAAGTTACCAAATTTCCAGTTATCATTAACTCACAAGAACTCAATTTACAAAATCCCCAAAACACCCCTGGGCTCCTCCCGAGCCGGGTATAAAATCCCGTTGTGACTTTTGAGTTATCTAGCTCTCTAGGACCGTCTCGGCACGTGCATCACATTAATATCACCACATCCACGTGGTGCAAATCACATAATATAATTATCACATTTATGCCCTCAACGGGCTAAAATTACCAATTTACCCCTATCATGCAAACGGGGCTCACATGCATATTTATACTACCTAACATGCATTCTAATCACATACTCATTTAAATTCATATATTATCATGTTAATTCACTTATTGCCCTCCAGGCATGCTAATCAAGGTCCTAAACCTTATTAGCAACTTAGGGTGTTACAGGTACTGTTCATAGCGTGGCTGGTGCGCGCGTGGGTGGCGGACGGAGCGCGCGCGCATTGCAGCCAGACCAAAATTTTCAAACAAAAAATTTGAGCAATTTTTCAAACCAAAACTATTTTCTAATTAATTTTTAACATGTTTTTACGCAAAATAAAGCATATATAGAAATTAATAGCATAGAAAACACAACAAAATAACCTAAAAATTGCTAATAATCACAGAAAATTTAATATGCTTCATAAAAACATGAAAACCATCCAATTATTCAAACATATCAAATAATCCAATTTTAAACATGTTCATTCATGAAAATAAAGATTACCAAAGGCTCTAAGGCCAGTTGTTAGGAAAACTTATACAGGATCTTTATTTATTTTCATGTAGATATAATATTAAACAAATTAATATGAGATAACCTAGAACATGTTTCTAAAATTGAATTCCCTCACATACACATTTTCTATCCTCCTCTCTCTAGAACCTAAGGGAAACTCCGAGTTTTGAAGGAGAAACTTGAGAAAACAAGTTGGGAATTGAGCTGGAGGGAACTGGGAAATTAAAGCTAAAGCAAACAAGAATTTGCTGAGGATCTAAGCTGCAAGCTGAGGTAAGGTTTCAGGTTTTGATTGTTGAATTCGGTTGTATTATAGTTATAATTTAGATTTTGCATGAAGAGAAATTTCAAGACTGGTTTTGGGTATTTGACAAGTGTAAGGAATGGTTTATAGGTTGGTTATGATGTTTAGGCTACAAGGTTAAGGAATCTAAGCTTAGTTCTGAGTTTGGCTGATGACTGGGGTTGACTTTTGAGGTTTAGGCTCGAGGAAAAATGCAGGAAAAAGGCTAGTTTTCTGGGTTTAGGGACTCAGGTCACGGCCCTGTTCTTCGAGCGCCACAGCCTGTGTGCTTGAGGAGGCTGGAAGGCCTCTGTTCTATCTAGGCGCATCGCGACGCAAGGTATAGCGCACCGTGGCCAATGTCCTTCAACAGTGAGGCATTTTGCCTCTGACTTGAGCGCGTTGCAGCCCTTAAGGGGCTGGCTGTGACTCAAATGCAAAGTTATGGCTGTTTAAGGGTTTTAAGCTCGGGAACCCAAATGTTAAGGATCGAGAATGATCCTACTACCCGGGTTGGCATAATCCAAGGTCCCAGAGGCTAGATTAATATTCCAAAGTTATTTATTGGATTGGAATTTGATAGTTATCCACTATTGCTTGTGACTAGAATTATTGTTAAGGCTCAGGACTGAGGATCGTGCTCGGGACTGCTCTTTATCTACCGCTCGAGACTCGAGGTAAGAAAACTGCACCCATGTGGTTGTGAACGGGAATGAGATTCCCTGTAATTGAACGTGTGTATGTTCTGTAACTTATATGACTGTTATGTGTAATATGAAAGAACGACCTAAGGGTGTCAGGGCTGATGATAAGCGTACTGAACGCAGCTCGGCCTAAGCGAGCCGAGATCAGCTAGATAAACAGAGGGTTCGACCTAAGGGCCCCGACACCTGAACATTTGTATTACTGATCGAGATATATGCTTAAAAATATATGTTTACCGTCATTTAACTTAATACTTGTACTCTGCTAATTAATTGAATTAATTGGATTGAAGTTTATTATATACTCTTGTTGTTGTCTATGCTTGTTGATTATGGTTTTCTTGTTGGGCCTTGGCTCACGGGTGCAACGTGGTGCAGGTAACCGCAAAAGGATATTGGACCAACTGTGAGTTGGAGAGCTCTGGGGGCGGAGTGTACATCGTCAGCTGCTCGACCACCACAGTCGAGGGATTTTACAGGAATTAGAGCTATAAACCGGATTTTGTCGTTAGACTGGCATTTGTTGTACCAGTTTTTTAGGGTTGTTTTCCACCATGTAAATACTATTTTTGGGATCCCATGTATCAAACATTTGTTTTAATTAAAATTAACCATTTATGATTAAAATATTTTGATCCTAACCTGACAGTTCACGTTAAAATCACATTTATGTTCAAACGACTTGGTTAGCAAGTCTTACACTATTTTAAACACACAGTGTAACGATCTTGGTTATCCAAGGCGTTACATTTTGGGACGCAATTATGGTATTGGTACTACTTTGGGGTGAATTTTGAGGGAATTGGCTTGGAGAAAGTGTTTGAAAAACTGGGTTCGCAGAGTCGCGCTACGACCCCCATGAACTCAGAGGCCAGGACTGTTCCCTGAACCGCCTTTGTGCCATGGCGCTTGGTGGGTTGCGCTGCGGCCCCTATCCAGTGAAAATGAGGGTTGGGCTCTCTGACTTGTGGAGAGCACGACACTTAGTGAGGGGAAAAGTAGCTCAAATTGGGGTTATTGGCCAAAGTAGGTTTTGGGTGGCGAGAACTCAAACCTAAGGGCTCGAGAAGGATTCTACTACCCGGTTTAGTAGAATTCGAGGTCCCGGAGACTAGAACTCAGACTAGAAGTCTTTATTTATTTGATATTGATGAAGATCACTTATTATGGTTGTGACTAGGGTACTGCTATGGCTTGGGACGGGATCATGCTTAGGGGTCGTTGTTAATTAACTTGTGCTTAGACCAGAGGTAAGAAAACTGCACCCAATTCGTGATATATGTGATTAAGGCTTGGCCCAGTTATTAAATGTAGATGTGATTAGGGCTCAGGGCCCTGTGAACGAGCATGATTATGATTATGTCTGTGATTGCTTGATTAAGTGTGTTTGAATGCTCTGTATCTGGATAATTATTAAATGATGTATGCTTGTTTGCATTATCTGACTGAAATGGCTTGACTTATAAGTCAAGGACAGTAATAGCGCGTTGGGCGCTGGTCGAAAGCATTGACTTATAAGTCAAGAGCGGCAATAGCGTGCTGAGCCCTGGCCAATATGGCTAAGCCTAATCTGGAGCGTGATATACACTTGATCGACCCTTTGGTCGTTAGGAAATTAAAGCGCTAGGTAAGTTGGGCCAGCACTAGGCTAGTTATACAGAGGATATGGAAGTGGGCCCCGAGGTGAATCTATAGTCCCATATCCTAGGGAAACGGGCCCCCATATGACTTATTAGTCATTCGTTTAGGGCAGCGGCCCCAGGGTGACTCTATTGTAACGCCCTACTACCTTAGAGCCGTTACTAAGTGAGTTTAAAACGTGCAATCACTCGTTAATCGAGGTTTTTAAAGCAAAAGTGTAATTAAGCCATAATCAGAGTAAAAACTTTAGAAATAACTCTATACCATTGAAAATCATAAAAGTTTAACACTTGGGATCCCAAAATACTATTTAGAAATATTTACAACATATAAATACAACCAAGTCAGCTAAACGACAAAATCTAGGTTTTATTACATTCATCTCCCAAAATCCACTGGCTATGGCAGCCAGGCGGACCAAACATGTACACGTCGCCTCATGCTTGCTACACTCAAGGTTGGTTGACTTTCTCCTTGCCCTTACCTGCACCACAGAGCATCCGTGAGCCTAAGTCCAGCAAGAAAACCCACAAACAGATAACATATGCAAAAATCAACACATAGCATATAAACAGGCCATCAATAGGCTGAACACATACGGCCAAGCCGACCCAGGCGCTTTACCAGGCCCTGGGTTTGCGGTCCACACTGTGAGGATATCCCAGGTATCCTTTAGGGTCCTGCCCTGGCAGCTTGCACACCACGTGCTCAATACTGCTCCCGGCCCCTTGCCGTACTCGACCTTGCACTCAACGTGCCCAACGCTGTTCCTGGCCCTTTGCCGTTCCCGGCCCCTGCCGACCTCGGCCTACACCGTTCCCGGCTCTTGCCGATCATTTACACAATAGCATTCATAGCAAAGTAAACAAATACTGAACACTAACAAGTTCAATCAAAGGGCTATGCCCTGCAATTCAAACATATTGGGCTCAGCCCTGCATACAAGCTCTATGGGAACAAGGGTTTTCTTACCTGCGTCCCGAGCTTCCCGAGCACAATCCCTTAACTTGAGCCTTGTCGAACCCTAGTCACAACACATAATAACATTCATCCATCAAGTTCCAACCCATTAAATAGCTTTAAATCACAATTCTAGTCTCCGGGTCATTGAGTTTCACCAAACATGGTAAAAGATTCAATCCCGAGCACCCTAGGTTAAATTCCAAGCCTAGAATCTCAAAATCCCTTAAGGGCCGTAGCATTAGCCAACCATGCCACGACATGGCCCCAACCAGAGGCCTCCAAATGCCCAAAAACAGGTAAGGGTCGCGGCATTACTCAGGCCATGCCGCAGCCCGCTCTCCTTCCTCAGCACACAACAGATTCGAAGGGCCACGGCTCAGCAAGAACAATGCCGCGGCCCAACCCTTCGAACCCAGAAAAATCCTCCATTTTTGACACCCAAACCTCTCTAAAAACCACCCACAATCATCCCAATTTCACAACTCAATTATCCACAAACTTTCCACAAGGTTCCAGCAACAAAACCTAGACTAAAAACCCATTAAAAATCCATTTCAATCTCTGAAATTTTCTAACTCAAGAACTCAAAACTCAGCCATGGAAACACTATAATTCAACCTTCAAACTTTAAATTAAAGCTTACCTCAACTGCAGAACCAATCCTCCAAGTGTTTTCTGGCTTAATTCCCAAAGTTCCAGCCTTAATTCACTCTTCAAATTCAGATCCCAAAAACCACTTAGAACATACTCAATATCACATAATTTTCAACACAGAAAATGAGAATCAATCCTTACCTTAATCCTGGTCGAATTCCTTTGCTTAAGTTGAGCTAATCCCTCAAAATTCAAGCCTAAGTTACAGAGCCCTCAGCTGAATTCCTTAGCTTCCAAGAGTTTCCTTTGTTTTGCCTTAGAGAAAAATAGAGAGAGAGAAGAGGAAGACTTAGGTCAGTTTCTACAAGTCTCTAAATGATTCTTTCTTTTTGTTTTATTTAACTTAGTCTATGTGGTTACCTCAAGGCTCGGGGTACCAAAACGTCCCCGAGGGCAGAATGGTAAATTTCCCCAACATTCCCTCCTAAACATTCTAACCTCAAATATATCTCCAAATACTTATTTCCATAACCCGATAACCCCATAATACATCTAAACCCAAAGTACCCCTCGACTCGCCCTGAGTCAGATTCTTAACCTCGTTGTGACTTTCTGGCTATTCGCTCCCCAGGACTGTCTCGGATCGCGCTACGCAGAAATATATATCACATGCATATCATATTTATCACATTTACGCCCTTAACGGGATAAAATCACAAACATACCCCTAACATCCAAACGGGGCCCACATGCATATTTAATTCAACTAAACATGCATCATTATCACATATTCACATAAATTCACATATTAACATATTAAATCATTTATTGCCCTCTAGGCACGCTAATCAAGGCCCTAAGCCTTATTAGCAAATTCGGGTCGTTACATCTATGGTCATGTATTTAGGGCAACAGGCCCTGGTGTGACATTGTAGTCACTTATCTGGATAGAATGCATGCATGAGTAGGGTTATTACTGCTAGGCATACTTATTATGATTCTGTGATATGTTATTAATCGCTTATGAGCATGTTGAAATTTTCTTGCTGAGCCTCGGCTCACAGGTGCTTTGTGGTGCAGGTAAAGGGAAAGGGAAGCTGGACCAGCCATGAGTTGGAGAGCTTCGATGGCGACGTGTACATATGCAGTTGCTCGACCACCACGGTCAGGGTTTCTCAAAGGAACTAGGGTCAGACCCTATTTTTCCACTTAGGTCGGCTAGTTGTAACTTTTGAATTTTAATTAGCCTTTTAAACGTTATTTTGGGATCCTATGTATGAACGTAAACATTTTAATGAAATGATTATTCCTTTTGACCAAAATTTTTAACCCTACACTGTTAATCACGTTTAGCTATACGTTTATGGCCAAGAGACTCATTTAGAGAGTCTAATGCTATTTAAAACACACAATGTAACGGTCTTGGTTATCCATGGTGTTACATAAAGAGTCCTAAATCAACCTTTTGAATCCTACGTGCCCACACACATCCTTGTGTGTTTGAGGATTGGTCTGGAAGAACAAGGTGTGAGCTTTCAGAATTAGGATTGGAAGATCGTTGATTTATACAAAAAGATTCATGGATACTTGATAGGCTTCAAGAGGTAATCTCTAATCTATTTGTATGTGATTTAATATATCTATATATGTATGATCCTGGCTAGTATTAATAAAATTTAAAAACCCAATTTTTGGTGCGTATCTCTGATTTACACTTTTAATACCAATAAAAGCATTGTAGCAAACCAAAGTAGTTTAAAAAAAAATCAAAATTGTCATTTTAAAAGTGCAGACTCCCCAAAGGTCGGGCCACATGTACACTTTCGCAAGCAAACCCAACATTCACTGCATAAGCTTTTCTTTGTCCTTACCTACAACATAAACCACAAAGTAAGCGATAACGCTTAGTAAAATCGGTCTGACAAGATGGAGCAGAAATAAATAACAAGAACCAATGACCAAGTCATTATTCGAACAACAAATAACTTACACACTTTGTATTCTAGATAAATCTGAGCCCTAATCAAACAATTAAAGAACGCCTAAGCGCCTTGGTGGTATCTCAATACCTTGAGCAGAATCAGCGAAACATAAACCCTACATACAAATCAATCCAGAGCAGAAGCAGAACAATAACCAATAATATAACTTGACCCTAGAAGCCAATTTGGGAATTACCAAAAGTATCCCCTAGTATCTCATCTCAAATTGCAGTGGAGACTCAAGTCTCTGCACTAATATATAAATTATGAATCCCTCTCAAGGATAACCAATGGTTATCTAGGGCATTTATACTAACTTAAACGGGGTTGGTGGATCCACACCGACACATTGAGACCCCTAAGCTACTTGGCATACTTACCTTCTGGCTAATTGTCACGGTAACTAACCGGGCCAATAAATCATATATCACAATGGGGCATAAGAATTCTCTAGGACATACTTATCTCCAGCCAAAGTCCCACGGTTGTGAATCTGACTAAAACAATATTCCATAACAAAGCATAAGCACCCCCAAGATCATGTAGACTCCTAAGTTACTCAGTGCTTATCTTGAGGGTCACGGGCATTACCCAAACTATAATACATAATGTTTCACAACAGAGCATAAACATTCCTTTGGACATACTTATCTCAAGGGTCTTGGGTGCGACCCAAACCACAATACATAACATCTCACAACAGAGCATAAGCATTCCCCATGACATACTTATCTCAAGGGTCTTGGGTGAGACCCGAACCACAACACATAACATCTCAGATGAAGCGTAACTACCACCTAGTCATTATCTCTAAATAAGCTTTCTCTCTAACTAGCATATAAGCCCTACTTCTAGCAAGCAACACACTAGTTCGTTCATGTTGTAGACAAGTAAATCATAGACTGACATACCAGCTGTCATTTGCTGGATACGATAAATCCTCCCACGGAGAATCCTGTCTTCTTAGCCAACATTGTAACTAGCATATAGTCTCAGATTAATTATGGCATTATAGTAGATTATTATTCTACTTTGGGCATTAAGGTCACAATCGAATACCCATTAAGGGTATTATCGTCCTCACACTTTTTAAGTCATAACACAGTATTTAAGTTTTTGGAAAAATTCCCACAACAGGTCTAGTTATTTGAAAGTTGTCTTTTACAAAATTTCCCGCTCCGTTTTCACTATCGGACCTAGTCGGAAAAATATAGTTTTGGAATTGTCAAGCTTTACCAATTTTACCATTTCTTCAATAAGTTACCAAAAATTTAATACTTTTTGGTAAAATTACTTAAATTGTTAACTTTGATAAATTAGGTTAATTTAATTGATTAAGAAATAATTATAAAGTTTGTGATAAAAATTAGTTTGTTTTTAAGAAAAATTAAGAGAAAGTTGATTTTGTTGACCTATGAAATTGGCCAACAGTCATATGTACGATATACGACACCTTTTGAACGATATAAATGTAAATATACGACAGAGTACAAATATCTAAACAAAACACACAGAAATTTATAGTGGTTCAGCTCTGTTCTGGTGAACAGTAATAACCTAATCCACTTAGTATTTAGTATTGAATCACTCAATTGACAATTACAAAGATGAACTGAAGAGTTCACTCGTCACAGATTTTCCCAGAAGTTAATCCAAATGATCGATCCAAAAGTCTCTCAATATGCTCTCCTCTTACTCTCAAATGAAGCCCTGGGCCCTTTGTTTATAGTACCTATGGGTTGTTACATGATCAGCAAGACTGGGGATCATGGTTTGGTACACGATCATTGGGAGTGGAGATACGTGTCCACCTTCCCATGATTATGAGATCGTGGGTCATCTCGTCGTTTCTCTGGATCGTGGTTGACCATGCACGATTGAAACCTTCGGGAAAATGCTAAGTCTTGGTTGGTCTATGAGACTTAGGTGCCAGGCCAGATGACCCTTTAGAGCTTGGGTGTTAGGCCTGTTGATCTTTTGGGTGTTAGGTCTGTTGATCTTCTGGGTGCTAGGCCTGTTGATTTCAGCTTGAACGAGTGTGATTTTTATCCAGCGAAGTGTATTTGGAAGTTTAGGCCAACCACCCTATGAAGAATAGGGTGGGCCAACCACCCCATGTGGTTCTTAGGTCATGCTAGGCTGATCACCCCTAGGGGTTGGGGTCAGGCCAACCACCCCTAGGGGGCTAGGGCCAGATTGACCACCTCAAGGGGGTTTAGGCCTAGTCAACTTCCCTATAGGTCCTGGACCTATCATCTTTGTTCATCGGTCTTTTTCAATACTTTGTCGTTTTTTCCATGACTTGTGAGGCCACGTGACGCTTTCTCATTCGTCACATCGTCTCTTGAATTTTGAGGGATAACATTTGCCCCCCAAGTTTATCGTACTGTATCCAACATTACAGTAAACTTGATCTGGCCCGAGAAACATATCGTAGCAGTACTCTAACAGCAAAGTCCATCGGGACATTACGTAGTACTTTATCAACCATCGATAATTTTCTCAACACATATTTTTCAAGGATTCTGATCCTAAAAATAGCTACATTTTTCAAAGATTCGACTCCTAAAAACATAATCTGTTTCTCAAGGAATCTTTTTTAATTCTTAAAAACGATAATATTTTTCAAGGAAAATTGTAATTCCTAAAAATAATCATATTTTTCAAGGAAAATTAATTTCCTAAAAATCTAATATATTTTTCAAGGAATTTTTAATTCCTAAAAAATATAATATATTTTTCAAGGATATTAATCCTTAAAAATACAAATATTTTTCAAAGAAATTTGAATTCCTAAAAATACAAGATATTTTTCAAGAAATTTGAATTCCTAAAAATATGGTTAGCCTAAGAGGCTATAAGTAAGGACTCACTCATCATATCCCTGACCTATGTGCATACTTCAAGGAAATTATTAGTTGTGAAATTCCCCAACTCTTCATCAACTTTGCGTATCTTTTCTTGGGTAAGTATTCTCTCCCAATCTTTAAGTCTTTGATGAATCTGTCTAAATTTCCTTGCTTTGCTCTATTTTGATTTAAAACAATTGACTTGTTTGAATCAAAAAACTTGTTTTCAATCAAAGATTGGCTTAATCCTTGTTTCTTTTTGCGTGATGCTTTAGGGTTTAAAGGTATGTAGGCCGACCACCCTTAGATTTTCCTTAGCCTAGGCAATTTCCAAGCCTACGAATCCCATCATAGGTCGACCACCCTAGGGTTTCCATAGCCTGGGCGATTTCCAGGCCTACAAATCTCATCATAGGTCGACCACCCTTGGGGTTTCCCTATCCTGGGTGATTTCCAGGCCTACAAATCCCATCATAGGCTGACCACCCTAGGGTTTCCCTAGCCTGGGCGATTTCCAGGCTTATAAACCCTATGATTGGGCGATTTCTAGGGTTTATGATTAAGGCATAAGCGATTTCAAGGTTTACAATTCAAGCCTAGGCAACATTTCCCATGCCCTGGGCGATTTCTAGGGTTCCCAAGCCTGGGTGGTCGACCCAAACCTTAACATAGGCCGACCACCATACTCCCTGGGCGATTTCTAGAGACCCAAAATCTAGGGTGGTCGGCCCAATCATAGGCCGACCACCCGGGACCCTTAAAAAAAATTCCTTTTTATTGATCTCCTTATGGTTTTCCTTGTTCTGCATGATTTATTGGAGACTTGAACCTTAGCCCTCTAGCATTTTTCTGAATTTTTCATCCTAGGATGGTCGCCCAAAGGTGTTAGGCCAACCACCTATGACATTTCCTTCCCGTTTTGTAAGCTTAGGTCCTAGGTTGACCCTCATTTGTGACTTTGATCAATTTTTCCTTTGATTTCTTCACTTTTGCTCCTTTGTAATGGATATGCCCCCAGTTACTGGCCTATATGGTTCATGATAGGGAGCTTCATTACGTCGATATACTAACTTTACTTTTTACCCTTTCTTTGTTGCAGATGTCCAGCTCCTCTTCGCCTGACAAGTCTTTGAGCGAGCGTACTCCCCAATAGCTGTTGGAAAGGGTGAAAAGGACTTTTCCTTGTTCTGCTATATATTTATTCAATGAAGAAGATTTCTTAAAAAGGTATAGCCCAATGGCGAGAGTAAAACAGACAACTCGGCAACCTTCTGAAGATGATCCTCACATTGCCAGGCATATCACTCAGGGCCTTCGCCTAGTTCTTCTCAGATCTCTTCTCAGCATAGTACTCCCTGTGGCTCTCAGGGCACATCTCATCGAGGTGCATCTCAGGCTCTCAGACATGGTACCACTCTGCCTAGTGGTACTTTTATGCATTGAGGTCATTCTTCTCAGCGAAATTTGTCTGGTTAGCAAGACTCCTCGCAACACCCTTCTCATCGAGATACCAGTCGGGTTCCCCATCACTCTTCTTCTCAGCGAGAGTATACCGAGGGCTCTCCTTGCCAGGCTACTCACCCTTAGGAGCGTTTTATTCACAAGTTCCAGCCTAAGGTGGCTCCTACTTCTCCTAAGAGCAAGATAGTCTCACTAGTTGCGCAGCAGAAGAAGAGGGCCCACATGTATTGAGCTATGAGGATCTAGAACTGGAGGCAGACTTGTCCTATGAAGAACAACCAGTTCAGATTCTAGACACGAAGAACAAGGTCCTGAGGAACAAGATTATACCTTTAGTTAAGGTATTATGGAGGAATAGCAAGGTCGAGGAAGCGACCTGGGAGCTGGAGGCGGATATGCAGACTCAATATCCTGAGCTGTTCAGGTAAAATTTCAAGGATGAAATTTCTGTAAGGAGGAGATAGTTGTAACGTCCCAAAATTTCCTAATAAGGCTCAGGGCCTTGATTAGGGCGCCAGGATGGCAATATATGGAATTATGTGCTTATTTGTTATATTTAATTGTAATTATGTGATTATATGATTAGTTGTGCATGTTTAAAGGTATTAAATATGCATGTGGGCCCGCTTAATATTAGAAGGGCAATTATGATAATTTGGCCTGTTGCGGGCATAATTATATATCTATGTGCATATATGTGATATATGTGAGAGACCACAGGTTTATGTGGGTTACTCGGCACGAGGCGATCTTAGGGAGCAAGTTAGCAGGAAAGTCACAATTGGGCTCAATACCTGACTCGGGGCGAGTCGAGAGGTATTTTAGGTATTAGGCATTTAATTGGGTTATCGGGTGATGGAAAGGAATAATTGGAGATATATTTGAAATTAGTGAGTTTAGGAGGGAGTATTGGGGAATTTTACCATTTTGCCCTCGAGGACGTTTTTGGTACCCCGAGCCTTGGGATTAGCTTAAGTCATTTAAGCCTAAGGAAACAAAAAGGAAACCTTCAAAAATACACTAAGCCGACTCTTTTTCTCTCCATTCACTCTCTTCCTCTCAAAAGCTTATTCAAGCTTGATATTGAAAAACTAAGGGGATTTGTGGCTAGAAACTACAGAATTAGGAGCTTGGGATTGGGTTTCGGATTGCTCGTGGCTAGAGGGTCTTCACTTATAGTTAAGGTAACCATTTGAACTCTCTTTTACAGTTGAATTTATGTGTTTCCATGGCTATTTTAGTGTGTTCTTGAGGTGCTCTTGAACCAACCAGCTTATGAATTGAATTGGTGATTTAATGAGTTTTAGGATTGAATTTTTATTGGGTTTTGTTGCTGGGAACATGTTAGAACTATTGTGGTAATTGAATTATAGCTTTGGAGTGAATATGGGTTAGTATGGAGTGGATTTGGTTGCTGAAAATGGATGAATTCCCGGGTTCGAGGGGCCAAGTCGCGGCTGTGTTGTTGTGAAGTCGCAACTTAGCTTGAGCCCAAGGCCTTGGGGAAGCCTCTGCCTGGGGGGCGCACCGCGACCCGTTAGGGCAAGTCGCGGCCCGTGCCCCTTGACAGAGGGGAGGAGGTTGCTTATAGGAGGGGCGTGCCACGACCCACAAGGCCAGGTCGCGGCCCGCCTGGGCATTTTGGCCTTAGGGAGTTGTTTTAAAAAGGAACCTTTTTCTTAGGGCTCGGGATCGATTCCACTTCCTGGTTTAGTGGAACTTGAGACCCCGAAGGCTAGGACTCGGTCCAAAAGCCTTTATTCGATTGTTGTTGATGGAATTCTATTTTATGGTTGTGACTAGGTTACCGCTAAGGGCTCGGAACCGAGATCGTGCTCGAGTGTCGTTCTTATTTACACTTACTTAGACCTGAGGTAAGAAAAATGCACCTAGTACGTGTTATATGTGATTAGGGCTTGGCCCGATTGTTATCAATTATCATGATTAGGGCTTGGGCCCCAAGAACATTTATATTTAAGCTAATGCTTCATATGTTGGTCGATACTTGCTTAAGTGTTCTATAATTGTTGTATGCATTCCGTGGTTAGGGCATGAGGCCCCATTAAATAAGTATGATTAGTATTGTGAGAATGGTTATTCGATGGTGTTATGCGATTAACATGCGTGCTTATTTGTTGGGATATGCCTATCCGTATCTGTTTCTGTATTATGGTCTGTATTCCTGGATTAGGACTTGACTTATCAGTAAAGGACGACAATAGCGCATTGCGCTCTTGTCGAAAGGCTTAGGCCTGAACCAACAATGTATTATTACGTTGGCCGACCCTATGGTCGATGAAACATTAAAGCGCCAGGTACGTTGGACTAGCTCTACAGCTGGTGACTCTACGGTCACGTAGCTTGGGCATAGGCCCCGGGATTGACTCTATGGTCAATTGTATAGGGAAAAAACCCCAAGTTGGTCCAATGACCATTTGTCTGTAACTGAATGATGATATCTGGAGGTTTATATTCTTTGATTATGCACATGTTGAGTTTTCTTGCTGAGCCTTGGCTCATGGGTGCTTTGTGGTGAAGGTAAGGGGAAGGGAAAGCTTGACCAGCCATGAGTTGGAGAGCTTCGATGGCGGCGTGTGCATATGCGGCTGCTTGACCATCACGGCTGGGGACATCTCAGAGGAACTAGGGTTATAGCCCTATTTTTGCCGCTTAGGCCGGTTGAATGTAATTTTGATGAATATTCACCTTTTTAAAAGCTGATTGTAATGTTTTGGGATCCCATGTTTGTACGAAACTTTTTATATAAAAGTCAACAGTTCTTTTGACCAAAATTTTTAATCCTAACCCTTGACATTAACCTTAGTTACACATTTTAAACCAAATGGCTTGGTTAGCAAGTCTGACACAATTTTAAAGTACACAGTGTAACGATCCTGGATTAGGAGGACGTTACAGATTTTTCTTGCTTCTACTTGATCTGGAAGTCCAACAAAAATCTGAACTTGGATTTCCTCTCCAAGAAGAAGCAAGCGAAGGAGCTTAAGAAGTGTCTGGCTCGTGAGGCTGTCGAGGCTCAGGGCGGTCTTTCTGATGATACTCCTCGCCCTAGTTAGTCTTCTTTTGGTCTTTCATTCTTTGTCTTTCCATTTGTGCCATTGGTCACTTTGTACTTGACAGTTTTTACATGCGACGTTTTATGCCTTTATGGTTTTTTGTTATGAGTACTCAGCGTATTGATTGAATTTTTTTATTT
This sequence comes from Humulus lupulus, assembly GCF_963169125.1. NCBI lineage: Eukaryota > Viridiplantae > Streptophyta > Magnoliopsida > Rosales > Cannabaceae > Humulus > Humulus lupulus. The sequence continues at coordinate 157,122,496 of NC_084795.1, forward strand.
CCAATGCTTACTAAGTATATCAACTCACAACCCTCATTGGTTCAGGTATCAGTATACTCTGAACACATGTATTTCACATGCCATACTAACCTTACTCCTTTACGCTTTTAATGCTAACAACCATGGTAATGTGAGTAGTATGATACTTCACCAAGTACCACGAACAAAACGATTAGGGCGACCACCCCATGGGTGATAGGCTGACCACCCTATAGGGTTGATGGTCTGGTCGACTACCCTATAAGGGACATGGCTAAGAGTCTCTCTACCAATGGCTTAATCAGCCTACGTGGACTCTTAATTTTCCTTAAAGTATGCCACATGTCACTTGGTGAAAACACAAACAACCAAAATTTATTTGAAAAACCATTAGGACTGAGCTTCTCCTTTCTCTCATAGTTTCTTGGCAACCACAGAGATATCTAGAGTGCTATTTTCTTAGAAGGTATTCGTAACGCCCTGGATAGCCAAGACCGTTACACTGTGTGTTTATAAATATGCAAGACTTGCTAATCAAGTCATTTAACTCGAAACGTGTTACTGATACTATAGTTGAACTAGGGTTAAAAGATTTTGGTCTCAAAATCTCTATTTCTTATAAACAAACATTTTCCTTACATGGATCCCAAAAGTAGTAAAGTTAAAAGATAGTCTACAAAATTTTAGGATTGAAATACAGTTATTAGCCACTCTAAGGCAAAACAGACAATTAAGCTTTTCTTGTCCTGTATCACTCCTCGGCCGTGGCGGCCGATTAGTTGACTATGTACATTCAGCCTCGAAGTTCTCCACCTCAAGACTGGTCCAACTTGCTCTTGCCTTTACCTGCACCACGTAGCACCCGTGAGCCAGGGCCCAACAAGAAAACACCATAACAGAGCATAATCATTAAGCAAACAACCAGATAACTCATGCAGTATAAACATGTGCTCAACATTCCAAATATCCATGTTATTCAAGTATTTAGCATATCAAGTACACCATTTCATATCAATAATCATTTCACATATGATAACTAGGGTTAACGCCCTTAGGCCGCACCCTCTATTTATCCCACTGACTCCGGCTCGCTTAAACCGAGCTTAGTGAATATTAAGCTGTCCTCAGCTACCAGTGGCCGAGCCGCGCCCTGTACGCAAGTATTATTTACGACACCCTAAGGCCGTTTATCACATGTCACATGGCATAATACCATCTATGACATCATACATATATAGGGAGCTCTTAGTCCCATCACAAACACATAACCGGGTACAATTTTCTTACCTTTAGATTTCGCTAGCTTTGTTCAATTTGATCCTCAAGCACGATCCCGTCTGAGCCCTAGCGTACACCTAGTCACAACCATAGATCAGAATCATCACCGAACCTCAAATCCAAAACCTAGCCTCGGGACTAATCCTGAGCCCTCGGGAAGCCCTAATTCCACCAAATGGGGTGGTGGAATCAAACCCCGAACCCCCGGGCAAAAACCCTTAGAAATAACCCAAAAACCCCTTTCTGGGAACAGGGTAGCGCTACATCACCCTAAGGAGAGCGCTATAGCGCTACAAGCAGAGCCAAAAGGCTTTGGAACTTCAGGGCCTAGCGTTGTAGCGCCCAGTGACAGCGCTAGCCACAGCACAACCCAGCACAGATTTTTCTTCTTCGAATTTTTCCGAGCCAAACATTTCCAAAACTCAACCAAACCTCAACCAAACTTCAAAACAAGCCTCCCAACATCCTCAACTCATCCCATAAGTCCCAACCACAAGAAATTCAATCACATGCACCCCAAAACACAAAATTCACCATGGCTGAACCTAGAGCTCAAAACTCAACAGAAATCAACTGAAATCACAAAACTTAAACCAGAGTTTCTTACCTTTGATGGATGAGCTCAACCTAGATTATCCTCCACACTTGCTTATCCTTCACCTCCTCAAAGCTTCATCCTCAATTCCCTAAAATTCCCACCAAAACTCAGCTCAAAACCCATATTAATACTAAGAACCAGAAACTGAGTTACAACCTCAAGACCTTACCTGTAACGACCCAAATTCGCTAATAAGGCTTGAGGGCCTTGATTAGCGTGCCAGGAGGGCACGAAGGGATTCATGTGTGATTTCATGAGTTAAATGCATGGTTATGATTTAAAGCATGTTATTTGGCTATTTGTTTAACTGAGATGCATGGCTATGTTTACTAGTATGCATGTAGCCCCGGATCGTGTTAGAAGGGCGTAATTGTAAGTTTGGCCATGTTGGGCATAACTATGTTGGTATGTGATAATTGTATTCCGTGAATTGTACCACGTGAGTGTGGTTTTATTATTGTGATGCACGTGCCGAGACGGTCCTAGAGAGCTAGTTAACTTCAGAGTCACAACGGGATTTTGTACCCGGCTCGGGAGGAGCCTAGGGGTACCTCGGGAATTTTATGATTAAGTTGAGATTTAACGGGTAATGGTTATTGGAGATTTAGTAACCTGGGTAACCATTAGTTATTGCTATGAGTAACAAGTTTAGTTGGAAAATGGTAAAATTGAAATATTAGCGAAAGGACTAGAGTACCCTTGAGGACTTAGTTGGGAAAGGATCATTTGGAGGGGTAGCATGGTCATTTGGCAAGGGTAATAGGCAATTCTCAGCTGGGTTTTAGTGGGTCACGGTTTGGGTATTTAGGGGCATTTGTTGGTCTTGATAGAGTTGGAAGAGAAGAGAAAAGAGAAGGAAAAGTTAGGGCATGAAGAAGAAGAAGATGAGTGGAGGAGCTGAATTGGAGACTTAGGAGATGAAGGAAGCTTAGGGATGGATTCTCCATTTGAGGTAAGGAATTTTATACACATTTAAGGCTTGTTTCTGTTATGGTTTGATGAATTTAAGCATGGTTTAAGTTTGGTTTTGGGTTTTATATTTTCTGAAGTTGAAAATCAAAGATGTGGGTTTTGGGGATTTGATTGTGTGTTTGGTTTCTTTGATTGTGTTTCTGAGTTGTTAAATGGTCTATTTGAAGTTTGGAATTGGATTTTGGGGGCTTAGGTTTTGTTTGGGCTGTTTTGGAGATGTTTTGGATGATGAAATGCAGGGGAAAAACCCAGTTTTTCTGGGTTCGTGTTGGGGCGCCGCGGCCCTGTTCTTGGGCGCCGCGGCGCAAGGCTGAAGGCAGGAGGGGATGGGGCCTCTGACTTGATTAGCGCCGCGGCCCTGTAGGGCTGAGCCGCGGCGCTAGGCCATTTTCAGGGGTTGGAAATTTGCATTTTTCAGCTTTTGCTCCGGGGGTTCGGGGGATGTTTCCGATAAATTGTTTTAGGAATTTGGGAGTTCCGAGAGTGTGGGTTTGGTCCCGGGAGGCGGTTTTTGATTTGATTAGTATTGAGGGACGTTTCTTGTGTGTTGTGACTAGGTTTTGGTGAGGCTCATGCTAGAGGACCGTGCTCGCGGCTTTAGTGCATCAGGAGGCTCGGAATTCAGGTAAGAAAACCGTAACACCCGAGAATAGGGCATGGCCCCACTGTGTGATTGTAGGGCATGGCCCCAGATTGTATTATGTGCAAATGTTTAACCTTAAATGAATCATGATGTGTGTGAATGATTATTTCGAATGTACTATATGTGTGATTATGATGAAATGAACGGCAAGGGCCGAATACGGCGTAGGCCGGGGCGGCCGTGGGCCGAAAGTAACACCTAGCACATGGGATGCTATAATCAGGGCGGGGCCCGGTGGATACATGTGTTATGTTATATTCAGGGTGGGACCCAAGGGATACATGAGTTATCCTCGCGGTGAGAACCGAAACCCCAGGCTTTGGTAAGGCCTCTGGGGCGGCATGGCCGTGCTTGTTTATTATGATGGTTTTCCTATTTATCAGTGAATTATGCCAGCAATATGAATTGCATATGTTATGTATTATTTGGGTTTTCTTGCTGGGCTTCGGCTCACGGGTGCTCCGTGTGGCAGGTAGAAGCATGGACTGAGTCAACCAACCATGAGTACGGAGAGCGTGAAGCGACGCGTACATGTTTGGCCTGCCCGACTGCTTTGGTTGGGGGTTTATTTGAAAATGGCTGTAATAATCTATGATTTTATGATTTATCAACTGTAAACTTATTTCAAGATGTAAATAGTTTTCAAACCTTATTTTGGGATCCCAAAGGTTTAATACTAGCAGTTTTAAATGAAACGACGCATTTTTCTAAGATTACAGCCTTAAATTTTAATTAGTCACACTTTTGTCTCAAAACCTCGGTTAGCGAGTTCTTTGCACACTGTTTTGTCTTAAAAATCACTTAGTAACGGCTCTAAGGAAGTAGGGCGTTACATTACCTCAAATGATGAGTAACCTCTACCAATTCCTCTAGACAAATCAAGGATCCTAATCTCAAGCTCTTGCCCAAACTCTCTCTGAGTTTTAGCTCCAAGAGACCTCAATAATTGGTGATGAGAAGCCTAAACGGAGAGAGAGAAAAGAGTCTCCCACTTTTCCTTCTTTCCTTTTTCCTTCTACTTTTCTTTTCTTTCTTTAGACTTCCTTCAAATTCTAGACATTCCACTAAGGCATAAAGCAGACTTAACTCTTATCCCTTATAAGCCAAATGACCATGTTACCCTCCCATGATTCCTAAGCCTTTAAATCAACCTAGGGGCATTTTGGTCATTTGTTCCTAATTCCTGCTAATTCCCCGAATGTCTCTAATATTTTCCACTCACTTCTCGACGCCTAACTAATCATCAATTATATTCCTCAATATCAAAATAGACCCCAATATATTCTCTAAATTCCTCGAAATACCCCCAGGCTCGCCCCGAGCTGGGTATAAATCCCCGTCGTGACTTTTTCGCTGAACTGCTCATTAGGATCGCCTCGAGTCACATATTACAAATATATCCACATAATAATGTGGTCTCAACAATTTATTACAGTTATTCATATTTATGCCCTCAACGGGCTAAAATTACAAATATGCCCTTCTAACCTAATCAGGGCCTACATGCATACTAATACACATAGTCATGCATCGCAGACATTCAAATAATCATATAACATGCTTTTTATTATTAAATCACATATAATCCAATTATGCTCTCTCGGCGCACTAATCAAGGCCCTTAAGCCTTATTAGCAAATTTGAGTCGTTACAGTATTTGACTCCTTAACTAAAAAACTATTTTTTGTTTTTAAAAACTAAAAACAATTTTTTGTTTTTATAAACTAAAAAACTGTTTTTTGAAAACAAGTAGGAGCGATTTTTAAAACAAGTCGGAGTGTTTGAAATTATTTTTAGAAAACAATTTTTAAAAATAAAGTTACAAAAATACAAAATATTTTGAGAATAACAGAAAATTATTTTATGTAGTTTTAAATTTTTTTTTCTCTCACATCATTTTTTTTTATTATTAGCTAACATCACTTTTTCTCTCTCATTACTTCATATTTTCTCATTTTCTCTTTCATCAATTTATTTCTCTCTCCTCATTTCTTTTTCTTCACTTTTTTTTTTCATTACGTTGCATCACTTTCTCTCTTCTCATTTTATCTTTCATAATTTTCTATATTTTCAAAATTTATTTACTTACTTTCTCCTTCCTTATTTTTTTTTATCACTTTTTCTTTTTATTACTTTATTTCATTATTTATTACAATCTTCTAAAATTTTTATAAAATATTAACCAAACAAATCTTGTTTTTTGGGACTATTCCATTTTGGACATTATATTTTGTCTCATTACCTATTTGGACCCTGTATTTTGTAAAATTGTTCAAATAGACCACTGAACTCGATTTTGATTAAAGTTTTTTGAACTAAAATCACAAACAATTTACCAAACTAAGAATTCATAACAAAAATATAATTATTTTGCCTGACAACTGTGTAGTTATATTCAATTTTTTTGTTTATCAAAATTGACTTTAGAGATCTATTTGAATCATTTTACAAAATATATGATCCAAAAATTAATTTATTAAAACATAGTGTCCAAAATGTTAATGAGACTAAACATAGTGTGTAAAATAGTATAATCCCTTTAAGAAAACTTTGAATTTTTTAAACACAAAAATAAAAGCAATTTGTTTCTTTATTTTAAAAAAATAAATATGTGTGGTAACTATTTTTGTTTTTTTGTTTTTAAAAATAAAAAATAATAAATTTATTTGATAATTTTTATTTTTATTTTTTGTTTAATAATATAAAATAAAGTGTTGATTTGAAGAAGAGAAGAAAAAAAAGAAACAAAAATAAAAAATGGTTTAAAAAAATTTTATTTTCAAAATTTATTGAATTTTAATTAAATTTTTAAAAAATAATAAATAAAAATAGAGTTGCAACTGTTTTAGGATTAATTATCAAATTTTTAATTAATTAAATAAAAAACTATATTGTATTTTTAAAAACACAATTAATAAAAAAAAAAGGCCTAACGTAGACTAAGCACTGCCACACCCCAATTCTTTTGATCAACAGATTCAGAATGGGGACGTGAGTAGACTGACAACTCTAAAACCCTACACCCTCTCCAAACTACCAGTTATTGTGCTAAATAACAATGCCATCTTTTCCGAATCCAGGTTCAGTGACCATTTGCGAAATAAATCGAGACCTCAGTATGTTCTTTGCTCCTCATTCTCCATCTTTTATTTCATTTGCTGTTTGGTATAAAAATCTTGTGGCTTACCTTCAATCGCAGTTACTGCTGAGAATCTTTCCGACGAACGAGCCAAGGAAACTTACGGGAAACTTCTGGTGAGTGTTCCTGATTCTCCGTGTTTTTGGATTTTGTAAAAAATATCTAAGGTTTTAGATTAACAATGTTGTTATTGTATTCAGGGGACGGTGTTCAGTCCGGTGCCGTTTCAGTTGGATCAGCCGGTACGACCGCCGAGTCCGGAGCTCGACGCAGTGCCATTAGTCACAGTGGAAAGAAAGGGACTTGTATCAACATTGCAGGAGATAGTGAATGACTCTCTCAAACGCCTTTTTCATCCTAATGATGTCAGTTCATTTCTTTCTGTGTTATTCATTAGTTTTGAAGTTTTGAAGATGTTTCGGCACTCAGAGAGAGTTATACGTGGATCTTGGCCTACGTTTGTTCCTTATGATGCTTTTGTTCTTGGGTGCATATCAATGTTGTCGATTTATTTGTTTGTATAGCTATGCCGATTCATTCTTACTTCTTAGAAGCATTGAGATATATAAATTGTTTCTGGCTTCGCAACTTAATCAGTGTCAATAGGAAAAACTCTTAGCATTTGTATTATACACGAAAATCATGCCATGCACCTCAAACTTTGCCAATAAAAAGTAGTTGAAGGTCTACTAATTTTGTGTTCTCATCTTATATGACAAATTTCATAGGTGACCCAATTACCAGAAGTTGATCTTCAGGGAGTAAGTTGGCACCAACATAAGCATATTATTGCCTTTATATCTGGGTCAAATCAAGTTATAGTTCGTGATTATGAAGATTCAGGTAAGTTTTAAACCAGAAAATGGCTTTTCCATTATTGTGCTGGCATGCTTTTGTTTTCTTCTATGTTAAGTTTTCATTTGTAATCAGACCTTTTATTTAAAAGCTATATATTGAGCATATTTGTATGAGATTTCCCATTTGTATTGTAACAGAAGGGAAGGAACCATGCATTTTGAGCAATGATTCGCAACAGGATGTAAAATTACTTGAGTGGAGGCCAAACGGCGGGAGAACACTTGCTGTAGCTTGCAAGCAAGTATCAATTTTTTTTTCCATTCTTTTCCTGTAATATATATGTTCATGTTTGAGGGTATTTTCTAATGTAAAATTTTCTCAAGATTTTAGAGTAAATTATGATAAAATATTGTGGAATACTGAAAATTTAATTTTATTAATCCGATTAAACTGTATTTCAGGGGTGGAATTTGTATTTGGGTTGCCTCTTATCCTGGAATTGCAGCACCTGTGAGGTCTGGTGCTGCTTCATTCTTGGGAACCCTATCCAGAGGTTCTGGAATAAGATATATACTGGTGGATTTTCTTAGAAGTCAGAATGATGAGCAAATAAGTGCGCTGTCATGGAGTCCTGATGGAAGATATCCAGACCAACTTTATGGGGCTTCATGTTAATTAAATGTTAATAAAATTAAAGCTTACTAGCAATTGATCTTCTCTTATCTACCCGTGGAATTAAAAGTTTTTAATTTCATCTTTTTTTCAGAGAAGTTTGTCTTTTGTTACAGTGAAGCTAACCTCTCCATAAGGACCTTAACAATGCAAAGAGAAACAATGCCATTTCATTCTTTGTTTCTTTCTTTTGAGACAATTTATTGCTGATCATATTTATGTAATTTTTTTCAAAGATAAGTTCATCAATGAGTTTAGCATTGCATTGTCTCTAATTTTTCCTTAACTTATGGCAACATATCTCGCGTCTGGTTCATTTGAGAGCTCATCATTTACCATATGGGATGTTGCTCAAGGTATTACAATAGAACTTCTTTGTATTATTCATTTATTAGTTTCTTATAAAATAGAACATATCTTAACTTGCTGAGTATGATTCTCTCTCTCTCCATCTCTTTTGAAGAGCTTTCTCTTACCAACCCTTTTCTGGCTTATTAATTTATTTAACTCAGGTGGTTCAGCCAAATTCTCTATGGTCTAATATTTGGAAGCAAAATCTTTTGGATTCTCTCCCTCTCTCTCTCTATATATGTTTGGAAATTTTGGTATCTTATCCATTATAATACTATTTTTATATTTGGTAATAGTAGATCTTGTTTATAATTATTATTATTAACTATCTGGACTCTTTTGTGTGTGTGTGTGTTTGCGTCAATGATTTCCACAAGTTCTTTATGGAAAATTATTTGTTTTATTGCATTATTTAGGTGCGGGGACTCCCATTCGACGAGGATTAGGGGGTATATCTACGCTTAAGTGGTCACCAACTGGAGATTATTTTTTTTCTGCTAAATTGTATGTTATTCGAACAGAAATGTATTTCCCCCCTTCACTCTTAGTTAACTGCTAGTCAGTTTGTTAGCTCATTATAATGTTGACTTCTTGCAGTGATGGTACATTTTATCTTTGGGAGACAAACACATGGACATCTGAGTCATGGTCCTCAACTAGCGGTTTTGTCATGGTAAAGGAAACTGCTTTTAAAATTGGGCTGAAAGATTTCATTTTCTTTTGTCTTTGTTTTTCATCTCACATGCAATTACACTTTTTTTTCCCTTCCCGCCAAGAGAGTTTTTCAATATAGCATAATTTTCTTTTCATTTTAGTTTATTATTATGTGTATGATGAGATTGATAAGCCTCCAATAAGGTTGACTTAGGAGGAAGTTTAGAATTAGCAAGTCAGTAAGGAGTTAGTAAGTGATTAGTTGTTACAATTTTGTTGAGATGGTTTGGTATTGTATATAGAGTTGAGAATCTGTACAAGAGATAGAGATAGAGACGCTCAAATTAACTCGGCCTTGTATATTGATTAGGGTTGGTGCCTTACCACATTCCCTTTACAAAAGAATATAAAAGTATTTCCAGTATTGTGTGTGATTTGTACAGACAGGATACTAGAATCCTATCAAGTGGCTGTGGCATTAGAGTAAATCTTAGGCTATGGTAGTGAAGAAGATTGTGAAAAAACGGAGAGATTGAAGGGAGGAGAAGCTTGAAATTCTTCTCTTTTTCTGATATATGTTTTTGTACGTTCATACTCCTATTATATAAAAGATATATACAAAGTTTACAAACCCTAGGATCAACTATAAATGTGATCCCATAAACCCAATGTTTAAAATATCGCTTTTACGCCTCAAGGCGTTTTGATTTTGTGAGGCAAGGCGTAAGCCTCAAGGCTTTAATTAAAAATATATTTTTAGAACACCTAAAGATATAAAGTAGGATGAATGTGTCTTATAAAACTCAAACATAGAATAAGAAATGTCATAAAACTCAAATATACCATAAAATGTATCATAAAAGTCAAACATAAATATCTCATAAATTATCTAAATTTCTAAAATAAAGTTAACTTTTGTTTCTAGAACTACAATCCTAAATTCTACTATCCTAGAACAAACTTTAGTAGTAATGGGACGATGATTTAGAAGTCATATTCCAATTCATCATCGCTTGACAAATCATTATATTGTAAAATCCTCTCATCATCATCATCACGCTCATTGTCGCCATCAATATTCTCCCATCCATCTTCATCTAAGTCTACTACAGTCTTTCGTTTCCTAAGAAAAATTAATTACAAACTAGTCAATAATTGATTAACACAATATCGTAATCTAAATTAAAACAAGAATTAGAGTTTACGAACCTGCTCTTGAACTAGATTGTAGAGCACTTATATTGTTTTGGTTAAAAGTCAATCCCAATCCTTATTAACTCTGAGATCCTCATCATTTGGCCTTTGCAATTCTTCAACATTTTCATTTTCATCAACGACCCATTCATCATCAGATGGCAACTCATCAATCAATGAAGCATCATCTTCTTTTGATAGAGATGTCAACTTCATATGTCTATCTTTCAACCTTTTGTTGAACATTATATATACCAAATAATGCATTCTTAAGGTAGTCAGTCGGTTTCTTCTTTTTGTATGAACTTGATTGAGCAAGTAAGACCCAATACTTTGATAGCAAATTTTTGTAACTCTGGAGTGCCATCTCCAAATTGAGTCCACCATTCCACTAAAATTGAACGTTAAAAGAACAATTACTTTAGTATACATACTACAAATTTTCTAATAGTATTAGAAATAAATTTAGATCATTACCTGGTGACCGATTTTCAAATGTCTGTTTAGCTTGGGTGAATCCAAAGAACCCTTCCTTGTTGTGAAAAGTGCCACATTGAAGGTCAGTTTTCTCTCTGTCTTCGAGGTTTGGTATAAGTTTGTCCATACAATTGAACAAACCCAACTTGATCTCTAGATGGTTGGAAAATCCTGGTGCATAATGACAACGGGGATTCAAAAAGTACGCAGTTACATGCAAATGTCGATGCAACTGAAGTTCCCATTTCTCATCTATTATTTTCCATGTCTCCTTGTAATCTTTTTCTTCTCCACCCAAATTTTGTGCTATTTTTTCTTTGGTTGAATCCATGGCATTATAGAGAAAACCCATAGATGGTTCCTTATCAGCGTCAACTAACCTCAGTCCTTCAACCAAAAGTTTTGTGGTCTTAATGGCAGAAACCACACTTGGCCAAAAATGTTTGTCCTTCAAAACTATTTTCCTTGCTTCTTTTCCTTCTGGTTTAGATGCCCAAGCACAACTTGTTCACTCTTCAGAAGTAAACATAGCCTCGAAAGGTTGCCTCACTTGATAAATGCTTTGCAGTGTAAGAAATGCGGTTGCAAATCTTGTGGCAGTAGGTCTTAAAATATCTCTTTTGGCGAATTTTCGCATCAAGTTTAGGACCCATTGATGATTGTGAATAACTTGCTCAATTTTTTTTGCTTTTAGTAAGACATTCTTGCGTTGTGGGAACTCTTCAATTTTTTCAAGCATCAAATCAAGACAATGTGTAATACATCGAGTCCAATATAGACGCTTTCTTTTCTCCATTAATAATGTACCCACTGCTTTGTAGGCACTTGCATTATCAGTAACTACTTGAATAACAAGATGCTCTCCAATTTCTTCAATAACATCATCCAACATTTTAAACATCCTTTTTGCATCTTTGATAAATGAAGAGGCATCAACACTTTTATAAAACGCCGGTACCACTAGGATTATTGACCAAGATGTTAATTATACTTCAATTTCTAATGTCTGACCATCCATCAGACATATTTGAAACTCCTGTTTGTGGCCATGTCTTCTTAACATCCTTCACTATACAATTGGTAGTCTTTAGCTCCTCCTTCAATATCCATGGCCTAAGCTCATACATACTAGGAGGTTTCAATCCCCTACCATAGATGCCAATTGAACGACACATATTGATAAACGAAGGACTCTTAACTAAATGGAAATGCAAAACATTCTTAAAGAAACATCTCCCAATGTCCATACCAACTTTATTACGCATTTCTTTTGCATTTTTTGGAGTTATGAGTTGGTTCAGCGACTGTCTTATCACCATTATCACCACCTACATTCATCATAAACCTATCCATTGGCCCTCTTATACCTCTGCTAGGAATGGGAACATTTTGTGAAAAATAAGAACGCGACTCAACCAACTATAAATTTAATTTGACTCGCATGTTTTTCCAAAGTTTTTATTTCAAGTACTCAACAAATTCATTCTTCACTTCAGGGACCTTCGGACATGTTGCAACATCTTTCAACAAGGTGATCTTTCAACCTTGTAACACCACCCTTAATAATTTTTTTGCAATATACACTGATAGATTCTTTCTAGGTAAGAACTTATCTATCCGAATTTCCACACAATAAATTAACTCCCACAAGAAAATTACTTTATTGATGATAATAAACAAGTACAATTTGGAAGCACTTCGAGAGGCCCCGATATCCTATTTCCACCATCCAAGAGGGTGAAGCTCTCCAATAGAATCAAACTCAGTTTTTCCTCCCTTTACAATGATTTCCTTTCCCAATTATATAGGTATCTCCTTGATAACCCCAAAATTTCAGCTGGTCCAGTAATACAGTGATAGTTGGACTAATTAACTAATAACATATAGGCAGCTAAATCCTAAAGTATGAGTCACAGAGCTATTTAGGATGCCTCCTAATATAAACAAAGCATATAGGTGGCTTATCATTTACCCCCTGTAGCATTCACCTTGTCCACAAGGTGGAAGTCAGGGAACTGCTCCGTGATAGTCTGAAATTCCTCCCAAGTTGCTTCAAATTCCGAAAGTGACTTCCATTTAATGAGAACCTCCGTAGTGGCAGGATCCGTGGGCTTTGAACGTTGCTTCAGACTTGTTCTGGCTCGACTCAAAGTTCTAACTCAACTGTAAGTTGTGGAGGAATGGTGGGGGAGAAAGTAGCCTCACCAATGGCCCGCTTAAGTTGAGATACATGGAACACGGGGTGGATGACAGACTCCGGGGGCAGCTGAAGTTTGTATGCAACTTGTCCAATGCGTTGAGTTACTGTATACGGGCCGTAATAGCGTGGGGAAAGCTTCTCATTGATTCTTCTAGCTAGTGATTTCTGTCGGTAAGGTCTTATTTTGACATAAACTCGATCTCCAACCTGAAATTCGTCGTGGTGTCGTTTAGAATTGGCTTGCTGCTGCATTTGTTGTTGGGCCCGAAGTAGGTGCATTCGCAAATCATCAAGAATGGCATCTCAGGATTCTAGTAGGTGATCCATGGCTGAACCACATATGTTCCTTTCTTGTATGTCAGCAAGGGTGGGGGTTCACAGCCATATAAAGCTTTGAAAGGAGAACATTCCGTGGCTGAAAGGATGTATTGTACCAAAATTCGGACCAAGCTAACCATTCCTACCACCTCTTAGGATTGTCACAAGTAAAACGTCTTAAGTAGGTTTCCAAGCACCTATTGAGTACTTCCGATTGGCCATCCGTTTGAGGGTGGTAGGCGGTGCTCCGCTTGAGTTTGGTGCCTTTTAGGCGAAACAAATGCTGCCAAAAGTGGCTGAGGAAGATGCGGTCTCGGTCTGTAATGATTGACATAGGAAGACTGTGTCATCGGACTACTTGCATAAAATTCTCAGCCACTGTTTTGGCAATGGGGATGCCGTAGTTTCAAAAAATGGGCATACTTGGAGAGCCTATCTACCACAACCAGTATGGTGTCCCACTCGTTTGATTTGGGAAGGACTTCTATGAAGTCCATGGTGATGTCATCCCACACTTGTGCGGGTAGAGGAATGGGCCGTAAGAGGCCGGCTGGTTTAGTGGTGAGGTATTTGTTTTGTTTACATATAGCACACCCCTTTATAAATTGGTGAATGTCTGCCTTCATCACTTCCCAAAATAATTCTGCTTGAATTTTCTTGGAAGTCTTAAGCTCACCCACATGGCCTCCCATAGGGCTGCAGTGGAATTCTTGAAAAATCTGACCAAGTAAGTTGGATTTCTTAGGAGTGACCAGTCGATTCTTGTAGTATAGTACCCCTTGATGCACCGAAAACCCATGATGGACCTGTCCCTGTTCTATATCGCTGATGATTTTGTGTAACAGTGGGTCAGCGACTATTTCCTTTTCAAGTTGGGGCCATAGTTGCCATTCAACAGTTGCCAAAATGTTCTGTAACTCTGCTGGTTGTTGTCGAGACAAAGCATCAGCCACCCGGTTGCTTGCGCCGCTTTAATATTCAATGTCAAAATCAAGGCCCATCAATTTAGACACCCACTTCTGATATTCCGAGCCAATAACTCGCTGTTCCAATAGGAATTTTAAGCTGTGTTGGTCCGTACGAACTAAAAATTTGCGGCCCATAAGATACGGTCTCCATTTAGCTATTGCGTAAGCCATGAGTTCTTTCTCATAGATGGACTTCTTCCGAGCTTGTTGGCCAAGTGTTTGACTAAAGTAAGCAATTGGATGTTGTTCTTGTAGTAGGACTGCTCCTAACTCAAGCCTGAAGCATCTGTTTCTACTACGAAAGGCTTGGTAAAATCGAGCAGCTTGAGTATGGGAACAGATACCATTGTAGATTTGAGTGCTTGAAAAGCGTTTTCAGCTGCTGTTGTCCATCCAAATTGGTCTTTTCGTAATTGATCTGTGAGAGGTTGAGCTATTTGCGAATAATTGGCCACAAATTTCCTATAATAACCGGTAAGGCCAAGGAAGCCTCTTAGTTGCTTCAAAGTTGTTGGAGTTGGCCATGCTACCATTGCTTGAATCTTTTCCAGATCGGCTGCCACTCCTTGGCAAGAAATGATGTGGCCTAAGTAAGCGATTTACCGTTGGCCGAAGGCCCATTTCTTCTTGTTGACGAACAACTTGTGAGCGACTAGGATGGTGAAGACTTGGTCTAGGTGTCGCACATGGTCTTCTTTGGTCTTGCTGTACACAAGAATGTCATAAAAAAAATACTAGAACCGACTTCCGTAGGAGTGGCCTTAAAATGTCATTCATTAGTGATTGAAAGGTGGCTGGAGCATTGGTCAACCTAAAGGGCATGACTAGGAATTCGTAATGACCGTCATGAGTCTGAAATGCCGTCTTGTGTACATCTTTTTTGACCAAAATTTAGTGATAACTTGATTTTAAATCCAGTTTAGAGAAGAGTACAACACCATTTAATTCATCTAATAATTCATCTATGACTGGAATAGGGTACTTATCTGGTATTGTCGCTCGGTTGAGTGTCCTATAGTCGATGCAAAACCTCCAAGAGCCGTCTTTCTTCTTCACTAGCAGCACGGGACTTGAAAATGGGCTAGTACTGGGCTGTATAATGCCGGTGGCCAACATGTCTTGAATTGATTTTTCGATTTCTATCTTTTGATAGTGCGGATAACGGTAGGGGCGCACGCTTATGGGAATTGTGCCGGGTAGAAGAGGTATAGCATGCTCATGTTGTCTTGTTGGAGGCAATCCATCTGGTTCCGCAAACAGAGGGGCATGTTTGGCTATGGTGGGCTGCAAAAACTTGGGCTGTTCCATATCCGAGTGGGGCTGTTGGGTTACTATGGCATTGAGTTCGACTAGGAACCCATTCTTCTCGGCCAGGAGGGTTTTGTACATGTTTTTTTAGAGATACCAAACTTCTACCAAGTGAAGGATCCCCTTTTATAGTAACTTCTTGGTTCCCAATTCGAAACTCCATTGTTTGAAGCTTCCAATCCGTATGGGTCATTCCAAGGGTGGTCAGCCATTGCAAGCCAAGTATAACATCCGTACTTCCCAATTTGATGGGTAAAAAATCTTCCCAAACATCCACTCCTTGAAATTGTACATGAATATCCTTGCAAACCCCTTCATTTTTCATTGAATCCCCATTCCCCATTGTAACTCCATTAGTACCAGTAAAAGTGATGGGAATGTGTAGTTTTAGAGCCAAATCCTTTGATATAAAATTGTGGGTGGCTCCTGGATCAATGAGGATGACCACATCATGATGTTCCATTTGTTCTTTTAGTTTCATGGTCTTATTTGAAGACAGTCCCGCCACAAACTGTTGTGAGATTTCTACTTCTTTAGTAACCAGTTTAGCAGGTTCTTCTGTGGTCTCCTGCTCCAGGGGATCTTCGGCATGTTCCTCAGGTATTAATAACACATTGATTTCCTTCTGTTTGCACCTATGGCCTGGGGACCATTTTTCATCACATCTGAAACATAAACCTTTTTCTCGCTTCGCTTGGACCTACGCATCCGTTAATCGTTTGACATCTCCGGGGTTGCGTATCGGGGGGGCTCGATAATTGTTGGAAGTAGAGCTATAGCTGGTGCTTTATAAAGCTGTGCGACCGAATCCACTTGCCCTCTGTCTCACCAGATTTGCGATGCGAATCTTTTCCTCTATATCTTGTGCAATCTCCATGGCTTCGTTTGTGTTCCGGGGTCGGTGCACTTGTAGCTCAGCTCTAATCGATGGGATTAAGCCGTTTATAACTGTACTCAGCTGGACTTCAGGGGTAATGTTATCCAAGGGTGCTGATAACCGAATGAAATTCTTGGTGTACTCCCCTATCGACCCCTCTTGTTTAACGGAGAGGAATTGGTCATAAAGGGATCCTAATTGGGTGTCCCGAAAATGTTTAAGCAGGAGTCTCTTCATTTCTTCCCAACTGAATATCACCCTTTTTTTGATTTCATACTAATACCATAACAGGGCATCACCGGTGAAGGAGATAAAGTCTACTTCTATTTTCTCCATTTCATCATAGTTGTAGCGAGAAGTATCGCTCAGCCTGCATGATCCACCCATCGGGATTGTCTCCATCAAAGCTTGGCATTTTGAGTTTCTTCAGGCACTGTTCTTGACGATGAGGGTTGACCCTTGAGATCGGCCAGAGTTTGTGTCACTCACCTTGGGATTGTCTCGTTGGTTCTCAAGTGGATTGCCCCTGCGGTCCTCATCTCGGTGATTAGAATTATCTTTGACGCCTGACCCTTTTGCTGAGTGCTCTCCCAATTCTTGGCCTTTTCTTGAATTTTCTTAAATCTCCAAGAAACTCTGAAACTATTGCTGTAGCTGTTGTTGCATCTGCCTTCCCATTTCTTGTATTGATTCTTTGACGGCCGCAAGTTCCATCTTCATGGTTTCCATCTCTTCCTCCATGTTGTCCGATTGGTCGGTTGCCTTCTTTGGCCCCATATCCGCAGCTCATCGCACCAAATTGTTAGATTCTTTCTAGGTAAGAACTTGTCTATCGGAATTGCCACACAATAAATGAACTCCCACAAGAAAATCACTTTATTGATGATATTAAACAATTACAATTTGGAAGCACTTCGAGAGGCCTTGATCTCCTATTTCCACCATTTGGGAGGGTGAAGCTCTCCAATAGAATCAAACTCAGTTTTTCCTCCCTTTACAATGATTTCCTTTCCCTATTATATAGGTATCTCCCTGATAACCCCAAAATGCCAGCCGGTCTAGTAATACAGTGACGACTGGACTAATTAACTAATAACAAATAACATATAGACAGCTAAATCCTAAAGTATGAGTCACAGAGCTATTTAGGATGCCTCCTATTATAAACAAAGCGTATAGGTGGCTTATCGTACACACTCAAGATATATATTACTTCTAGGAGTATCAACCTCAATGCCATGCTTCTAAGCAGGATCTTTCCAATTTGAATGAGTCTCACCACTATTATTACTACCACTACCACTAGCTCCTCCACTATAACTTTTTTATGAGCTTCTAAACATTCTACTATCTACACAAAACAAAGAGATAACCAAAATAAACACATTGAATCTATCTAACAACTAAAAATGGATTCTAATATAAAAATAAATAATATTTACCTTAACTCTCCTTCTAGTCTACTTTGGAAAGAAGCTTTAGCAGCTATGCAGAGAGGTAGGGAGGAAGGCAGGTTTTGTTTTTTTTTTGTTCCCTTCTATGGTAAAAGGCACGGCTGGCTGGGCAGAGGAGATGAACGAGAGGGAGAGGAGAAGATTAATAGAAAGGAGAGAAGGGCTGAGTGAGTGGGTAGGGTTTCTAATTTTATTTGTTTAAAGTTTTATTGGGCCTATTTAAATCTAAGTTTTAAGTTTTATTGGGTTTGGGCCTATTTAAGATAAGTTTTGATCAATTTTTTTGGGCCTATTTATACCGGTTGTGTTTTGATTTGATTTTGGGCCTTTTTGGGCATAAAAAAACCCATTAAGAAAGTACACCCCTGAGGAGTACGCCTCTCTCAATTTCTACCTCAGCCGCCCCAACTTAGCGCCTCACCTCTGCTAAGCAAGGCGCACGCCTTGGTGCGTTATTTTCCCGCCTCAAAACCGCCTTTTTAAGCATTGCATAAACCTAGCAATTACAATAACAAAAATCATAAATACAGAAAATACAAACAAATCAGATTTGGGTAACAAATACCCAAAGTCATCTTATTATAGAAATAAATTTGACAGTTGTAAACTAGTATTTCCACACTCCCCTCAAGCTGGGTTGCAGATGTCAACTATACCCAGCTTGGACCTCAAATCTTCAAAACTTAGTCTTGGAAGAGCTTTGGTAAGAATGTCAGCAATCTGGAGAGCAGTTGGAACATACTCCAATGTTATAACTCCTTCGATCTTTTCTTTTATGAAGTGTCGTTCGATTTCCACATGTTTAGTACGATCATGATGAACTGGATTCTTGGTAGTACTTATAGTTGCTTGATTGTCACAACATTTTCATGGGTTTTTCCAAAGGAATTTGTAGCTCATGAAGAAGTCTTTTTAGCCGCATTCCTTGAGCAAGAGCCCTAAACTCAGCTTCTAGCTACCATAGATTGTTTCTTACTTCGCCATGTAACAAGGTTTCCCTTGTCTGTTAAGGATCCTGCCCAATCATCATCAGAATATATCTCCACACTTTTGATTTGAGTATTTTTGAAGTACAATCCTCTACCTGGATTCATTTTTAGGTACCTTAGAATTCGATACACAACTTCCAAGTGTTCCTCTGTAGGATTGTTCATAAATTAACTCACAACACTGACAGAAAATCCAATATTCAGTGTAGTGTGTGCAAGATAGATGAGTTTTCCTACTAGTCTCTGATATTGTTCTTTATCAACCGGGGCACTTCCTTCAGTTGCTCCCAATTTTGCTGTGTAGTACGTAGGAGTATCAGCTGGTTTACAACCTGGCATGCCAATCTCCTTTACAAGATCAAAAACATATTTTCTTTGAGTGACCACAATACCCTTTTTGGACCAAGCAATTTCTATTCCTAGGAAATATTTGAGATTTTCTTAGTCTTTGACTTCAAATTCTTTAGAAAGAAACTGTTTAAGCTGATTTATTTCCTCATCATGATCTCTTGTCATTATTATATCAACATATACAATAATAATTGCCAGTTTCCCTTTTTCATTACGAACAATATATGATCAGTTTGACATTGAGAATAACCTAACCTTTTTACATCTTTAGTAAAGCGATCAAGCCAAGCTCGAGCTGACTACTTGAGACCATACAAAGATTTTTTCAATTTGCAGACTCTGTTGATATTTGCTTGAGTCTCCAGTGCAGGAGGAATTTTCATATACACCTCTTCTTCTAAATCACCATTGAGAAAGACATTCTTTATGTCCAGTTGATGAAGACACCGGTCATGGTTAGTTGCCAAAGATAATAGAACTCTAATTGTATTCTACTTTGCTACTCGAGCAAAAGTTTCTTGATAATCAATACCATAGGATTGTGTGAAACCCTTAGCAACTAGTCGAGCTTTATATCTCTCAATATTCCCATTTGTGTTATATTTATCTGTAAAATTCCATTTACAGACAACTGAATTTTTTCCTTTTGGTAATTCAGTGAGTTTCCATGTATCGTTCATTTCTAGGGCCCTGACTTCTTCCATGATAGTGGTCTTCCATTTATGTTCTTGAAGTGCTTCTTGAATATTATTAGGAATTTGAATCTCATCAAGCTTGGTAACAAATGCATGATAATCTGATGACAAGCCTTTATAGGAAGCAAAATTGTTAATAGGGTGTGCCGTACAAGATCTTACCCCTTTCCTATGTGCAATAGGTAAATTAAGATCAGAAAACTCACTAGAATTATCACTTGTGTTGCCTGATAATGTTTCCCTTGGATTCAGACATGGTTCAACATCATGGCTTTGCTAAACATGTGTTTGAGACTCTATCTTCTTGAGGTCTCTTCTTTCTCCTTGAGTAGACAATGAACTCGCTATTCTTCCCAGTTTGAGATGGAGTGGAATCAAAGTTGGGTTCAACATGGTTAGGCTTAATTTCAATGGGTAAGGATGTTGCAGATGTAGCAGATGTAGGCTCAGTTTTGGCTAGAATAGGGATGGAAGTTGAGGATATGGGTCTGATAGGAGAGGATGAAGAGGATATAGACTCTATTTTAACAGAAGTAAGATTTTACCAAAACCGATATTCCTTGATATTATTCTCCCCCTAAATGTAAGTTTTGGGTAATATGATTGATTTTCAAAGAATGTGACATCCATGGTGCTGTAAAATTTCCTTGTGATAGGAGAATAACACTTGTATCCTTATTTATTTGAAGAATACCCTAAGAATAAACATCTGATCAAGTTTATTTTGGTTTGGTTGTTTATTATGGACAAAAGCAGTACAACCAAATACCTTTGGTGGGAGAATGGAGAGAAGATGAGTGTTAGGGTAGGAGTGGAGAAGAACTTGACAAGGTGTTTGAAAACCTAGAACCTGAGATGGCATTCTATTTATGAGGTAGGCTGCGGTAAGAATAACTTTCCCCCTAAAGAATTTTCGAACATTTGTTGTGAACATGAGTGATCTCGCAATCTCTAAAATATGTCTATTTTTCCACTCAGCTATCCCAATTTGTTAAAGGTGTATCAACACATAAACGTTGATGAACAATACTCTTTTTTTAATAAAAACGAACCAAGGAATGTGTTGAAATAATCTTTTGCATTATTAGTTTTTAGAATTTGGATTTTGACATGAAATTGGGTTTGAATCATATGATGAAAGTTTATAAAAATTTGACTTTAGATTTTTCTTTCATAAAAAATATCCAAGAAAGCCTAGTATGATCATCAACAAATGAAACAAACCATCTAGAACCTGTAATATTTTTATTTTAGATAGCCCCAAACATCACTGTGTTTCATTGAAAAATGATTAGTTGACTTATAAGGCACCATAGGATATGAATTGCTAATGTGTTTTGAAAACTGACATTTCACACGAGAACAACTTGTGATTTTTATTAAATAAAGAGGGAAAATGTTTACTAAGGTACATGAAATTTGGATAACCTAAGCGATATGGCCACAACATAACATCACTATCTTTATTGGAGATTGAAATAGTAACAGAGTAGGATTTTTTGTCACAAACTGTTGTGTGAGGTTGTCTTTCAGGGTGATTCACAACCTTGAGGATGTAGAGACTCGAACACATATTAGCATTGCCAATCGCCCAAAAAAAAAAAAAACCATTATGAGAGAAATTAGCAACACAATTTTTATTATGAGTGAGTTTACTAATAGATAACAAATTACAATCCAAATTAGGAACTAAAAGAACAAATTCCAGAATAAGATCTTGAGAAATCATAACGGAGCCTATGCCAGCCACTTTTGAGAGAGAGCCATCAGCAATACGAACGGTAAAGTTTCCAACACAAGGTTTGTAATTTTGAAATTATGTAGCATCTCCGGTCATGTGATCTGAAGCACCAGAGTCTACAATCCATTGATTTAGTTTTTCTTTTCTCACCTTTAGAGCAGTAAGAAAATTACCTTTCTGAGCCAAAGAACCGGATCCGATTACATTGTTGGAAGATGATGCACCTTGGTTAGGTTGATCGATCATTTTCTGGAGTAATTCAAGTTGCTCCTTGCTGAATATACTTGGTTCAGGTTTAGCCTCCTTTTCTTCAACAAAAGCTTCCAATCAGCAGCCCTGCCATGAATTTTCCAACATGTTTCCTTTGTGTGACCAGGTCGTTTGCTGTGGGAGCACCAAGGCCTTCCTCCTTTTCTTTGGTTTTTATTGGAAGAGAAGTGTTGACCACGACCAGCAAGAGCCGAACTCTTAGGTCGAGGATGAGTTGTTTTGGGACCTAACATGACTTTCTTGCAGCTTTCTTCTTGACAAACTTCAGAAGCCACCTCTCTGATGTTTGGGAAAGGTTTGGTTGCTAAGATCCTGCCACACACCTCATCAAGGTCTTTATTTAGCCCTTTAAAAAATTTGTAAATACGTTTCTTTGCCAAAATCTGCTTGTATTTGGCTGCACAACCACTGCAGTCCCAGTCATGTTTCTCAAAATAGTCTAACCTTTTTGCCAATATCAATTGAGGAGACTATAATAATGAGTGACAGAAAGGTCTCCTTGGCGTAGATCCTGAATTATGCCTTCTATCTCAAAAACTTCTGCAGTATCTTCCTTGTCTGAATACATCTCCTTTGCTGATTCCCATATTTCTTGAGCAGTTTCATAAAGCATGAAGTCTTCTCCAACCTCATTAGTCATGGAATTGATTAACCATGACATAACCTTCCATCTTTTAAATGTTGAATCCTCCTTTGCTGGTTGGATAGCAGCCCCTGTGAGATAGTCATCTTTGCCACGACCACTTACAAACATGACTAAATGCGACCATTGAATATAGTCGTGCCTATTAAGTTTGTGACCTATAATAGGCAAAACAAATTCCTCTGAAATACCATGGTTATTTGAGTCAGAAGTCCCATGGTTGTTGGCAGAAATCTCATGATTGCTTGTAGTTTCAGAGGAAACATTTGTAGCTTCCTTGTTGGTGGCCATACCATACTTTGTCACGGCTAAACTAAAGAAAATGCTTTGATACCATGTGAAAAAAATAGAGAGATTGAAGGGAGAAGTTTGAAATTCTTCTCTTTTTCTGATATATATATTTGTGTTCATACTCCTATTATATAAAAGATATATACAAACCCTAGGATCAATGCTATAAATGTGATCCCATAAACTTAGCAATTACAATAACAAAAAACATAAATATAGAAAATACAAACAAATTAGATTTGGGTAACAAATACCCAAAGTCATCTTATTATAGAAATAAATCTGACTACTGTATTTACAACTGTAAACTAGTATTTCCACAAAGATGGATGGGGGAATTAGTGTTCTTGAAAGCAATTTGGAGGAGAATCGCTCCTAGATTTCGACATTGGAGCAACTACAGAAATTTCCGGAGATGGACCAGAAGCCACAGACAGTATTTAATCCATGGAAAAACAAACAGAATGCTTTACGGTGTTGATGAAACAGATGGTCAGAGCAAACTGGAGTCACGAGTATAGTTGCACGAAATAGAATGAACCATCTAGAGGATCCACAAGCAAGCATGAGAAAGCTGAGGAGAGCCTGGGTTAGCTTGGTCGAAAGGACAAGGGATTGGGTGCTCTGTTCGTTTGATAGCTGTTAGAATATATATTAGCTATAAATTAGGATTAATTGTAATTATTTTAGTTTCCTATAGTCTCCTAGTTTCCCAGAATAGCTTCTCTAGTTTGTATATAAATACATGTTATTTCTCAATGAAATACAATTGTCTTCACCTCTTGTTACATGGTATTAGAGCATTTAACTTGCGAAATTCGAATTTTGTTACAAAATTAGGGTTTTTCTTTTGGGGGTTTAGAACAAACACAAATTAGGGTTTAGTCTATTTTATGGTTCATTTCGGAAATCCTTTTTCTCGGTAAGTCATTGTTTACTGTTGATCCTAGGATATTTGGTAGCACTTGTTTTGCATGAGATGTTCGTCCACATGTCACCAAATTAGATCCCAAGTGCTTAAAGTGTGTATTCCTTGGTTATTCTCGTCTTCAAAAATAGTATAGGTGTTATTGTCCCAATCTTTATAAATATCTTGACTCAATGGATGTTACTTTCATGGAAAACACACCTTACTTTTCGTCTTCATCTATTCTTACTCGTCTGGGGGAGGATGATGATTTGTTTGTATATTCTATCACATCTTCTGACTGTGAAACACTTCCCGATGAGTCTCCTATTACTCAACCTGTCTCAACCACATCTTGTAACCTTGACACACTTCCCGACGAGTCTCCTATTACTCAACCTGTCTCAGCCACAACTCCCGACATGCCTCCTATTAAAGTGTACTCCAGGCTTCCACCTCTTGTTTCATGTCCTGAACCTGCTTCTTCATCATCAGATCTGGTCCCAAGCGATGATCTTCCTATTGCATTACGTAAAGGTAAGCGTCAGTGCACTTTACCTATTTCTTCTTTTGTTTCTTATAATCACTTGTCATCTTCCTCTTGCTCTTTTATTGCTTCTCTTGATTGTATCTCTATTCTTAGGATTGTTCGTAAAACCATATCTCATCTTGGTTGGCATAATGCAATGATAGAAGAGATGAATGCCTTAAATGACAATGATACTTGGGACTTGGTTGATATACCTTCAGGAAAACGGGCCATAGGGTGCAAATGGTTATTAATTGTTAAAGTCAATCCAGATGGGTCAATTGATCGATTGAATGCCTGTCTTGTTGCTAAGGGTTATGCTCAAACCTATGGAGTGGAGTATTGTGATACTTTTTCTCCTGTTGCTAAGTTGACATCTATTCGATTGTTTATATTTCCATGGCAGCTACTCATCATTAGCCTTTACATCAGTTAGATATCAAAAATGCTTTCCTTCATGGTGATCTTTAGGAGGTGTATATGGAGCAACCTTCGAGTTTTGTTGTTCAGAGGGAGTCAGGGCGAGTCTATCATCTTTGAAAATCTTTATATGGTTTGAAACAAAGTCCTTGTGCTTGGTTTGGAAAATTTAGTGAGGTTGTTGAGAAATTTGGTATGTTGAAAAGCAACTCAGACCATTCTGTGTTCTATAAATGATCAACTACTGGTATTATTCTGTTAGTTGTGTATGTGGATGACATTGTTATTATTGGAAATGATACTAGAGAAATCTCATCCTTTAAGTCTTTCATTCATACTTAGTTTCACACGAAGGATTTGGGGGTGCTCATGTATTTCTTGGGAGTTTGTATTTTTCTGTCTCAGTGAAAATATGCCCTTGACTTATTGACTGAGACAGGAAAATTGGGAGCAAAAACCTTGTAGTACTCCAATGAGTCCAAATGTGCACCTTACAGGAGATGGGGGAACCATTTGAAGACCTTGGAAAATATCGCAGGTTGGTTGGAAAGTTGAATTACCTTACCGTTACTTGTCCAGATATTGCATTCTCAGTTAGTGTTGCTAGTTAGTTTATGTCATCCCAACAATTCATCTTTGGACAACTTTAGAACAAATTTTGTGTTGCTTGAAAGGAACACCAAGGGTGAGGTATCGTGTTGGTTCATGGGCCCACTCATATTGAGTGTTTCTTAGATGCATAATGGGCAGGTTCCTAGGTGGATAGAAGATCCACTTCAGGTTATTGTATTTTTGTTGGAGGGAATTTGGTCTCTTAGAAGAATAAGAAGCAAAATGTTGTGTCACGATACAGTGCAGAGCCAGAATATAAGGCTATGATACAGTTTGTGTGAAGATAATGTGGATATATCAGTTATTGATTGAAGTAGGACTTAAAACTTCAGCACCAACAAAATTGTGTTGTGCTAATAAGACTTGATCTCCACATGATATGTGAAGACTGGAGAACAACTAGGAGACATCTTCACAAAGCCTTTAAATGGGTTGTAGGTTGATTATCTTTGTAACAAGCTAGGTATGATTAACATTTATGCTCCAGCTTGAGGGAGAGTGTTAGAATATATATATTAGTTGTAAATTAGCCATAAATTATGATTAATTGTAATTATTTTAGTTTCTTATATTCTCTTAGTTTCCTAGAATAACTTTTCTAATTTGTACATAAACACGTTATTTTCTCAATGAAATACAAGGAAATGTTTCATATTTGCTCTTATACCAAAACAATATGTATAAATATATGTTTTTTTCTTCCTTTTTTATAAATGGTTAGTTTGATCAAATTGTCTAAATCACAATGATTGGTCATTTTCTTTGAACACAAAAGTATTGTCAATTTGATAGTACAACAAAGGAATGCTATTCAATGGATAGAGATTTTATTATTATTATTAAAGTGGACATTATTTAGATTATTTGGGTGGGGATGTGAAGAAATTGTGTTCCCTGGAACACAAGTATATGAATAAATGATTTGAGATTTGATTGATGTCGATAAAAGATTTTCGGTAGAAAATTGAATGTATTAATGTCATTTGACAATCTCGTACATAATGTGATCTTATTTTTTTGATTTGATGTATAACATATTGTGCAGAATGTCAACCTAGACTTGTGTACAATGTGTATATAGTTGTATATTTGATTCTTAGGTATGTAGTTGTATATTTGATTATAAAGGATTAGTTTCCTATTTTTGTGATTCTGTATATATGACAGTTGTGGGTATCATCTAGAGCCCGACTTTTAGGAGATATTCTGGGGGTTTTGTATCTGAATTTTCTTTATGTACTGGTATATATTTACGATTGAAATAAGAGAAAAAGTTTATCTCCAAACTCAAAAACTACATGGTATCAGAGCAGTGACAATCTGATCCTCTTCCTGATTTTTTTTTTCTCACTTCGATTGCCTTCTCTGGTGCCGTCCACTCCAGTCCTTCTCCGATGACTTCTCTGCCTTATTCACCACGATCATACAAACCCAGTCACCCTTTCTCTTTAATTCACGGGGATATTTGGGGGCCATTCCTTATTTCTAGTATGAGTGGCGCTAGATAGTTTTTGCTGTTGGTAGATGATCATACAAGACTATGCTGGACATTTCTTATGAAAGAAAAATAAAAAACCAAACACATCTTCCAACAATTCCATGTCATGGTCAAAACCCAATTTAGAGCAAAAATTCAAATTCTTAAAACTGATAATGCCGAAGACTTCTTTAATTCAAGTCTTGGTTCATATCTCAAATCTCATGGTGTTGTTTAACAAAGTTCATGTGTGTCACACTACAACAAAATGGTGTGGCAGAAAGGAAAAATCGGCATGTTCAAACCAATCTTCCTAAAATTTTTTGAGGCGAGGCTATTCTAACCGCAACATACCTCATCAATCGTATGCCTTCTCGTGTCCTCAGATTTCACTCACCATTACAGATATTTCAAAATCTATACTCTACCTCACGTCTCGTGTCCTAGATCCACTTCAAACTTTTTGGTTGCACTGCCTTTGTTCATATTCATTCTTAATTCTGTGGTAAATTTGATGCTCGTGCACTAAATTGCATATTTCTTTGGTGTTCCGCCAATCAAAAAGGCTACAAAATGTCTCTCCCATCACTCGAAAATTTTATAACAGCATGGATGTTACTTTCTTTGAATAAAGCCCCTTCTACTCCCATTATGCAATTTAGGGGGAGAACACAAGTGAATCACAAAATTGGGATTGGTCTTCACTTCTTGAACAACCATCGCTTTCCTCTACTCTATCTTCTCCATCTAACACTCCAATCCTGATTCCAGTTTCAAGTCCAGGATTAGATTTCCTCCAACATGCATCCCCTTCCTCACCAGAAAAATCCATCCTTGCCCAATCTCCCATGGTCTATCCTAGACATCTTCATCTTCTTGATGATGCCATAAAAGTTTATGGTAGAGGGAACAATTCCGCTCTGCCTGTACCAAATCAGCAAAGTCAAGAGCTTCTCCTAAGCCAAGTCGAGCCTGAAGAAGTACAAGATGAATCAGATTCTGGTTCCTAGTTAAATTCAGATTATGATCCGAAGTTGGACCTCCCTATTGCACAAAGAAAATGTGTTCGATCATGTACTCAACATTCCATTCGTAATCGCATCTCTTATGCAAATTTATCACCAACATTTCGGGCTTTTGTGACATCCCTAGACATATCACAATTCCCAAATCGGTGTATGAGGCTCTACAGGTTCTAAAGTGGTGCAAGGCTACACTTGAAGAGTATATGGCACTTGAAAAGAATGGTACTTGGGCATTAACAGAACTTCCTCCTGAGAAGAAAACAGTAGGATGTAAATGGATATTCTCAGTCAAACAGAAAGCAAATGGGGGTATAGAAAGATAAAAAGCTCGGCTTGTGGCAAAAGGGTTCACTCAGTCATATGGGATTGATTATCAGGGAGATTTTGCTACGGTAGCAAAGCTCAATACAGTTCGTGTCTTGTTGACCATTGCAGCTAATAGCGATTGGCCACTGTTCCAACTTGATGTCAAGAATGCTTTCTTGAATGGAGATCTAATTGAGGAAGTCTATATGGATGTACCCTGTGGCTTTGAGACAACGGAGACACAGGGTAAAGGCTGCAAGCTACGAAAGGTATTATATGTACTTAAACAATCTCCTAGAGTGTGGTTTGATAAATTCACCAAGGCTCTTAAACAGGATGGATACTCCCAGGCACAGGCAGATATACCCTATTTGTGAAGCACTTCCCAAATGGGAGAATCACAGTCTTAATAGTTTACTTTGATGGCATAATTCTCACAAGAAACTATGAAGAAGAAATGATGAGACTCAAGAGTCAATTATCCAAGGAATTCGAGATCAAAGACTTGGGGTTGTTAAAATGTTTCCTTGGAATGGAAGTTGCACGAAGCAGACAGGGAATCTCAGTTTCAAAACGCAAGTATGTTCTAGATCACTTGTGTGAAATCGACATATGATTGGGTGCAAACTTGTTGAAACTTCTATGGATCCTAATACTAAAATGATGCCTTGAATAGATGAGTTGGCGGCCGATAAGGGACAGTACCAACGCATGGTGGGTAAGTTGATATCTCTAACTCATACACGCTCAGATATAGGTTTTGTTGTTAGCATTGTGAGTCAGTTTATGAGCAACCCATCAATGGATCACTTGGAGGCAATTTACCCCATCCTTAAGATACTTGAAGAAGGATCTTGGGAAATGACTCATGTTCTAGAGAACAATAAATCGAACCTTGGAGGTTTATACAGATGCTGATTGGGCTGGATCCCCTTGTGACCGAAAATCCACTTCAGGATATTGTTCATTTGTTTGGGGGAATCTAGTGACATGGTGTAGCAAGAAGCAAGCAGTGGTAGCTCGGAGTAGCATCGAGGCAGAGTTTCGTGCTTTAGCCTTAGGCATTTGTGAAGGAATTTGGTTACAACAGCTAATGAACGATGTAAAGATTGAAACATCAGACTCCATCAAGATCATGGACTAAGCATGTGGAGATTGATAGACACTTCATTATTGAGTAAATTGAAAGCAAGACTATCACACACAACTATGTTCCTTCTGGACAACAAGCAGCAGACATTATAACTTAAGCATTGTTTTGCCCCAATCTCACCAAGCTAAGTACTATACTTGGATGGGAGAACATATATAGCCTAGCTTGAGGGGGAGTGTAGAATATCAACCTAGGCTTGTGTACAACGTGTATATAGCTGTATATTTGATTCTTAGGGATTAGTTTCCTGTTTTAGTGATTTTGTATATCTGACAATTGTGGGTATTAACTAGAGCCTGATTTTTAGGAGATGTTCTAGGGAATTTTGTATTTGACTTTTCTATATATACTTGTATATTTTTATGATTGAAATAAGAGGAAAAGTTTATCTCCAAACTCAGAAAACTACATATTGTTTTGTCATTCCATTGATTGTCTTCGATGTTGCTTATTGTGTATGTACAGTTTTCTTTCCATATTGATACTAGTGTCTTTTTATGTCAGGGAGCAACATGGGACCCTGATGGGCGTATGATACTTCTTGCTTTCTCTAAATCTTCAACTCTAGGTTCAATTCACTTTGCATCGAAGCCCCCTTCACTGGGTATGTGGTTGGCATTTCAATTTATGTTCAAATGGTTTAATTGCTATTTCCTTGCAATGCTTCCAATGAAACACATTAATAGATAAAGCTTGAGAATTGAATAAAGATAACGTGTTTCTAATTGTGGACATTTCCTGGAATTTGTTGAAGTTTAATAGATAATTAGGAGCCTTTTTGTGATGACTTAAGCAACAACTGCCATTCAAAGAGTTTCTTATGTGCCATATTTTGATATAAATCTTACCATAATATTCAATTAAGTTAGATTCTGAAGCTAAAGTGCACTTCTAACATAAACATAAGAGTGCAACTTTACATACGATCATTTTGAGCGATATGTTTTGTGAAAATGACAAGGAAGCAGTTGCTTACCTTGTTCTTTCTGTTAGAATAAGCTTTTCTGGCATTTTATTGGGGGAAAAAACAAGGAAAAGTAATCAACAATTAATTTAAAGTTTATTTCAGTAAACAATTGTGGTTGATTTAGGAACACAACTTTTTGCAGCACAGTAAATTTAAAATTTACCTCTGTCATGAGCAGATTGTGTAATACTAAATTTAAATTGGAAACTTTTTGCCACATTAAAATTTCAAGCAGTACTTCCTGAAGATTGCTACCTATATTTTTTATTGTGCTTAATCTTCAATTGAGTAGAAGAATTTTATGCCATAAATGAAAGAAATATTTTAGCAAACTTCATTGAGTTGTGAAGTACCTAAAACTGTATTTGAGCTGGTTATTTGCACGGTTAAAATTCCTGTTTTCCTTATTGCAATACTTGGTGTTGCGCATGTAAAGCATGCTTGTAATGTGGAATAGGCTCTCATGGTGCTCTCAGCCTCTCGGGTTCTTTATTGATGTTGTGAAATATTGTTTCTGTGTTGCACCCATATGATGGCTGTATCTTCTTGCTGAATGATGGTTTTATGCAGATGCACATCTATTACCCGTTGAGCTGCCTGAGATAATATCATTGACAAATAGGTAAAATATATAATTTGGGAACAAGTTTACCTGTTCATATTTAAATATATATATATATATATATACATACATAAAAGTGTTATATTTATTGCTTTGTTTCTAGGGATTAATTACTGCTTTGGAGTTTGGCTTTGTAGCGTTAATAAAATAACAGGGAAATAAAATTTTCAATTTATATTTGCTGACAGCATTTTTTCGCCATAACCTAATCCGAGAGTTTAAAGAAAGTAATAGACAAGAACACAAGGATTTTACGTGATTCAAGCTATAAAAGGGCCTAGTCCATGAGTCTGGTATTTAGTGAGCTTGAAGCTTATTTGAGCAAACTTTAATGGTAGTTCTCAGGCAGGGTATATATTGCAATGAGTTACAAAATCTCTCTCTAAAATTCGGACCTTTTACAAGGAGATGCCCCAGCCCTATTTATAGATGCTGGGGTTATTAATGTTAGCCATCTATCATTAATACAAACTCCCCCATTATGAGTTATTAATGCTGAATTAATACAAAAAATGTTGCACTAAATAGAGACTACAGCCCAGGTGGATTGCACGGGGCCCATTGCAGAAAGTTGTGTACCAACTTTATGGGGAACATGTCTAACTGTTAGGGTGCGGCGCACATTCGCCCATGTCAGGCGGCGGCGTGAGAAATGCCGATTGTCGAGAGTATGACTTCGACACCACTAATCGAGGCTTACCAAAAGTTGTTAGATGATATCTTCTGGTGGCCCATACCTACAGTGACGGACACCTGGCAGTTATTTCTGGTCCGAGGACTAGCATCCTAGACCTTGGAGATGGGCTAGTGAAGAGAGCTCCTCGGGATGTGGCCTCACCTGGAGACATCCTCGCCTCAAGGCGTGGCTTTACCTGGAGACATCCACCCCTTGGTCGGTTTGGGTTTCCTGGAGTTCACACTCTGAGTGCCTCATGACTTATCTTGTCGTTAATTGCTCCTAATTGCCATGTGTCTCGTGGTGAAAATACGGACAACATTTGCCCCCCAAGTTTTCACTCGCCCTCGGGCAGTGGAGACTTAGATTGAGAGGAGTAATTTGAAAGGTCTTCGAGGGGGAGATATTTGGGTTTTCACTGACGTTCCTCTGAAAGGTCTCGTGGTGAAAATACGGACAACATTTGCCCCCCAAGTTTTTACTCGCCCCCGGGCAGTGGAGACTTAGATTGAGAGGAGTAATTTGAAAGGTCTTCGAGGGGAAGATATTTGGGTTTTCACTGACGTTCCTCTGGAAAGCCACGCCACGTGCTGACCCTCTAGGTCTTTCGTCGATGATTTTGGTGCTTCCGTTGAGAGTTCAGGTGCATGCTTAGGGATGTGCGTTTGTGGCGCTAGAGGGGCTATTTTGACCTTCTATAGGTCTTCTTAGGCAGATTTTGATGTTAGAAGTGACCAAAATTGGCCTACTGACACCTTATGCAATTTTTGCCTGTCTGGGCATTCGATCAGAATCTGGAAAATTCTCAGATTCCGGTGATGTTCATTGGCCCCGAGGACACCCCTAGTCCTTAGAAATCCTATTCTCTTCCCCTCGAGCAGTAGTGTTAGGGTTTCTCGTGTTTTGACCCTCTTTTCTTTGGTCAAAATACTAACTGCTTGATTTTCGTCTCAGTTGTTTGAGAACTACGACTGCTACACGAACAATGTTTTTACCACTTCGATTAGGACATCCTCGACATGGCCTGAGAACACTACGTACAACAAGATGGCGCGAGGGCGGAGGCCCGAGAACCAGTTAGGGAACTAGTTGTCCGTGCTGATGGCCCGGCAGCGGAGAGGCCCAGCGCTATCGGTTCAGAGGGGGTTGACCGTGGAGGGAGTCAACCGAGCCCCTGTTCGAGGCCGACGGGTTTGAAGCAGAGGAATACCGCATCTTGCTCCGACACCCTGAGGCCTTGGAGGCCATCATGAGGCATTACGCAATCGAGGAAAGATGTTTGGTGCGCCTTTGTCGTGAATCCGAGAAGGCGCCCCACAACATGAATGGTCTTAGCGTCTGAAGCCAAGCCCACTTGATGGTTGGGGCTACCCTACCCCTACCCAATATTTTGTAGACTTCCTAAAGTTCGTAGAGATAGCTCCTGTAACGTTCTGGATAACCAAGACTGTTACATTGTGTTTAAAATAGTGCTTAACCTGCTAAGCAAGTTGTTTGAAATTTAAATGTAATTAAAGACTAAGTCAAGGTCAAGTATTAAAAGATTTGGTCAACAAAATGGTTATTTTTCATTAAAATATTAAGTTTGTACACGGGATCCCAAAATCAGTTTACAGACTCATAAAAGACAAATAGAATACAATTTAGCTGTCCTAAGCGGCAAAACAGGGTTTAACCCCAGTTCCTCCCAAGCTATCCCAACCGTGGCGATCGAGCAGGCCGCATATGTACACACCGCCCCTGAAGCTCCCCAATACAACTCAATTCCCAGCTTGTCTTCTTGAGTTTTTCTCCCACAAATCTCCCTTAGCTTCAAGGCACAAGAAGAGGAAGAGAGAGCACGTGAGTGAGAGGGAGGGAAATTGTGCTGAGAGTTTCCTTCTGATTACTTCCTAAAGTCTTAGCACCCAAAACTGAGTATATCCCTTTAACCCCAAAAAGTCCAAATTGCCCCTTAAGTCAATCTAAATCCTCAAGTGCCACTAAGGGCAATTTTGTCATTTGCTACATTTGTGCTAACTCTTCGAGTAGTCCTATAAATTCTCAATTAATCTTGACAGACCCAATTAATCTCCAAATACTTACCCATTACTCGATGAATCCCAAATATACATTAAACTTTCAAAAATACCCCTACGCTCACCCCAAGCCGGGTACTAAACCCCGCTGTGACTATTTCGCTAATCCGCTCACTAGGATCGCCTCGAGCCGTATACTGCAAATATATTCACATAATAATGTGGTCTCAATCATTTGCTTACATATAATAACATTTATGCCCGTTACGGGCCAATATTACAAATATGTCCTTATTGTCAAAAGCAAGCCCACATGCATATCTAATACTCATAAATATACATATAAATATATTCTTATCATTATATATATCATGTATGTCACATAGTCACGCATTTATGCAATTAATTTAACATGCATATCTCATTATGCCCTCCAGGCACTGTTATCCAGGCACTTTGCTTTAATAGTAAATTCGGGTCGTTACAACTATCCCCTCCTTATTGGAATTTCGTCCTCAAAATTTATTCAATCACCTTGGGATACCAACCCTGCAAATTTGACTATAAGACTTTATCCCTTAGTAAACATTCTCAATAGAATGACAGTCTTATTCCATAAGACTAAATCCCATTCATCACAAACTCCATTAAGTTTCCTTTGCTCGGTAAATTTTACTGAATTCCTAGGGTCACCTCACCCTATCAGCAATAATATCTTACACTTCTTTCCTTGACATTGGCACCAATAACACTTTATGAACCACCACCCATACTAGGGTAAGACTAATCTGTAAGCTCTTGGCCTAGTCCTCGATAAGATCTCAGAAGTCTATTAAATTAGGAGTTAAAACTCCTTTTTCCTTCCCAAAATATCTTATCCTTTCTAGTCCACAATACTTGGAGAGATGCAAAAGTCTCCCATCCTGGAACTTTGTGTTCCCATACTTGAGATTTGTGAACTCTTATGTCCTTTTAAATAGGCAGACATTTCTGCCCTAATAATCCTAATAACTTCATTGGTTTCTCCAAACCAATTCTGAACCATAATACTTCCTATCTGTCATTCTCTTACTTGGAACAAGTGCTTCTCGCTCCCTATCTCACTGTATCTTATTCAGAATCACCCTAGCCGTTGACTAGCTTCCATCACTATGACCATTCAATCAAGGGACCATATTTATCTTTATGCCCCAACTAATTACACATTCGTTGTACAGCTCTTAAAGTCATTCCTTCAAATTGTCAATCTATCTTAAAGTAACTAATAATTCTTAGTCTCAATCTTATACTCTTTGTCCCCATAACCTTTTTCTAAAACTGGGGAAATAAAGGGTCTCAGTCTGACACCGTCGACTTTGGTGTCTCACGGAGGCATACAGTCTCCCTTCGCCCATATGCATTATTGCAACACCTGTTCACACAAACCAAGGTGTGTTAACTCAACCTGTTGAGTCAACTTTTCATATCCAATCATCTTACTTGCAGTCTAATGTAGTCCACCCTTACGGTCCTTCACTATACCTTTTTACCTTCCAATATACAAATTTTAGATCTTAATATCCATTCAAATTCTTGGATACAATATTCATCTAGAATATCTACCTCAGCGCTAGGTTCTATCGAATCACTCATTCGATCTTCATACCTTAATCCATTCATACTAAAATGGTAGGATTCTGAGTCATTCCTACAAGATCTTGTGTCTGTATTTCATTGTTCATAGAGGTATATCTGCCAACTATCAACTGCAGGTTCTATAGCAATCTTGGTCGTTACCTCGTCTGACTTTACTGTAATTCGTAGCGTCCTATCCAACTGGCACATATCTTTCCAACTTAGGATGTCAGTTTCCATGTTAATTTTGTCTCCGCAATCAAGGGTTTCCAATGTGTCTCACCCATTAATTCCCACTAGGGCCTTAATCTCATGATTATTCCTCTATGAGTGATCAAACACTTTAATTCCTTATACTAGTGCACGCACTACTATTCCATAGGTGCCGTCACCGCTCCCTAACTATGGCTATCTGGTATTACCACCAACCTAATGTACCGTGTAGAACCTGTGTTCTTTTCCCTTCATCTGCTGTGAAGCATGAACAATTATTCCTTTTAGTCTGTACACGGACATACTCTTATCTTTGATGCACCACCCTATAGTTCTATGTCTTAAGCAAGGATAATATCCATCCTGCTGTCCTCCTGTATCAGTCCACTGCATACATAGTCTAAGAGCATAGTGTGCTAACCAATCTTTATTCTATCTTCTAAAAATCTGGTACGAAACTATCCATTCGGACAAAATTTAGGTTCTTGTGTTACCTCAATCTTGGGTATAGTTGTCTTCGAAGATACTTCAAGTAGTAGCTGACGTGTCTTATCGGTCTCTTTGTACTTCTCACCCCACTGGCGTTCTTCGATAATTTCTTTGTGGCTTCTGACTGAGCTCCTTCATACATAATCCCATCACTTTCTATAACGTGACCTTGAATACCTTTGAAGAAACGAAGCTTACTCTTTCTGGAGCCTTACCCGTAATCCCGCTTCATCAATCTTAGTGTTATCAACGAAGTGGTCATTCACGTTCTATTTTTAACTGGGAGTAAACCAACACATCCCTAATCAATCTGAATATGTCTTGTCCATGTCATTCCTGTACTCTCTGCTTTTCGAACTTACCTGTGTCGTTGAAGCATTTGTCAGTTAAGATCCTTCACTGAAAACCTATCACATCCTACTCGGTGCAAGAAGTAATTCCTGAAATGTCATTTTCCTTGATCCTCCGCTGGTAATAACCAGATCGAGGGTCAATTCCTGAGAATATTGTCCTATCTTGCAACCAAGCAATTGAACCCTTCATTCTTAACAAACGATGTCGATTGTCCTATGGTGAGATGTTCCGTCTGATCAATTCTCAAATCAAATATTTCTTCAACTGAACCTTTAATTCCCTCCATTGAGCTAATGTCGTTCTTCATGTTGTCCTTGATACCCACACCTTAATCCCGACACGTACTCAACGATTCCTTGTACACCCATCTGAAACCTTACTGGCCAATCCAGTTTCCATTCAGTCTAACTGATATATTCCAAGTGGTACCTACCACAATACCTAGGCATCGCGTAAACGCAACCGGGTCCTTCCCTTTCAAATCCAGACGTTACCACCATCTCTTCAATCCATAGTTTTCCCTTATTTAACAGATTAGTTCCTACTCAGGATTATCTCAAAATCCTCATATGACGAGCTTAATCAATTCTACTATCAACCTTTTACCAATAGTACTCTAACCCTTCTCCGGGCAGTTACCGATATTTCGGCAAGCACTAAAATCTCATGCCCCATGCCGTGGCAACCCAAAAGTATGTGCCTCAAATCTGTCTGTTCTGGGAGATACGTAGCACCAATTCATTCAGTTCATTATATCACAAGGAGCGAGAACTAACAAGTTAATTGGTTGCCTCCGAGGGACTAGCCCCGGACTCTGGCTATACCAAGGCGGATCTTCAAACTAGGATTGAGTAATCTATACTCCTCGATTCTTCCAACTTCGATTTCGAGCAATCCTTCCAGACATGCCCAATCGTTCCACATAAAAGACATGCTTTCACTCAATGTCCTCCCAAATGGCGTCTCCCGCACCTGGCTCGTACTAGATAGCTTCATCAGGCCTCATTGCTGCCCCGACGACTATCCTGTAAACCATAACCCCCTCCTGTCAAGTCCAGGAGTAGTAAAACTATTAGGGGCCCTTCTTTTTCGACTACTGGGCATCTTCCCTACCTGATCCCGCAAATGGGAATACCATTGCTTGAGCTTCCTGCCTACAACATTCTCAAACCATATCTCATCTCTTGCATCTTCTATAACAAGGCCCTCCCTACTGCCCGAACATAGATAGAGGTTTCATGCACAGGAACGACCTTAACACTCTGGGCCATCCAAGAGTTTAGTCCTCTTCAAACTAAAAGCGGATCTAGCCAATCCACCAAATTCATTGACATATTCTGTCATTGTCTTGTTATTCTGAACCGAGTTGATAAACTCATTAATCTTCGCAGTTCAAACTGCGTCCCATATCATCGAGGACAGAGCTAACCATGCCCATCTACTGATCAGTTCTGAACAAACCCAAACCTCCCTCAGTAACTGGAGGATAATGCTTCTAACGCCTTTCATATGATAATTCTTATCTGATTCCACCCTTAGGTTGAACCAACACTGGTGCCATCACTGTCAAGATATACGAGGCCGCGTTCCCTGACGGAACCTGCTGTCTCACCAATCTAATCTCCTCACTCTGATCTAATTGTCTTACTTGCATACCAGCAAACATCTACTGTGAATTCCAGGGGCAGATGGAGGGTTCCGACCCTAACTATCATTTGCAACCTCCCATACTAACGATACCAGGTCCAATTAACTATCTTGAGTACATACGTTTTGAATCAGTTCGCAATCAATGACTTAACCCCTTAGCCCTGATATTCATATCCAGAATTATCCCACGGGCAGGTCCAAACAATCACAATAATCACACATAATATACATATCAAAACACAAATCTATATTGATCATGCACCAGCTATCAAATCCCATTTCCACCAAATACATTCATACACATCATGCTCTTTATAGTAGCATGCAGATAAGACACTTTAGGTTCAATTTAAACAACTAATCACATAATCATGTCATTGGATACCTAACCGTGAGTCGAGCTTATCTTTAGCAGCAAGTGTACACGCCCAGCCAGTCTTCAAGAACCCTTAAACCTAAACCGCTCTGAAACCAAGTTGTAACACTCTGGATAACCAAGACCGTTACATTGTGCGTTTAAAGTAGTACTTAACCTGCTAAGCAAGTTGTTTGAAACTTAAATGTGTAATTAAAGACTAAGTCAACGTCAAGTATTAAAAGACTTGGTCAACAAAATGGTTATTTTTTATTAAAATATTAAGTTTATACACGGAATTCCAAAATCAGTTTACAAACTCGTAAAAGACAAATAGAATACAATTTAGCAGTCCTAAGCGGCAAAACAAGGTTTAACTCCAGTTCCTCCCAAGCTATCCCGAACATGGCGATCGAGCAGGCCGCATATGTACACACTGGGCTTGAAGCTCTCCAACTCATGGCTGGTCCCGCTATCACTTTCCTTACTTGCACCACGTAGCATCCGTGAGCCAAGGCTCAATAAGAAAACTTTAAACAGCATGCACAACTAATATTAATCATCAAACTCAATTAACGATAGGATATAAATAACCAACCAGCAGTAATATTCAATTCAGTCAGGTTTGTAAATCAAGCTCATCAAGCTCAAAATGATTAATTGTAAACCACACTTCTATTTATGGTATAATACCCAGGCCCGACGCCCTTAGGCCGAGTCCCCTGCTCTCTTAGCCGACTTTGGCACCCTTAGGCCGGTCTGCAAACATATATATTCACAATACACAATGCATAGCACATAATTAATGACAGCATATACAAGCATGTCCATCCATATATACCAAATACATGTATATTCATATTCATAACATATTCATATAAGAGGTTTAATCCCTAATTACATCTCAGGTGCAGTTTTCTTACCTCAGGTCCCGAGCAACAAGCGTATGACAGCCTCGAGCACGATCCCTAATCCTGAGCCCTTGCGGTATAACCTAGTCACAAAGCGATAGTGGATAACCAATAAGATCCTACACCATTTAAAAGCTTTGGAATCAAATACTAGCCTTCGAGACCTCGAATTCTACTAAATCGGTTAGTAAAATCCTTGCGAGCCTTAACATTTGAGTTCCCGAGCTAAAATCCTTAACCTCCCGACTCCGGGCCGCGACCCGCTACTTGGTTAGAGGGCAAGGCCCTCCCTGTCGGAGGACATGGGCTGCGACATGCTCCCCCATGCCGCGGCGTCTGGGCAAACCAGAGGTGTCTCCAGCCTCTTCAAACAGGCAGGTCGCTACACCTGAAAAACAGGGCCGCAACTCGGGCCTTCGAACCCAGAAAACCCAGTATTTCCTGCGTTTTTCACAAATCAACCTCATCCAAATTCAACCTGGACCTAACCTAAACCAGATTTAAGCATTTAAACCGTTCCCAAATACCAAAAACAACAAAACCAAACAAATAGCTAGGGCAAACTCCACAGCCCAAAATCCAAACCTAGAGTTAGAACTTAAAAACAGCAAAACCAAACTTAGAATTCCAGTTAACAGAGAGATTCACTTACCCCTACTGTAGATTATGCCCTTGAGTTAAAACCTTCAGT
Source organism: Humulus lupulus (assembly GCF_963169125.1). Taxonomy (NCBI): domain Eukaryota; kingdom Viridiplantae; phylum Streptophyta; class Magnoliopsida; order Rosales; family Cannabaceae; genus Humulus; species Humulus lupulus. Next base: position 157,162,345 of record NC_084795.1, read on the forward strand.
GATCCTAGCTTCAATTTTCTAGTCCCTAAGCTTCAATTCTTAGCCTTTTCCTCAACAACCACTTTGATAGATCCTAGCTTCAACCCCCAAGTTCCCCCAGCTCAATTCCCAGCTTGTCTTCTTGAGTTTTCTCCCACAAATCTCCCTTAGCTTCAAGGCACAAGAAGAGGAAGAGAGAGAGAAAGCGCGAGTGAGAGGAAGAGAAATTGTGCTGAGAGTTTCCTTCTAATTACTTCCTAAAGTCTCAACACCCAAAACTGAGTATATCCCTTTAACCCCAAAAAGTCCAAATCACCCTTAAGTCAATCTAAATCCTCAAGTGCCACTGAAGGCAATTTCGTCATTTGCCACATTTTCGCTAATTCCTCGAGTAGTCCTATAAATTCTCAATTAATCCCAACATGCTCAATTAATCTCCAAGTATAAACCCATTACTCAATGAATCCCAAATATATATTAAACTTCCCAAAATATGCCTAAGCTCACCCTAAGCTGAGTATCAAACTCTGCTGTGACTATTCCGCTAACCCGCTTACTAGGATCGCCTCGAGTTGTATACTGCAAATATATCCACATGATAATGTGGTCTCAATCATTTACTAATATAATAACATTTATGCCCGCTACGGGCCAATATTACAAATATGCCCTTATTGTCAAAAGCAGACCCATATGCATATCTAATACTCATAAACATGCATATAAATATATTTCTATCATCATATATATCATGCATGCCACATATTCATGCATTTATTCAATTAATTCAACATGCATATCTCATTATGCCCTCCAGGCACTATAATCCGGGCACTTAGCCTTAATAGTAAATTCGGGTCGTTACAACTCCCTTTCAACTTTCCCCCAACGCCTTTTAGGTGCTTGCGGGAATGTACATTCTATATTGGAGGAGGAACTGCCCCACACCTTTTCCAGTGGAGATCCTGTACTTCTACAGCTTCCGTACCACCCCGAGGAAGAAGGCCAATCGGGATGGGTACTACGCTTTGATAAAGTACACTAACTCATCCCTCGACTACAAGGTTCCTCATCACAACGAGAACCATTCTCGGGACTACAAGGATGCCTTCTTTTTCACGAACGGGTTTTCGACCCGTAATAACCCGACCTTGATCCTCGACTTCTCCAGGGTTGGTATCTTCCCGACCATTCTACTTCCTTATTTTTCACGAATGTGTTTCCGACCCATATTAACCCGACCCCGATCCTCAACTTCTCCAGGGTTGGTGAGTATCTTCCCGACCATTCTGCTTATATTTGCTAGTCTCCTTTATTTTGTATGTACTACTTGTAGAGCACTCGCTCGCTGGCCTGGACAACTGAATGTAGACTAGTCTCCGATCATTTGGGGGGCATGGAGTAGGGCAGCCTCGCAGAGTACCACGCCTCACGGAATATGACCTAAGAAACTAAGCTTTTAAAAGTGGAGTAAGCCCAGTGTTAATACCCCGAGAATAGAAAAACCTAGGAAACTAAGAAGTCTTGAGTCCGTGACCTAAAGAACCAAGCTAAAAAATAGGAGAGAAAAGTATGTTCTTTTTATTTATGTGTATTACAACCTAAAATAAAGAGTATATATAGGGAAATACAATTATTCACCCTAAAAAAACTGAAACGATTAGAATACTAAATAAATGAAATATTAAAAAACAGAAACTATTCCTATCCGTAACTGTTAACACCCTCTCATGCTAGACTGTAGATATTGATAAGTCCAAGCTTGTTTACAAGAAAATTAAATACTAGATTAGACAACCTCTTTGTGAGAATATCGACTAGCTGTTGATCTGTATGGACATATCTAATACTTATAATTCCTCCATCAATCTTCCCTTTGATGAAGTGACGATCCACTTCTACATGTTTAGTTCGATCATGATGTACATGATTATGTGCAATGTTGCTGGTAGACTGATTATCACAACAAAGCTGAATGGGAGCTACATACTCAATTTTTAACTCCTCTAGTAAGCGTTTAATCCAAATTGCTTCGCATACTCCATGGGCCATGACTCTATATTCTGCCTCTGCACTACTCCTCGCAACCACCGTTTGTTTTTTACTTTGGCATGTAACTATATTACCCCAAACAATCGTATAATACCCAGATGTAGACTTTCTATTATCAACTGACCCAACCCAATCTGCATTTGTGAACACTTTAACCTTCCTCTCGTTTGTCTTTTTGAAGAAAAGACCTTTTCCTGGTGTTTGCTTGAGTTACCTCATAACTCTATATGCTGCATTGAGATGTCCCTGCAAGGATTATGCATATATTGACTGACTAGATTCACCGCAAAGGCAATGTCAGGTCTAGTATGTGAAAGGTAGATAAGCTTCCCTACTAGCTGTTGGTACCTCCCTTTGTCAACTAGACTTCCTTCAAACATTTTCCTCTTGTCTCCAAGCTCAATTGGAGTCTTGCTGGGCTTGCTACCGAGCATTCCTGTCTCCTTTAAGAGATCAAGAGTGTATTTCCTTTGGGACACAGAAATCCCTCTTTTGCTTCTAGCAAATTCCATTCCAAGAAAATACCTAAGAGCACTGAGATCTTTGAATTCAAACTCCTTTGCCAACCTTTCTTTAATCATACTCATCTCTTCTGTATGGTTGCCAGTAACAATTGTCATCAACATACACGATCAGAACTGACATTTGTCCTTCCACTAAGTGTTTGATAAAGAGTATGGTTAGTCTGACCTTGCACGTATCCAAGCCCCTTGACAACCTTTAGAAAACGATTGAATCATGCTCGAGGAGATTGTTTTAGGCCGTAGAGAGATTCGTTTAGTTTGCAGACTTTAGTTGAATTGGGAGATTCTTCAAAACCCGAAGGCTAACTCATGTACACCTCTTCTTCCAGCTCGCCATTCAAGAAAGCATTTTTTACATCGAGTTAATGCAATTCCCAATCCAAGTTGACTGCTAACGAGAGCAATACTCTGATAGTATTGAGTTTCGCAACCATAGCGAATGTCTTAGTGTAGTCAATTCTATAAGTTTGAGTAAGCCACTTAGCAACTAATCGAGCTTTGTATCTCTCAATGGATCCATTTGCAGTGTACTTGACTGTAAACACCCATTTGCACCCTATTATCTTCTTATCTACTGGTAACTCCACCATTCTCCAAGTTCCATTCTGTTCAAGTGCTTTTATCTTTTCAAGAATTGTTGCCTTCTATTGAGGAGTATCAAGTGCTTCATTGATGTTCTTGGGAATCACAAAATCTGATAGACTAGAGGTAAAAGCTTTAAATGGAGATGGTAATTTTGAATAAGAGATGAATTTCGAAATAGGGTGTTGAGTACAAGATCTAGTTCCTTTTCTTAATGCAATAGGAATGTCTAGATCTGACTGAGTGTTTGAGGGAGGAGTGCCTGAATCATTTGCGAGAAGTGGTTCTATCACCGAATCGAGCTCTTGACTGTGATGAAGATTTGTGACTTGTTTATTTCTTCTGGAATACACCTGAATTTCTTTTTGCAAGTCTTGAGGAGGTCTTTTTGTTTCTAAGATGTTCTCAGAAGAAGAAGGATTTGTTTTTCCTGGATTTGAAGAGAATGGAGTGTCTGGAGGTAATTCTAAACCCCACAACCTCTGAGCTTCTTGCCTGTGATGACTGTGCTCCCCCTGAAACAAGGTGGGGGTGAAATATGGAACTTTTTAAAAAAAAGTTACATCACTTGAGATGTATGATATTTTTGTGAGTGGACAATAACCTTTCTGAGTAGGAGAAGCCCAGGAACACTTTTTATTGTCCTAGGATCAAGTTTACTACGATTGTGAGAGTGAGCGTGAACAAAGGCAATGCAGCCAAATACTTTGACTGGCAGAGAATTTGAAGAAGTGTGAGGATAGAGTGATTGAATGACATAATATGGTGTCTTGAATTGAAGGGGTCGACTTGGAAGGTGGTTAATGAGGTAACTAGCAGTGAGAACAACATCGCCCCAACGATATTTTGGAACATGCATAGTGAACATGAGAGCACGGGCTACTTCTAAGAGGTTGCGATTTTTCCGTAAAGCAACCCTTTTCTGTTGCAGAGTATCGACATGATTTTTGATGAACAATCCCATTTTGGAGAAGGTAGGGACCAAGAGTGGTATTGAAATATTTAGTACCATTGTCGGTACAAAGTATTCTGATAGAGGTTTGAAATTGTGTTTGGATCATATGATGAAAGTTTTGAAAAACCTGACATGTATCAGACTTATGCTTAAGCTGATAAACCCAAGTAATACGTGTGTGATCATCAATAAACGTAATAAACCAACGCTTACCATGAGAAGTAGAGACCTTGGAGGGTTCCCAAATATCACTATGAACAAGAGAGAAAGGACTAGAAGGTGTATACATCCTTGGAGGAAATGAAACATGTGTATGTTTGGCAAATCGACAGATATCACATTGAAATTCAGCAACCTTTTTATTGATAAATAAAGATGGAAACAGATGTTTTAAATATAAAAAACTTGGATGCCCAAGTCGACAATGTCATAACATAATGGTGTTAAAATTGGAATCAGAAACAGAGTTTATAACATAAGTAGAAAAAGAACTTGGAACTTTGTTGATTGGATGTTGTCTGTCGAAGAAATAAAGTCCGTCACGAATCCTAGCACTGCCAATCGTCCTCCCTGATGATAGATCCTGAAATAGGCAAGAATTGGACACAAATTTAGCAAGGCAATTGTTATCAGAAATCAATTTGTGAACAGAAATTAAATTGCATTTCAAAGAAGGAACTTAAAGAACTGATTTAAGAAGTAAATCAGTAGACAATTTAATGGTGCCAATTCCTGCAATAGGGGATTGAGTGCCATTAGCAATCTTGACACTAGAATTTGTCGAATAGGGACAATGAGAATCAAACAATTGAGATGAACTTGTCATGTGATCTGTTGCATCGGAATCGATTATCCACGGAGTTTGGGTAGGGGAAGAGAAATTACCAGAATGTGCCACTGATGCACTATGAGATTTAGATCCAGATTTGGGTGCCATGGAAGATCGACTCAAGAGAGTATAAAACTGTTCAATTTGTGCATTTCTGAAGGAAGGGACAACATTTTAGTTTCACTCTGAACTTGGTTGGCCTTTTTGTCATTCTGGTGACGAGGAGTCCAGTTTGGTGGTTTTCCGTGAATTTCCCAACAGGTAGACCGGGTGTGACCATGACGTTGACAATGATCACACCAAGGTCTTTCACCCTTCTGGTTAGGTCAAGGATCAGGGTTGGATTTGCTAGATTGTGGTGGGTCGGTTTTAGAAACAAGTGTTGAACTTTCAATTGATTGTGGTTCCGAGTTATTAAGCATGACACGACGACATGCTTCTTTAGTATCAGGAAATTAATAGGACCTGCCCCAGTAATTCAATAAACCAGAAACAATAAACCAGAATAGACAATAATAAGCAATAAAACAGTAACCAAAGATTGAATAATTCTGAAGCTTTATTGAAAGAAAATACGAGTTTCATACAAACACAGAGAAAAAGATCTCCATGATGTCTAGAATTCTCTTAATTCTTGCATAACAAATTACTAGCTTCCTTTTCCCACTAATAGGCTACTCAGTACCCAATTTGCCCCTCTAACAAACTACCCTCCACGTCAACCATCAAATGACCTAGCCTACCCTTGGCCTTTGTGTCCCGACCCCCTCCTAGTGTATGTGAACCGAATCATAGGCTTATCAAGCCTATCATTACTTCCCCCGAATTTGTGAACCTTGTCCTCAAGGTTGAAAGCTGGAAACTGAGTTTGGATAGCTTCAAATTTCTCCCAGGTAGCTTCGAAAACAGGCAAATCCTGCCAGCGAATAAGCACCTCAACAACTTGATCTGAAGAAGCTGGATTCTGTCTGACATTTAGCACTTAAGCAGGTTCCACAATAAGCTCCAGATCTGACGTTAAAGTAGGTGGAAGTGTGGTGGACGAATGAGCGGTTCCGATAGCAGCTCGGAGTTGCGACACATGAAAAACCGGATGGATAGCTGACGAAGGAGGCAAGTCTAGATGGTATGCCACTTTGCCAATGCGTTTCAGAACTGCGAAAGGTCCATAATACCTTGCTGCTAGCTTCTCATTTTTTTTAGTGGCCAGTGATTTCTGTCAGTAGGGTCGCAATTTAACGAATACCTTGTCTCCCACCACATACTCCACCTTCCTACGCGACCCATCAGCTCCTTCCTTCATCTTTTGTTGTGCTCGCAGCAGGTGCATCTTCAAGTCGTCCAAGAATGAGTCTCGCTCCTCAAGCAGCTGGTCGACAGCCAGTACATGTGTGGTACCTGCTGCATAACGAATCAACAGTGGGGGGTCACGCCCGTATAAAACCTTGAACGGAGTGCAGCCCAAGGATGAGTGATAAGTGGTATTGTACCAATACTCAGGCCATGCTAACCACTTAGCCCAAGCTTTTGGACGGTTCGAAGCGAAGCAACGGAGATATGTCTCAAGGCATCGATTTACTACCTCCGATTGCCCATCTGTTTGGGGGTGATAGGAAGTACTGTGGCGAAGTTCCGTCCCTTGCAGTTTGAACAATTCAGACCAAAAATGGCTGAGAAAAATCCTGTCATGGTCAGACACAATAGACAGCGGAACCCCATGCAACTTTACCACATGTGTAACAAATGCTTCAGCCACCGTTTTGGCAGTAAATGGGTGTCTAAGGCCTATGAAGTGGCTGTATTTACTAAGCCTGTCCACCACCACTAATATAGTATCTATACCCTTCGATTTAGGTAGCCCTTCTATGAAATCCATAGTTAACTCCTCCCAAACTTGTGCCGGCAGCGATAGTGGCTGCAGCAAACCCCCTGGAGACATTGCCAAATATTTGTTCTGCTGGCAAATATCACAAGAACGAACAAACTCCAAGACCTTAGCCTTCATGCCGACCCAATACACATCTCCTTTCAGCCGTTGATAAGTCCGTAGCTCCCCTGAATGGCCGCTGATGGGCGAGCAGTGATACTCTCGTAAGAAATGGGGCAGCAAAGTCGAAGTGGCGGATAAAACTAAACGACCCCTGTACAATAGCCGCTGTTGGTTTAACGAAAACCCAGCAATGATTTTACCTTGCGCCACATCCGCTTTAACCCGAGACAGGAATGTGTCCTCTGCCACCTCACGGTTAACAAGCTCCCAATCCATCCATGTAGTAGACGTCAACAAGGAACACTCCACTTGGCCGACCCTAGATAAAGCATCAGCCACCCGATTTGTTTCCTCGGAGCGGTACTGAATATCAAAATCAAATCCCAACAATTTTACCAACCATTTCTGATGTTCAGGAGTAACCAGCCGCTGTTCTAACAAAAACTTGAGACTCTTCTGGTCTGTTCGGACAATAAATCGTCTTCCAAGGAGGTAAGGTCGCCACTTGAGTACCGCAAGGACAATGGCCATGAGTTCATTTTCATAGATGGATTTCAGCCGAGCTTTGGGCTTCAGCACTTGACTGAAATACGCCAGTGGGCGTCCCTCCTGCATCAAAACAGCCCTTACCCCAAACCCCGAAGCATCAGTCTCTACTACAAACGGCTTAGTGAAATCTGGGAGTGCTAAAACAGGAACTGTGGTTAGCGTTCTCTTCAGTTCTTCAAAGGCAGCAGTAGCTTCTTCGGTCCACCCATACTGATCCTTTTTTAGTTGATCAGTAAGAGGTCTAGCGATGGCCCCATAATTCTTAACGAACTTCCTGTAATATCCAGTGAGACCAAGAAACCCCCTCAGCTCCTTAATCGCTCTTGGCAGCGGCCAATCTAGCATAGATTGAATCTTGGAAGGGTCCACAGCCACTCCCTCACCTGAAATAATATGTCCCAAATATTCGACTTGTCACTGTCCAAAACAACACTTCTTTAAGTTGGCAAAAAACTGATGGTCTGACAAGGTTTGTAACACTATCTCAAGGTCCTTGACATGAGTTTCCTCATCCGGGCTATAGACGAGGATGTCATCGAAGAAGACCAATACTCTTTTACGAAGATGCGGCTGGAAAATATCGTTCATCTGAGATTGAAAGGTGGCGGGGGCGTTGGTCAGCCCAAAGGGCATCACTACAAACTCGTAGTGGCCTTCATGAGTTCGAAAGGCAGTTTTATGGATGTCCTCCGGCCTCACCCGAATATGATGGTACCCCGAACGTAAATCTAACTTCGAAAATACATGAGCCCCGTGCAACTCGTCAATAACTGGTATGGGAAATTTGTCGGGTACCGTGGCTCGATTAAGAGCTCTATAATCCACACAAAATCGCCATCCGCCATCCTTCTTCTTAACCAAGAGAATTGGGCTCGAATAGGGACTGTTACTCGGCTGGATCACCCCGGATTGCAGCATTTCTCGAACAATTTTCTCTACCTCATCTTTGATACCATGGGGTATCGATATGGTCGGATACTCACGGGGGTGGTGCCGGGCTAAAGAACAATGGCATGATCATGTTGTCTTTGCGGCGGCAGCGAAGTCGGTGTAGCAAACACAGTGCCGTACCGCTGTAATACTTCGTGTATCCCGTCTGAATAGGCAGCCCAATCCTGAGAAACCGATGCACAACCCAGCTCTACCCAAACTCCTTGTCTCTCATTTTGTAACGGCCGTATCATCTGCTTCAACGATATACACGTCTTGTGAAGCAGAGGATCGCCATGTAAAACAACGGGCTGACCTTGGATTCGTAGTTTCATCGTGTGATCCTTCCAATGATGTGTGGTTTCCCCTAAAGTTTGCAGCCATTGGACGCCCATGATAACATCAGTACTGCCGAGTTGCAACGGCAGAAAGTCTTCGATAATTTCCAATCCTTGCAAGTGTAACGGCACCGAGCGACAAATACCCTCCCCCTTCACCGCCTGACCACTCCCCATCTGTACTCCGTAAGCTTCAATCGTGGACAGAGGCAGCGCTAGTTTCTGGGCTAATTCCGTCGTAATAAAGTTGTGTGTCGCCCCGCTATCCACCAAAACTACCACTTCGTGATCCATGTTAGAGCCCAGAATTTTCATGGTCTTTGGGGAAGTCAAACCAACCACGGCATTCAGAGATACTTCCACCATATGAGCCTCCGCCGCGCCCATAGCATCGGCAATGCCGAGAACCTCCCCAATCGGGTCAGTGGTCGGCTCATCCACGACCTCTTCTTGGATAATAATGACCTGAACTTCCGCTTGAGAGCACTCGTGCCCTCTAGTCTAGCGCCTGTCACATTTGAAGCAAACCCCGCGGCGTTTCTTCTCTTGAATCTCGGACTCAGAAAGGCGGCGGTACGCCGCTGACGTTGCCGGAGCCGAGGCTGTCTTAGGGCTAGCACTAGTCGGGGTCGATGATGAAGAAGAAGGGGAAAGGACAAATGTGCCCTTACCGTGTTCAGGGAGAGACAGGCTGCTCAAAGGGGGTCTTGGATTGGCCCTAATGGGCCCACTCAGCCCAGCCCGATATCCTTTAGTGAAGGCCTGATTGGCTTCAATCTGCTCAGCCAACTCCATCATGTGTAACAGCCCATTTGGCTCCAAAATCCTCAAGGGGGCCTGGATCTCCACTTTGAGGCCCTTCAAGAAAGCAGCCCGTAAGGCAGCCTCCCCCATCATCTCCACCGAAGCAGCGAGCTTCAAACCTCCTGCGATAGTCCTGGACCGAAGTGACCTGTTGGAGGACAAAGAAACGATCATACACTGAGCCTTCGTGAGTGGGACGAAATCGCCGGAGAAGCAACAGCTTCAATTCTTCCCACGTGGTGATGATGCGCCTCTGATTTTCCCAGCGAAACCAACTGAGAGCCGCCCCTTCCAAACACAAGACAGCGGCCTCTAATTGCTCACCCGGAGACAACCGCTGTAAGTTAAAGTAGCGCTCAGCACGGTAAGTCCAATCATCCGGGTCATCTCCTGTGTAAACGGGCAATTCGATCTTCTGAGCTCAAAATTCAGATCGCCGGTCCCCACCCTCAGCGACACGGCCCGTGGAGGCAACCCCGCCAGTCGCCGCGGACCCCTCACTAGGAAGACGACTACCCGAGCTTGGAATTCCAGTAGACCCCTCGCGAAGAGAGGCAAGTTCATCAGCCACCCGTCCCTGAGCAGTAACCAATCGATCCAGCACCTCCTTCATAGAACCCAGCTCTAGTGCATGATCCTTAAGCAATGCACCGTGATCGTTGAGCTGAGTTTGGACACTGGATAAGGCAGATTCAACGCCAACAACACGATTGTCCATCCTCGTCGACACCGGCATACACAGAGCGCCAGGTACTAGTTCTGATACCAATTAATAGGACCTGCCCCAGTAATTCAATAAACCAGAAACAATAAACCAGAATAGACAATAATAAGCAATAAAACAGTAACCAAAGATTGAATAATTCTGAAGCTTTATTGAAAGAAAATATGAGTTTCATACAAACACAGAGAAAAAGATCTCCATGATGCCTAGAATTCTCTTAATTCTTGTATAACTAATTACTAGCTTCCTTTTCCCACTAATAGGCTACTCAGTACCCAATTTGCCCCTCTAACAAACTACCCTCCACGTCAACCATCAAATGACCCGGCCTACCCTTGGCCTTTGTGTCCCAACCCCCTCCTAGTGTATGTGAACCGAATCATAGGCTTATCAAGCCTATCAGAAATGGAGAGCGACCAACCAGACGACCTCTGGCTTCATCTAGATTGTTGTTCAACCCAGTAAGGAACTCTAAGATGCGTTCTTTCTCTAGTTGTTGTTGCTGGATTGTGGTACAGTTGGCACATAGTTGTGTGGTATCCAGATACAGATCAAGTTCCTGCCATAAGTCTTGTAAATCCGAAAAATATTGGGTAACAGTTTGATTATCTTGCTTAATCTCTTTGAGTTTGGTGCGGATCTAAAAAATTTGAGAAGCGTTACCAAGGTCAGAGTACATTTTTCGAGCAGTGTCCCATACTTCCTTAGCAGTCTTAAAGAATAAATATCTGCGGCTAATTTTTTGATCCATCGAATTAATTAGCCATGCAAGAACTATAAAGTTTTCAGCTTGCCATACCTTGTACGTAGGATCAGTGGAAGGTGGTGTCGAGAGATCCCCAGTGATGTACCCAAGTTTCCCACGTTCACAAATGACGAGTTTGACTTACTTAGCCCACTGAAGATAATATTTTCCATCAAGCTTGTGGGCTGTGATATGAAGAGAGCTATTGTCATGGCTATACATAGATCTTATAGAACCACCGAACTGACTTTGAGCGGAAGGGGTAGATCTACTGGTTTGAGAAGAAACGTCTTCATTGGTGGACATTGGTGGAGTCAATAAACTGAAATACGGCTAAGAAAGGAAAAATTGGGCCTGGGACGTTGACGAGTGCTTCGTATTGCCGCTGCTAAGCAGCCCCTCCAATGTGGATGCCGCCGGACTAAGAAGAATCTTGAGATGTCGCCTGAGAAGATGGGATGTCGCCGGACTGAGAGAAGAGCCGTCGGCTCTAATACCATAAAAAATAGCAGAGAAAAGTATGTTCTTTTTATTTCTGTGTATTACAACCTAAAATAGAGAGTATATATAGGCGAAATACAATTAATCACCCTCAAAAAACTGAAACGATTAGAGTACTAAATAAACGAAATATTAAAAAACATAAAATATTCCTATTTGCAACTGTTAACACAAGCTTGTTCAGAGCGGGGTAGGCTTAGCGTCTAGAGACTGAAGACTAAGAATCCTTGTAATGCGAGAACGAACTTAGGTCACCACCTGCGGACATCACACCCGAGGAGCATTGACCAAGTCCCTTGATCTCGAGATGCGAACGGAAGACCGAGTGCTATGTACTCGGTTTTGAGGCAGGGACTTGGGTTATCTCCCGTGGACATTGGGCTCAAGGAGCACTGACCAAGTATGCTGCAAGCAAAAACAACATCGGGAAGTCGATGACCTGGGTAGCTAAGCTAGTCGACGAGTGTAGCGTCCTTAATTTCAGAAGACCCAACTAAGTGGCCCGGGCAAAAACCCAACGTCGAAGAGATCCAAGTAACGCGAGATTAGATTTAGTATATTCTCCGAGGATAGTGCGCGCCCTAGGGGTAATAACCAAACCCCAATCCTCGAGATGTGCCCGAGTCGTCCGTACTCGGGCACGAGCCTAAGTCGCCTAAGACTTGAGCAAAATACTCTACAGGACCTTCGCACTAATTGCCCTAAGTAGCGCGAGTAAGGACTGTTGTCGCCTCCCGTGGACATTGCGCCCGAGGAGCACTGACCTAGTCCTATGATCTCGAGATGCGAATAGGGGCTCGAGTTACTTGCACTTGGAGTCAGGAATCGACCATAGGAGTAAAAAACAGTAGCGCAAGTACGGATTGAGGTTGCCTCCCGAGGACACCATGCTCGAGGAGTAGTGACCTACTCCTATGATCTCGAGACGCGAACGAAAGCCCGAGTCATTAGAACTTGGAGATAAACCTCGAGTGCTAAAACTCGAGTATCACGAAAAACCTAGTCTAAGTGCGGGGAACTCGGTCTCCTGAACCCAGGATGATGAGTTTACGATTTCCATAAGATTAGGACCCGAGTAGTGCACTCGGGGGGCAAGTCTAAAGGCCTGAGCTGACCCACCAGTGACCACATACCCGGGGGCAGATAGCTTAGTGTGAATGACCTCCTAGGGGCCCGAATCATTGGGACTCGAGGACACAGGACGACATTAAGGTTACTTTGAAGGACATCGGGCCTGGAAGGCAGCACTAAATGTCCTAAGCATCGAGCACTAAGGCAAAACCCTATAGTGCAACAGGCCTCCTAAAAGCCCGAGTCGTCGAAACTCGAAGGCTTAGGATAGTCAAGTGCCCTCTTAGGACCACGACCCTAAGAAGAAACACTAAATGCACAAGCATCTAAACACTGGCAGGAAGATCCTCAAGCTCTAAGTACCGCAGGTTGGCCCCATCCTAAGTTGTTAGAACTCAGGGATGTAGGGCCGCATCAAGTGTATCACTTGACCTCGCGTTAAAGTTACTCTCGAGGACCACAAGCCTACAGAGCAATACTAAATGCCTAAAAATTGCCTAAGTACTAAGAGAAGTCGATAAAGACTCAAGTCTTCAAGGAGACATCCTTGCCTCGAGGTGTGGTCTTACTTGGAGACATCCACGCCTTGACCGGTTTGGGTTTCTTGGAGGAGTTCACACTCTGAGCGCCTTATGACTTGTCTTGTCATTAATTGCTCCTAATTGTCACGTATCTCGTGGTAAAAGTACAGACAATAATATTGTCAACTATTATTAAAACATAAGCATTGATATAAGGCACCCATGGTGTCCAATACCACTTTATGTTGATTGGTTTAATTTAGTACCGAGTCCCATATATTTATTTTATATTTAAAATATGTGGGACCCATTACTCACTTGCACCAATAATGGTATGCTATGTAAAGTGTAAAATGGTGTTGGGCACCTCTCAGCAATATTCATTAAAACACCTACTAGAAAGCCTATAAATATATATATTTTGAAAATAGGATAGGATTGGATTAAAAAATATACAAGAAAAATCTAAGTTGATCATTTGCAACAATAAATAATAAGAAAACAAGTTGGATATAAAGGTGTAATTTTTTTTTTATTACCATTGAAATACATGAAAATGAGGATTGTTTAGGATAACATTATCTCAAGTTTTTCAGTGGAATTAAGCTATTATAGATAGTTTGTTGGATGAATATTTTCAATATATTTTCCAATTTCATAAAAAAAAAATACTATTTTTTATTTCCTTTACAATTAGAGTTTCTTTTGGCATGTCATGTTGCTTTGAAGTTGAGATTGTCTTGTAGAATCCATCCTTTCAATACACGGCATTTTCTGTGTTACTCGTCAGTGTCTTGTGCAGCAATATAGCTTTGCACTTATCTAATTCTAATTGTAGTGATGTTGCAGATTATAGCTATCCAACATTAATATGCAACATATCTGGCAATGTATCATAATTTTTTTCTCTCTTTCAGTCAGGGGATTGATAGAATAGCATGGGATGCTTCAGGAGAGCGGTTAGCTGTATCGTACAAAGGGGGTGATGATTTATACAGGGGTCTAATTGCCGTTTATGATGTGAGGAGGACTCCATTGATCTCTGCATCGCTAATGTAAGTGGTATTTTGCATGAAGCTTTATTATTATTATTTATCTTTTTTGGTTAAATGGTTACTGCATTGCTTGAATTGATTTTCTTTTGCTTATAAATGGAACCTTGTAGATGTTTTACCTTGAATACTATAATTTGATGCAGTGGGTTTATCAGAGGTCCTGGGGACAATCCAAAGCCGATATCAATGGCATTTCATGACGAGTTTAAACAGGGACCATTGCTTTCTTTGGTAAATTTGTCTCAAATTCATTGTTGCTCATTGACGTTCTGCCATTTCTATTTCGATCTAGAGACTGTTTATTTGTTTGAAGAGGGTAGATATGAAATTCACTGCCTATGTTTGTACATGCGTAAAAGAAACGTGGAATTTTACTAAGATGGAGTATGATTGTTTTAAGTTCTCTTTATTTATGTCCTTATTTGTTATTACCCTAGCAGCATTCAGGTTTTGCTACATAAAAAGCATACAAACTAACAAGCTACTTATTTTTGCAGTGTTGGAGTAGCGGATTTTGCTGTACCTACCCTCTTATATTCCGTTCCCATATTTTGTCATAAATTGGGTATTCTACTGATGAATTTTACTATTTCACCCCCTCATTGTTTGTGATTTTCATATTTTCTTCTTTTCCTATATTGTTGAAGATCTTAACTTTCAAGCAAAGAGAAATTTGTAGTTCAATGTTTTAGTACTCAGTCCGTACTCACTGGCCTTGTGAGTCACACAATAAAGGAGTAATGACTAATGAGCTTTCCAGTTAGTAAATAGTCGTAGGATTACAAACCTGTTTTATTAAATTATCCTTTTGATTTATTAAATAAAAGTTTTTTTTAAATAACGATCATTTATCAATTTTAACAAAGCATGTGGATCATTTGAAATGAGGTTATTTTAATGTATATTTTATTTTTAACATCTTATTAATTATTACGGTAATTTTCATACCCCATTGAAACTGGAATAATCCATCCTACTTTTAATGAACAAATTTTATAAACTTAAGCTACTAATATATAGGACAATTCTTTTACAGGAGTTTCATTTTAAGCCCTACTAGTGAGGCTTTCAGTGTTTCTCGACTTGTGAATAGTTTTCGACGCGATTTTTTTTATGACTGTGTATATTTTAGTTATTTAGAGCATTTGCAAGTTTTCAGAAAATTCCGAATAGTTTACAGTACCGAAAACTAGGTTCAAACATGTTTTTCATGTGCATAAAAAAAAATTAGTTACTCGTGCATCAATATGTTTGAACTTCATTTTTGGTACTGTAAACTATTCGAAATTTTCTGAGAATTTGCAGGATGCTCTAAATAGCTACAATATACACG
Source organism: Humulus lupulus (assembly GCF_963169125.1). Lineage (NCBI taxonomy): Eukaryota > Viridiplantae > Streptophyta > Magnoliopsida > Rosales > Cannabaceae > Humulus > Humulus lupulus. The sequence goes on from NC_084795.1 coordinate 157,177,827, forward strand.
ATCATAACAAAAAAAGTGCGCTGAAAACTGTTCATGGGTTGAGAACACTGAGAGCCTCACCGGTAAGGCTTAAAGTGAAGCCTTATAGGAGAATTCCTCATAATATTTAAATATATATATTTATATATATATATATAGGGCCATCACTTTTGCTCCTAATGTATGAGCATTTTTTATTTTCGGAACTTAGAAAATTTATAACTCAATTTTTTTTACATGATGATGTATGTTATAGTTATAACATGTCTTTTGCCAATTTTCAAGAAATTTCGAATAATGTATAGTGCTGAATTCAGAGTTCAAGTAGTTAGTTGTATCCGTGTTTGATTATTTTTATATGTGTGGAAAATAGACTATTTGAACTCTGATTTCAGCATTATAAATTCATTGGAATTGCTTGAACATTGACGGGATATCTGTTATATTATAATGTATGTCAACATGCAAAAAAATTGGGTTATAATAAAAAAAAATGCTCCTATAATAAGAGTAAAAATGATGTCCCTACCTAAGAAGCTCCTTATATATATAAGATTTTTCTTAGGTGAGGGCATATCATTTGCCTTCACTCATGAGGGCATTTGTCTTGAAAATTAATTGATTTAAATGGATAGGGTGTAAGGGGTTTACTTGGGGGTGGAGCATAGTAATAGATTTTTTTACTGTTATTTTATTTTAATTTTTCAAAAATCCAAACTCATGTGTTCTCCACATTATTTTCTTTTCTTCTCTACTCTCCACATTTCGACAAAGTCATCTCTTTCGTCACATGTTGGAAACAGAATTTCACATTTTCTTCACATTGAATCCTAAAATTCAAAAACCCCTATTATTATATTTGCTTTTGGGGTTTGAAGTGCTTTGTGGTTTATGAGGATTTGCGTCTATTAAAATATACCCATTTGATTCATGAAACTACATTTAGTTTCTTAGAGAGAAGGCTTTTGTTTTGTGGTATGATAAGAATTTAAGTTGGACTTATTTGGCTGCTTGGGGTACCAAAATGAGTTTTGGGACAATATGGGGAATTCTACTATGTTTTATATGTAGCTAGTATGTAAATATTGTTTAATTTGAAAAAAAATTGAGCGGTTTACTTCCCAGAGAGAAAAAGGAATTAAGAAAGCAAGAACCCATTTACATTTTGTTTTGTTGCTTGAATGTTTCAATAACACCATTGTTCCATGTGACTTGTAACTTTAAACTTGAGTCTGTCAAAGTGAGTTTTAGTGATGTTATAGATTTATTGAATTTAAAAGACCTTAATTAGTTTGGAATTTGAATTTTGCTAAAGGAAAATTTTGTGAGGGAGAAGACTAAGAAAAAAATTATCATAAGATGGTGAGTTTCTGTGTTAATAATTGATAAGCTAGTGATTTTTTTTTGTAAAATTTTCTTACGAACAAGGATGATTGGATTAATATAATTTTATCAAATCTAATTTTCTGTGTTAATAAATATGTAAAATCTCTAGTTTGTGTGTTACTACTTGAGGTTCTTTGATCCTTACAGTCGAGAAAACTTTGATATAGATGAAGTATGGATGGTTTCCATAACTTATAATTTATGATTGTGTAATTGCTTTGTTTTCTGCTTTGCTTTATCAATTTAAAATGATTCATGATTTTAGATCTATTGAGCATATGTAACGCCCCAAACTCCAGGGACTGTTACGGTGTGCCTTATAAACAATGCTAAACTCGCTAATTGAGTCATTTGGCCAAAATCGTGTAACTAAGAATGGTTAGCGGTTTAGGGATTAAGAATTTTGGTTAAGACATAACGTTTCATTAGAACGTTTACTATATACATTGGGATCCCAAAAATATAATTTAAAGATCTATTACAAGAAAATATTTACAATAGGCCAATCTAAGCGGCAAAACAGGGTTTAACCCTAGTTCCTCTTTCAACCCTCGACCGTGGCGATCGAGCAGCCGCATATGTACACCTCGTCACCTAAGCTCTCCAACTCAAGGATGATTCAGCTTTCTTTTGCCTTTACCTGCATCACATAGCACCCGTGAGTCGAAGCCCAGCAAGAAAACTTAATATGCTAATGATCAGTAATAACATGCTATCAAATCAAAAGGCACACGCCTATCAGATATAGCCCTAATCAAACAGGCAAACAAATTCACGTAATGATGGGTATCCAGGATAAGGAATCCTGCCCTCCTGAGTGGACGACTATCAAGTCAATCTCAATAAGATAAGTGGTTTAACACTGGTGGTTCCGGTAACCATACCGGGCTGATAGCCTTGAATAGTAGAGTGACAGTGGTACAAGTCACTAAGGTGGGTTCTGTTCCCTTTAGCCATGTGACGATAGGATCACTGGGGCTTTATAGATAAGTGATCATTTCACTAGCTTAAACAGGATAGGTGCATGATGATTAGTCACCAACATAACCTTCCTCATGACCATAGAGTCATAACCATGGGGTACTGCTCCCTAGCCATGTGACAAGCTGTCACCTAGGCCTTTGGCCCTGGCTCTAAGTAACTAGTCTTAGACTAGACAAGCGCTTATAAATTTCATCGACCTTCGGGTCGGTCCAGCATTAATGCTCCTAGAGTCATTCAATGCTGATATCGATTAGATCTAATCTTCATTCGGTCCTGCGTTCAGGACGCTTATGCCGTTTCTGACTCTTAGGTCAATAATACGCGACCAGTGCCGTCCCTGACTAGTCACTGCCATACACAAGTAAGCAATGGTACCAAACATATATCATATGTCAAATATCCAAATACAGGGCATTCAGCATGCTTACCCAATAATTACTAGCACAATTAGGATCATGCATAAACATAGAGACTCAAGCTCTGAACAATCTTATATTCAATATACATAGCATGTCCTAATCACATGTTTCTCGTGCATTACATTTAAACATCCAACATGCACAAAAAATAACCATGCATGTCACATATACACAGGGTGCAGTTTTCTTACCTTTTGTTCGAGCGAGAATTAGAACAAGAACGACCCTTGAGAACGATCGATCCTTTAATCCTTTAGCGGTCACCTAGTCATAACCAAATACAATCTCCAATTAATGAAAATCAACAATAATATGGTCTTAATCTAAACCCCACTCTCGAGACCCCGAAATGTACCCACACGGTGAGTAGATTCGATCCCGGGCCTTAAGGATTGAAACGCCGAGCCAAAAGCCCTTAAAAACACTCAAAACGGGGTTCTGAAGAAACAGGGTAGCGCTACCCTCCTAACACCCCAGCACTCAAGGCAGAACCAAAACCGCCCAGCACTCCCTGCATGTAGCGATGTAGTGCCCTCTACTGGGCGCTGTAGCGCTACCTTCAGCCAAAGATTTTCCAGAAATCTCTTCCTTCGATTCCACCATTTCTAACCCAAACCAAAAGCTTCCAAACATCAAACTAAGTCCCAAATGAACCCAAATACCAACTCCACATGCCCTAGGCACCACAATCCCAAAAACCCTAGCCAAAACTCCAATCAATTCCCAACTTTCCAACTCAAAAACCAGCTGAAACTTAACTTGGAAAACAGAGCAAAAACAAGAGTTCTAATGGCTAAAAACTCACCTCAATCTTAGCAACACACCCTCTTCAATGGTGGAGCATAACCCTAGCTTATCACAGATTGATTCCTTGGCTTGGTTCCTCAAAAAGAGCTTGAAAACTCAAGAAGAAATGGAGGAGAAAAACCATCGGGAGAGAAAGAGGAAATGGGACTCTGTCTTGGTAAGCTTCTACAACCTTAGTGGCTGATATAAATCTTTAAGGGTGAAAAGACCTAAATGCCCTCAAGTCTAAAATAAAACCTTAACAGCCACCAAGGGAAAAACCGTCCTTTCGCACCTATTTCGTTAATCATAATTAACACCCTCCAATTCCCGCTATTCTCAAAATTCTCAATTACCAATAAATCATATCCTGTTACCCTTTAACTCCCGACAATACTCTAATCATTAAAAATCACCTCGAGACTCACCCCGAGCCCCGAACTTAATCCTGTTATGACCAGACCGAACACTTGCATTTCATGATCGTCTCATGCCGAAAGGCTCGAACAAATCCACATATAATGTGGTACCATTAATAAGTCACCCACATGCACAAAAATACACAATCACGCCCTCAACGGGACAAATTACCAAAATTCCCTTGTAATTAAAATAAACCCATATGCATGCATTGATCATCATATAATAATATAATTCACATAAACATGCATATGATCACTTAATAACATAATAAATCAATTATGGCCCTCCCGGCCTCCTAATCAAGGTTCTCAACCTTATTAGGAAATTCGGGGCATTACACCTATCCCTTCCTTACAGAGATTTCCTCCTCGAAATTTACCTAAACAGCCCGGAATAAAAATTCCGCACAACTGATTCCAATTTCTCAGGTCGCTCCCTCGACCTCACTGTTTCTGTAACATACCTTAACTCAAGGTACACTCTGTTCCTCAAAACTTTATTACTTCTGTTACAATCTGAACTGGCTATTCCTTACCGGAATACTTAACCTTAACCTTCAGATTCTTATGACTCAACTCATGAGTTCCTTTCAACCCATGTCCACTGCATGGAAGTACATAACACATTGTATACAAATGACAGTGCCAAGATAAGGCTGATCCAAAGTCAACCTAACCAGTCCTATCCAGGACTCAACTGCCAAGATAATCTAAGGCTTAGCTTGCCCTTAACTCCTCACCCCTTTCCATGGTGATACTTTAAGGAAGATAAATTCTTCTACTTGAAATTCCACGTTCCTACTTTTCAATTCAGTAAAACTTTTCCATTATTCTGAGAAGTGAGCATTCACGCTCTAACCTCTAAGAATCTCAATGATCTCCTGAACCATCTCAGGATCTAGATATATATATATATATTAATTCATTCATCTTATAAGATGTTCTTCCAATAATAATTGGATAACCATCTCTCTCTGATTTACCATCAGTCTGAGAGTAATAAACTGTACTGAATCCCATCTATATACTCATCGCCTTCCTTAACCCTTCCAAGACCTGGAAGTAACAATAGAGCCTTTTCATCTAATAAGATAGACCTTGAATTCTCAAGAAGGCGCATTATCTCTTTCTCACATAAAGATCCGAATACTGATCAGCTGTGTTATTCATCCCTGCTGACAAAATAAACTTACTCAAAACACTGGTCCACAATGACCCAATCCAAATCACGCTGACCCATTAACCTGGGCAACCCCACCGCGAAATCCATTGCGATGCTCCCTTGTTTCCATTATAAAATACTCAAAACTTGCAATAACCTTGCTGATTCCTGATACTCTGTCTTGACTTGTTAGCAAGTTAAGACTTTATCACGTATTCCACTATGCCCCTCTTCATCTCAGGCCATCCCATCAAAGCTTTCAAACTTGATACATTTTCACAATGTCTGAATGAAGAGAAAAAGGGAATAACCTGAGATTCATCCAGATCTCTCATTAATCTGAGTGTCCATCGGATCCCAAATCCAATCCTTATACCTCAATAAACTCATATCTGACACTGCTTAAACCTTAGCTAATCCAGCTAAGACATTCTCCTCAATCTTCCTATCTGCGGTTCACTTAATCATCTTTCCTCTCGATCTTTCCTGAGATAATAATCTCAAACATAAATTGGCCACCTGGCCCACTAGAAACCCTACTTTAGTTCTGGTCAGATCCTTTAACCAACATGTTGCATAGGCAATCACTTTTCTCTGCTACTGAGGTGTTATAACAACCTCCAAACTGATTCTGATCTGAAGAAGACCCAGAATTAATTCCCAAGGCACCTGAAATATCTTTACCACCCAAGAAACTCTTGCCCCTAAGGCGTTCCTTGACCTTGGCAAATTTCCGCAGAGAAAACACCACAATACCATCGTCCAAGACGATCACAATTCCCATTCAAATAAACCTTTGAATGCTTCATTCATCTGACTCAACAAGACAACTCAACATTAGTTACCATCTTAAATAACTCAGCACTCCCAGTGCTCTTATCTGTTGTAACAGCAGACTTCTGCATATTCTTTTCCCTGATCTCCAACTGGTACTAACCAAATCCAAGATTCACCTTAGAGAATACCATCTTACTCACTAACTGAGCCTTTAATTCTTACAAATCTGTTGAGCCATTCAAAACAGTGCCCTAAAACCTGAATCCATCCCTGGCACCAATCCAACCACCATGCTATCTCTCCATATAAAAGAAACCCTGGCAAATCCCTTGGAAACCTGTCCAAAACTCAACGACTAATCCAGTCTATCCTGACTCCACTGGCACAATCTAAGTGGTGTCCACCACACTAGCTAAGAGTCCCATGCATCTCTCTGCCATAAAACTCTAGTTCTCAATACAGATGTCATCAACATATCAAATCCATGCACAGTGCCAACTGCCATAAGGATTCCCACTCTTAAGCCTAAGAGTTACTATCCTTTCCTTACAGTTTAGCATTGCCACACACTTGGCTACCCAATCCATACCCTGGATCAAACCAAAACCAGTTAGTCATAACCAACTTATTAAAACCACTGATGAGCCTTTCCACAATAATTCACCTGATCTCTTAAATTACCAATACAGTGTCACACTCCCATCACAAAATAACCATGTGACCTGTATATCAACTTTATGCCTCCCTATATGCAACAAATAAAGAACAACATGGCACCAAGTCAGTCAGCACAGAAATAAAGATCAAGACCAAAAGCTAACCTGCCACCCCATGGAACTAGTCTCGATCTCAGACTCTGACTGCCTCGGAATAAACATTCGAGTTGGAATCGAGCTATCTATCCCCTTTTGCTCATCCTCCCTTCACACTGGGCAATTATTCTTACGATGTCCAAACATTTTACATGAGAAACATGCCCTTGCTCGGCATTCTCCTAGATGATGCCTCTTACACATACTGGATAAGTCTTCCGGCTTTCATTCTTGCTTGCTCCAATAAGTGGAGGTACCACTATCCGAGCTCCATGCTCCCTAGCACTCTTCTTCTCATCTCTTATGCTCTCAACAGCAAGAGCCTTCTCTATCACCTGAACATAAGTAGAGACTTCATGCACTGGAGTAATTCTAATGCCCTGAGCTATACCAGGATTCAATCCCTGAACAAAATTTTCCTTCAGAGCTACATCTGTGGGTACCATGTCTAAAGCAAACTTGGCCAACCCATTAAATCTGCTAACATACTCGGCTACTGATGCCTTTCCCTGAATGAGATTCACAAACTCATTCATCTTAGCAGTCTTAGCTACATCACAGTAATATCTTTCATTAAACAGCTGCCTAAATTCTTTCCAGTCCATCACAACTGTATATCGTGTCTGGGATACTACTTCCCACCACGTCCGGGCATTATCCCGCAAAACAAATGTTGCATAAGCCACCCTATCGTGACCCACCAGTCCCATGCTGTCAAGAATGGAACTGATCATGCCCATCCATTGCTCAGCTTCGAATGGATCTAGGCCTCCCTCAAAGACTAGAGGGTAATACTCCTGGAATCTTCCACAGAGAAATTCCCATCTATTCTCAACCCTAGGCTGAGCCAAATCTGGTGCCCCTCCTGGCATAACAAAGGAAGAGGTGCTCCCCAACAGATTCTGCTGTTACTTCAAACACCTAATCTCTTCCTCATGCCTCTGCAATCTTGATTGCAAATCTGCGAGCATCTGCTGAAAGTTCATAGGAGCAGATGAAGAACTGATACCCTGGCTGTAACTCCTAGCCTCTGTATAATCATCACCAGGCCTCATTATCTGCCTCGGCTATAAACCTGCTGTTTGAATTTGTAGTCAATAACTTGACCCATTAATCATGATGAGCATATCAAGAGCTTTTCCTCACAGGATAAATCTTACCACACCACACTCATTAATCACTTGTAGTGCTATAAACATACCCATGACATTCATACATCAATCATAATTCCTGCTCTTCCAACATTCAAACCATGCCTCCAACTCCAGCATGCAGATATTACAATTATATATATTCATGGGGCAGGCAATCATATGATCACATTCATATAAATATATTCACGGAGCATATAATCATATAGTCAAGAGCCAGGCTCTATCAGAATCTCATGCTCCCTAATACAATGTGCAGGTAAAGCATTTACATTCTATTTAAGCAGTTAAGCACATAACCACAGAAGTAGTTACCATTCCCTGAGTGAAGCTATCTCCAATGACGAGTGTACATGCCCGGCTTGTCTTCAGGAACCATAAACCTTGGCTCTCTCTGATACCAAAGTTGTAACGCCCCAAATTCCAGGGACCGTTACGGTGTGCCTTATAAACAGTGCTAAACTCACTAATCGAGTCATTTGGCCAAAATCGTGTAACTAAGTATGGTTAGCGGTTTAGGGATTAAGAATTTTGGTTAAGACATAACGTTTCATTAGAACGTTTACTATATACATTGGGATCCCAAAAATATAATTTAAAGGTCTATTATAAGAAAATATTTACAACAGGCCGATCTAAGCGGTAAAACAGGGTTTAACCCTAGTTCCTCTTTCAACCCTCGACCGTGGCGATCGAGCAGCTGCATATGTATACCTCATCACCTAAGATCTCCAACTCAAGGATGGTCCAGCTTTCTTTTGCCTTTACCTGCACCACTAGCACCCGTGAGCCGAAGCCCAGCAAGAAAACTTAATATGCTAATGATCAGTAATAACATGTCATCAAATCATAAGGCACACGCCTAGCAGATATAGCCCTAATCAAACAGACAAACAAATTCACGTAATGATGGGTATCCAGGATAAGGAATCCTGCCTTCTTAAGTGGATGACTATCAAGTCAATCTCAATAAGATAAGTGGTTTAACACTGGTGGTTTCGGTAACCATACCGGGCTGATAGCCCTGAATAAAAGAGTGACCGTGGTACAAGTCACTAAGGTGGGTTCCGTTCCCTTTAACCATGTGACGATAGGATCACCGGGGCTTTATAGATAAGTGATCATTTCACTAGCTTAAATAGGATAGGTGCATGATGATTAGTCACCAACATAACCTTCCTCATGACCATAGAGTCATAACCATGGGGTACTGCTCCCTAGCCATGTGACAAGCTGTCACCTAGGCCTTTGGCCCTGGCTCTAAGTAACTAGTCTTAGACTAGACATACGCTTATAATTTTCATCGACCTTCGGGTCGGTCCAGCATTAATGCTCCTAGAGTCATTCAACGCTGATATCGATTAGATCTAATCTTCATTCGGACCTGCGTTTAGGACACTTATGCCATTTCTGACTCTTAGCTCAGTAATACGCGACCAGTGCCATCCCTGACTAGTCAGTGCCATACACAAGTAAGCAATGGTACCAAACATATATCATATGTCAAATATCCAAATACAAGGAATTCAGCATGCTTACCCAATAATTACTAGCACAATTAGGATCATGCATAAACATAGAGGCTCAAGCTCTGAACAATCTCATATTCCATATACATAGCATGTCCTAATCACATGTTTCTCGTGCATTACATTTAAACATCCAACATGCACCAAAAATAACCATGCATGTCACATATACACAGGGTGCAGTTTTCTTACCTCTGGTTCGAGCGAGAATTAGAACAAGAGCGACCCTTGAGAATGATCGATCCTTTAATCCTTTAGCGGTCACCTAGTCATAACCAAATACAATCTCCGATTAATGAAAATCAACAATAATATGGTCTTAATCTAAACCCCACTCTCGGGACCCCGAAATGTACCCACACGGTGAGTAGATTCGATCCCGGGCCTTAAAGATTGAAACCCCGAGCCAAAAACCCTTAAAAACACTCAAAACAGGGTTTTGAAGAAACAGGGTCGCGCTACAGCGCCACCCTCCTAACGCCCCAGCGCTCAAGGCAGAACCAAAACCGCCCAACACTCCCTGCAGGTAGCGCTGTAGCGCCCCCTACTGGGCACTGTAGCGCTACCTTCAGCCAAAGATTTTCCATAAATCTCTTCCTTCGATTCCACCATTTCTAACCCAAACCAAAAGCTTCCAAACATCAAATTAAGTCCCAAATGAACCCAAATACCAACTCCACATGTCCTAGAAACTACAATCCCAAGAACCCTAGTCAAAACTCCAATTAATTCCCAACTTTCCAACTCAAAAACTAGCTGAAACTTAACTTGGAAAACAGAGCAAAAACAAGAGTTCTAATGGCTAAAAACTCACCTCAATCTCAGCAACACACCCTCTTCAATGGTGGAGCATAACCCTAGCTTATCACAGCTTGGTTCCTTGGCTTGGTTCGTCAAAAAGTGCTTGAAAACTAAAGAAGAAATGGAGGAGAAAAACCATCGAGAGAGAAGGAGGAAATGGGACTATGTCTTGGTAAGCTTCTACAACCTTAATGGCTGATATAAATCTTTAAGGGTGAAAAGACCTAAATGCCCTCAAGTTTAAAATAAAACCTTAACAGCCACCAAGGGCAAAACCGTCCTTTCGCATATATTTCGTTGATCATAATTAACACCCTCCAATTCCCGCTATTCTCAAAATTCTCAATTACCAATAAATCATATTCTGTTACCCTTTAACTCCCGGAAATGCTCTAATCATTAAAAATCACCCCGACACTCACCCCGAGCCCCGAACTTAATCCCGTTATGACTAGACCGAACACTTGTATTTCATGATCGTCTCATGCCTAAAGGCTCGAATAAATCCACATATAATGTAGTACCATTTATGTAGAGTCCAAGAACTTTACTTAGCTATTTAGATAGTAGTATTATAGTAATTATAGTATTATCTTTATGACTGTGGATTTTTGGTTCAGACCGGGATTTATTTGGACACTCATAGTAGTACTTGTAGATTTTCTAAGTTTAACCTATAGTGTAGGAATATTAATTTTAACCTAAGGTTTGATTAATATGACTGATATTGAGGATAATATTTATTATACTATAAGGTTTAGATAAGAACCAATAGGAAAATAGCACATGTTATATATGGGTTATTAATGATTAAGTATTTTGAGGATTAAATTTATTAAGGGTAAAATTTGAATGCTCTAAGGTCAGTCAGCAGCTTTGAAAATGTTTAAGGGCTTAGTCAAGGCTGTTTACTCAATTCAAATTAAGCTAAAAATGTGTAATTTCGTGTTTAAATAATCAGCGTATGCCGATATATCGCAGCTATAGGGGGCGATATATCGCAGCACGAAGATACGAAAAACACGAAACGATGCACGACTGCCTCGGGCATACTGGCCCAGGCGATATATCGCCTACAGGGGGCGATATATCGCCCCTCTCAGCCTATTTTGAATGTTTTTTAAATCATTTTCCATTCAACCCTTCAACCTCTTGATAAGTCCAACACTTTTCTGAACGAGTCTTCAGCCTTTGCTGAACGATAATTCAAATTATTTTCACTTAAAAAGCCATTATTTTTATTCAAGTTAAATGAAGATCTCTTCATTCCTAAACTCTATAAATAGGACCTAGTACCCATCCATTATTCATCTTTTACTCTAAGTTCAGAGGCTGCAAGTTGCTAGGTGAGTGTAAGAGTGTAAACACTTGGGTTGGGAATCATAAGCTTGATCATCATAAGCTTATCAAACACTTGGGAAGAAAGATTTTATAGCATTTCGGTTCAAGGTTTAGATCGGTCCTATAAGTCTTCAAGGTAACCCAAACTCTAGTTTGTTTCTGTACTTTTTCTTTAAAAGTTCTCATAGTCTTCTACTCATTCTAACCTTATTCTTATTTTGGTTAGGAAATCTAAGTTCTTGAGCACAAGGTTTTGGTAAGTATATTTTAATAGTATAGTTCCTTCATCTCTTTCATCTCTTTTCTTCAATAGACTCACCCTTTCATAAATGGTTTTTAGGAGTGTTCCAAAGTCCCAACTCTGTCCTCATATCCCCGGTATTTTGGTAAGGAAAATAGGATAGAATTTATATGTTATGTGCTTTTTATATGTTATCTTATGTTTTTATGTTATGAAATACGTTATGTTATGTTATGTATGTTTGTAGGCTTGGGCATATGACCCATATGGCTAACAAGCCCCAAATGGATTATGGGCATATGACCTGCTTAGCTAGTAGGACCCCACTAATCTAATGGGCATATGACTTGTTTAGTCTATGGGACCCCAAGTAATAATGGCCATTATAGTATGTGTATGATATAAGTGTTATGTTATGTTTTTATGTTTCTTATGAAATTTATGTATATGAACTATGTGGTAGATTTTCCTTGCTGGGCATTAGGCTCATTCCTTTTTGTTTATATGTGCAGGGAAATAGCTATAGTGGCGGGTAAGATTCGTGGATGCTTGGGGAATGTGTATCGGTGATGAATGGATTCAAGGAGTCGAGAGTTCGATTTCGAGGATGTAGTCTTTTATTTATGGTTTATGTGTATTTTTCCGCACCTATTTATGTAATCTCTTTTCATTTCAATTAAGATATGTTTTCTTTTTAAAACAATGGGATCCCATATCCTGCTTTGAGTTTATGTAAGTTTAAACATTGGTTTTTACAAGTTTTTAATAAATTATGATCTTTTTCACTTGTAAGTTCTATTAAAGATTAGGGTCTATGTATAGTTTTCGTTAATGGTCCAAAGTCTAGAGTAGTTGGGTCATTACAATTCATAACTCACCCACATGCATGAAAATACACAATCACGCCCTCAACGGGACAAATTACCAAAATTCCCTTATAATTAAAATAAACCCATATGCATGCATTTATCATCATATAATAATATAATTCACATAAGCATGCATATGATCACTTAATAACATAATAAATCAATTATGGCCCTCCCGGCCTCCTAATCAAGGTTCTCAACCTTATTTGGGGCATTACAACATTGATAAGTTCATAGTGTTTTGAATTCACCAAAATAGAGTAGATCCTACCAATGTGGCAATCTAGTGTTGGATGTATATTTGATCCCTTTTGTTCAACCCTAAAAAGAGAAAAAAGATTCATTCTGGATCACCATTTTCTAAAAATGGTCTTTCTTTTTTCTTCTTGAGCTATTCTAAATAAGCACACATAGATAGGAACCGAAATGATTTAGAATGATTACTACATCAGGTTTCTGTTAAATAGTTCAAAAAAGTTTAATTTCCTGACAATTGTAAATATATTTTTTGGAGTGAGAAGGAGAGATTTACTTGTTGGCTGGGAAGTGGGAACTCGAAGAGAAGGGAACAGACTCGGCTGAGAAGAGATAACGTGATCTCTGGTTTTTGGAAAAAAAATTCACAAAATGGATTTAATGCTTTTCGTGGGTTTACAATAACATGTGATGCTTAATTTAAGGGAATGGCAAATAAAATAAATTAAAAAATTTAATCATATAAATAAATAACTTTATAATAACTCCACACCCCATTTTTATTCCCATGCACCTTTCACCATTAAACCAATCAAAATACTAGAAAAATATCCCCAACGTATCATATATATATATATATATATGGCTTCGACTACAGTACCGCCCCTCCTAAAAAATGTGACCATCATGCTCCACGTTGGACAACTTCATCAAATAACATCTGCCTTCTTGGCAGCTTTAGACAGGTTACGTTGTGTACTATTTTGTACTCTTTTACCGGCTATTTTAGGTTATACAATTTAAATGATTTATTTATTAGGATGTTGGAGGTGTATTGTGGTATTTCACATCAATTAATGAGGGGTGTAAACGTAAATTGGGTTTTGTTTTGGCACGAGATAAGGTAACTGTGTAGTTGTGTATGTGTTTCGGAACATATGTTCAAATTTTTAAAATTGAAAAGTTCAAGCAAGACATATTATTTTTACGTGCCCATAATTTTTGAATGTTACATGGAATGTGTAATGCCTACAAACATAAATAAGGTAAATATTTGATTTATAAATTATTTTTTATATGACAAAAAATAATGATTTAACATGCCCATAATTTTTGCATGGTCCATGTATTTTTTGATGAAGCAATGTATTTTTTAAGGTTTCAGTTAGGAGTGATTTTGATTTATAGTACAATTATATATCAAATAAGATTATGTTCCCTGAATATTTGTATGACTCATGGAATATATAGGAGCTATTTTTCTCATTTATAATAAAAAAATTATTAAGCTTGAATGGTATAACAAAATCTTATCTAAATTAAAGAAATATATATTAAATATTATACTAAAATATTAAAAGAAATAAATATTAAAATATTAAGATGGACTCCACTGAAGCAAGACCATAGTCGGTTACAACAAAAAATAAATTTAAATAATTACAAGTTCACATATAGGGTAACTAATCCCGTATTTGGAACCAGCTAAATTAAATGGAGTGTCAAACATATATTCTTTTTTGGACCAACTAAATTATATATGAAGGACTAATAATAAAACAAATATTCTATTTTGACCATATTGAGAAGAAATTAAAGATAGTGAAAGAAGCGAAGTCTTCTTTTTTGCTCACCAACGAAGCTAGTTACTTCGAGGGATCATGTTTTACACACGTCAGTTCAAAATACCAATACCATTTTATGCCATCCTAAGCTTGGTTGAATATTAACTTATAGACTACATATATAATTCTCTTAACAAACTCAAACAAGGTAATAAAGTCCACCAACACATGTTGGGGAAGCAAGCATAGTACAATATTAAATTTAAGTACTTTATAGTTTGATGAACATACATTACATAACCCACAAACATATAAAATAACGCAATTATAAGATGTCCAATAATGATGGTTAGTAAACTTGAAAATAAGCACTTAATTAATAGAACTTTACATACCAGAGTCATAGGAGTGGAAGGAGTCTTGACTTGAATCATCATACAAAAAGCTATTGGACTAGATATGCTAAGTGGATGCACCCTTGCTTAAGCGTCAAGGTCATAAGCTAGATGATGCAATCCATTGTTGCACAAGTATTATTGTTTGTAGGGGCATTTGCGATAATCATGGTTTGGATTCTTACATATCCTACATTTCCTTTCTTTCTTCCCTTTTTTAGTCTTTTTGTTTCCGTCACTTGGACCACATTGTTGACCTCCCATGCCTTTGGTTTTCACAATGACTAGATCTTTGACAATGTTTGGATTGTGTTGATGTCCCTGAGATGGTTGCAGTGCTTCTCCATCTTGTTGTGACCTTTGATTGAATGCATCCTTGCAATATGCAGTGAGGCATGCTATCTCATTTTTTACATATGCAAACAAGTTTTCCAACTTTGACGCATAAAAATTCAACATGTCGGCGTCATAATTGAGGGCGCCATACCTTGCCATTTGTACGAGCTCATCTTATTCAGTGGAGAAAGATTCGTTGCTCATTTTTCGGCACTATAACCTTTGCATCATTTGTCCAATGCTTCAAAATTAACGAGGGGATAAGCATTATGTTCATGTGTTTCATGCTTGCCCATATATGCTTGCATGGAAAACTGTCTGTCTCGAACAATAAGCAATCACAATTGAAGTGGTTGTTAATCTTGTAGTATCATACCTTGTAGCGTATTTCCCCATGTTGAAACCTAGCAAGGCTGAGAAGGAGGTGATCCTCATGGTCCTCTCGGTTGAAAACTACATATGCACTCTCTTTTTGTATTTGTTCCGCAACTTTTTGGTATATGTCTCGAGTGTATATTTTAGCCGCATTTTTGAAGTAAGGCCTCACCGGATCTGAGAGTGGTGGCAGTTGAGGAGAAGTGTGCCTGCTTATGTAGGTCTTTTGAGCTTCTATATGGCACAACTTCATGCAAGCTAGATCAATGCATGAGATGAATTCTCGTAGAGGATAACAAGCTATGAGGAATTTCTTCAAGGATGAGTTCATTGACTCGTTCCTTTGTGTTGTTCTCATTCCACTGCAAAAATGACCCCTTACAAATGCTTCTCCCCATGCGCCTATCATTAGAAGTTTTCATGCACCAATCATTTTCATGTGGATCATACTCATCAATCAGATCTTTCCATCCCATCTCAAATTCTTCTTCAGACATGTACTTGTACATTAGCCTAGTGAAGCGTCTCTTGAAAGCATGATCATGAACATGTTTGATTACATTGTTACATATATGCCATGTACAAGAATGATGGATTGCTCCTGGAAACATCAAATCAATAGCAGACTTCATGGCTAGATCACCATCTGTTATCACAGCCAAGGGCATCTTATTATTCATCACTTGAGGAACTTTGTCAACATCCAACAGTATGTTGGAACACTTTCATCAAGTAGGAGGCCTAGTCCAAATACGCAACTACCAAAGTGATGGTTAACACCAAGTAGTATAATAAGAGGCTTGTTGTACTTGTTAGTTTTGTAGGTGGTATCAAAAGCAAGTACTTCCCCAAAAGCAGTGTAATCTCGGCGAGAGTATTCGTCTGCCCAGAATAAATTGGACAATCTATTTTCTTCATCACATTGATAATCCACGAACTGATGCGGGTCCTTTCTGATTGCACAATCGAGATATCCAAGAGCCCCTTCAGCGTATGTTTCCATGCTCTCCAATCTTCTTTGATTGGCAATGACGTTTTAAACATCTTTCAATTGACAAGTGACATTTTCATAGCCTCCATCCTATAGTGCGACATGTGCCATTATGTTAGATGTCTTGATGCCCACTTTTTTCATAGTTCTTACTTGGGCAACCATTGCATCTGAGACAACACGGTTTGACCTGCCCTAAACGCCATCTGGCAACCAGTTCTTGTGACAACCCTAGGTCTCCTTTGTCTTTCAGGCATATCAATAAAAATTTCTCTCCTAAACCCTTCATTGGAGCAAACCCACCTCCTCATCGTGACAATGTCTTCCACGCACTTTACATCATCTTTTCGGACACTAAAGCCCATATACCTGGCATATGTTCTATAAAAATATTCCCACTGATCCAATGATGCCAATTTTTTTTCCAACTACATCATTTGTAGAAATATCAAAAAGATTTGTTTGTATCCCTAAGGCTTCAAGTATTGGTGGCCACTCAGATGACAAAAAATGATCTATGTCAGTCATTGTAACAGCTACAAAAGGATATATAATGGAAACAACAGTGAGTTATAATGGAGATTTTATTAGTAATTGATGACTTGATTTCATTTGGTGTTGATTTTTAAAAAAAAAACTATTATTATAATAAATAATTAAATGAAGTGAAGTTTTAAGTAAAATAGTCAAACTAAAACCACCGACCTAAGCACATATAAATACTTATCAATCATTTTGAGAACTAGAGAAATTGAAAGCTATGTAGAAACTGTAAAACCAAACCACGTAACCTAAAAAGCTTAGTAGGAAAGAACAAATAATAGGACAGAGATATTGGAGTTTGGTACTAAATAGTATGAACAATATTAATTTGTATTTCACTACTAGCAAGTGAAAGAGGTCCCCATAATAATGATCTTAGTTTTGAAAGGGATCATTGCTTTGAAACGTTGATATATGTACAAGTAAATATATTATGTGGGGTAGACTAAAAGTGCTATAGCCATTAGATTATAGGGTGGAATAATTGAGTGTATGTCTTTCCAAATTAATTTTTAGTTCACAATAACAACTACTAATTATCTTTGCATATTTCTTAATGTCCAAATAGGCATTGACATAGGGAAAAAAATATATCTAAATAAAAAGAAATTTTCTATAAAAATTGTTTACTAGTGGAGAGCATCTTCACTAACCCTTTTTTTGGCCACAATGTTCTTGGGAACACTTCTTCAATGGTTTTCATGTTGTGAGATGCTCAGTCAATTTCCCTTACATGATAGCTTGGAGAGAAAGTGATGTAACGACCCAGAATCACTAATAGGGCTTAGGTCCTCGATTAGCATGCCAGGAGGGCATAATTGGTATATGTATGTTTAATTGGTTAAATGCGTGATTACATGACATGCATGATTGCTATGATTATATGAATATGTGGTATGCATGTTTACGAGTATTAGATATGCATGAGGACATATTTGTAATTTTGGCCTGTTGAGGGCATAAATGTGATTATATGTGATAAATTGTTGAGACCACATTATTATGTGGATATATTTGCAGTATATGGCTCGAGACGGTACTAGTGAGCGGATTAGCGAATAGTCACAACGGGGTTTTTAGTACCCGACTCAGGGAAGCTTGGGGGTGTTTTGGGAATTTAGAGGATATTTTGGGGATTTATAGATATTGAATAAGTATTTGTTAATTAATTGGACATGACAGGATTAATTGGTAAATGGGAGGAACACTTGAGGAATTAGCAGGAACTAGGAGCAGAATGACCATTTTACCCCTTAGTACCCTTAGTGAACCAATAAGCTTAGAGGGGCAAAGAAGTTTTTTGTTTAAACAGGGGATAAATTCAGTAAATCCTAAGGAAGAGTGCTTAGAGATAAGTCAAAACATAAGTTTAATCACTCGTTTTCTGATAGTTTTAGATTCTCTCTAAACACAAGTCCTTTTCTAAGCCTCTTATTATTCTTTTTTCTTCTTCTCTGTATCTATAGAATTGCCCACACTAGTCTAGGTGATTCTAAGGATACATTGGAAGACTGTGAAGGAATTAGAAGAACGATTCAGTTTCTTGATAATACTTTGCGACATAAAGGATACAAGAGTTAGAGAAATTGAAGGAAGGACTCTTTCATTCCGCTGCGTATACTGTAAGTATTCTTCTCTTTGTTTCTCTTTGAATTCAATTTTAGAAACATGTTATAGGTTATCTCATATCAATTTGTTTAATATTAGATCTACATGAAAATAAATAAAGATCCTGTATAAGTTTTCCCAACAACTGGTATCAGAGCCAGGTTACAATCCTAAGACCTGTGGATTATAGGCCCACAACTGGCCTCAGAGCCTTTGGTAACCTTTATTTTCATGAATGAACATGTTTAAAATTGGATTATTTGATATTTTTGAATAATTGGATGGTTTTCATGTTTTTATGAAGCATATTGATTTTATGTGAATTTTAGCAATTTTTAGGTTATTTGGTTGTGTTTTCAATGATATTAATTTTATATATGCTTTATTTTGTGTAAAACATGTTAAAATTTAATTAGAAAATTTTTTTGGTTTAAAAAATTGCTCAATTTTTTTTTTGCACTGGCTGCCATGTGCGCGCGCGCCCTGCCACCGCCCGTGCCTCGCACACATCCGTTGCCCATGCCCTCCTGCGCGCGCGCCACCTGCAGCCCAGCCAGTGAACAATTTTTTTTTTTTGAAAATTAAAGAAAATTAAAATTGTGGAAATTTATTATTTATAATCAATGCCAAAAATATCAGATTTGTTTTGTATTTAAAATTGTTTTTTTAAATAAGATATTTTTGTTAGTTGAAATTTAAATAATTATATATTTTCTACAAAGATTCAAATTCAAATTTAAAAATAGACTAACAACTTAATTTTACATCTTTTAATATATTAAAATATTAGAATTAAGATATCAGATATTTAAGACATTTTCTTTTAAATTGTTGATATTTTTATTAAATATTTATTTGAAAATATAAATATCTTTTTATTCTGTAGTTCTTAATATTTAAATTATTTGAAATTTGAATATTGTTAGTTAGATATTTTTATGGATATTTGAATTTGTTTAACTGTTTTAAGATATTTTAGGATTGTTATAACTATTTATATTTTATTTTTAATGGTTAAAATATTAGCTAATAGTTGTAACAACACAAGATATTTTTGAAAAATAGTTAAGATATTAATTTTAAAATTGGTAAAATTTTGAAAAATAAATGGGATTTAAATTAACTTTGGTTAATTGTTGATAAATCCTATTTAAATTAAATTAATATTTTTTTTCAAATTAACCTAAACCAAGTTGATTGTTGATAAATGAAATTTAAATTAACTATTGTTAATTGTAGATAAATTTCATT
Source organism: Humulus lupulus (assembly GCF_963169125.1). NCBI lineage: Eukaryota > Viridiplantae > Streptophyta > Magnoliopsida > Rosales > Cannabaceae > Humulus > Humulus lupulus. The sequence goes on from NC_084795.1 coordinate 157,197,745, forward strand.
TAAATTGGCTTATTTTTGTAAAAAATTAAGTAATTCAAATTTTTGATAAATTCTAGATAATTAATTGTAGTATTTTTGCAAATGAAACAAATTGTAGTATTTTTGCATAAATTCATAGAATTGTTCATATAATAACATGATTAGGCCCATCCAATTATAACATGTCTGTTTGCACTATATGTGGTATTTTTGCAATTGGGCTTAGATGCATATAGTGGCCCATATGTTTGTTAGATATATGAATTTTGCCAAATAAAATATTCATAAAATGATAGGTTTTATTTGGGCCCATTAGAAAATGTAAAGTTTAAATTCATCTCTTGTGGGTGATTCCACTTGTGAAGGCCCATTTGCTTTGTATGACTATAGTGGGCCTAATCAATTAATAACAATTAATAAAATGAAGGTTTAAATTCCTGTCTTTTGGACCTCGTGTGGAAGATTGGGGGCCTTTGTAGTGAGAACAACATACTGGATCCAGCCCGCCTCCATACAAGCCCAATTGTTAAGGCCCATTTGCCTGAGTTTGACTTAATTGTATAGGTTCATTATATTAGTAAAACCTAAATATTGGTTAGCAACAAATTAATTCTAAATTATTTGAATTTGTTTCAATGTAACACTTTAGAATTAATAGGAAATTATAGGACTTTGGTTTTAAAAATTTAATATGTTTATTTTTTTTGGAAAACCATAGTCATTAATTTTCTAAAAATAAATAATAAAAATACTATTTTTTAATTTTATAATGAGGTTATTTTAATATTTATATTCGATCTCCACTGTTGGTTTAACATAGTCAATAGCTTAATGGGGCCTCAAGGCGCTTTGATTTGTCCCCCTACGGAAGGTGTTCATTAGTTATTTTGACAATGTTAGATCTTGAAAGATAGATAATTATAGGTCAAATTCTACTAGACTCACCCCTACGGAGACTACTAAGACTAAATCTATGATTATTGAAACCGTGGGTCTAGCTCATAAAATAAGAGATTTTGTTTTCTTATTTTGATCGAATAGTAGGTTGTTAATAGTGGTGTCCATTATTAAATGAGTTTACAACTCTATTTAACTAGTGGTATTTTTGACTCTTGCCAACCGGGACAAGGATATCATAGATTAGTTAAAAACCTAAAGAAATAGAGATATGATTGTTTTTGGTATTTTTTCTCATATCTTACATATTTTGGTATATGTTGTGCTATTTCTTGAAATTTGTGTGAATAGAAGTTTTATTGAGCAAATGTGATTGGTTTCTATTTTATTGGTAATTTAAGTTAAGTAGTGTCTGTGTTTACTCCAATCCTTTCTCAACTTTCGATGGAGAAACTCACTGAAGAAAACTTCCTTAATTGGAAGCAGAATATCAACATAGAGTTGATTGGTGACAACTTCGAGTTCGTCATGATTGAGGAATCCCCAGAATGAGCATTGTGTCCGCACATTCGTGATGGCACCGTCAGTGCTCGTGATTGCACCATAAATTCTTGTGATGGCACCGTCAATGCTCGTGATGGCACCGTAAATGCTTGGATAGCACCATCTCTGCACATACGTGATGACACCGTGAATGCTCAAATAACCCCAAGTCTGCACGTTCGTGATCAACTCAACTATGGTCTGACGCAGCTCATGAACGAGCTTCAGACTTTTGAGCCTATCAGGGGTGGACCTAGTAGAGGAGAAAATAAGACTACTGATGTTGCTGTTGGTCCAGCTAAGGCTGAAGCTAACCAAGCTTCATCTTCGAAAGCTGGAAACAAGAGGAAAGGTGGACAAAACACCAACCCCAAGCCTGCAAAGGCTGCAAAGACAAGTGCAAAACCTACAGCACAGACGTCTAAGGGGAAGAACAAGAAAAACAAGAAAGGTAAAGGTAAGTGTTTTCAAACTCACTGAAGAAAACTTCCTTAATTGGAAGCAGAATATCAACATAGAGTTGATTGGTGACAACTCCGAGTTTGTCATGATTGAGGAATCCCTAGAACGAGCATTGTGTCTGCATATTCGTGATGGCTTCGTCCGTTCTCGTGATTGCACCGTAAATGTTTGTGATGGCACCGTCAATGCTCGTGATGGCACCGTAAATGCTTGGATAGCACCATTGCCGCACATACGTGATGACACCGTGAATGCTCGAATAACACCAAGTCTGCACGTTCGTGATCAACTCAACTATGGTCTGACGCAGCTCATGAATGAGCTTCAGACTTTTGAGCCTATCATGGGTGGATCTAGTAAAGGATGAGAAAATAAGACTACTGATGTCGCTGCTGGTCCAGCTAAGGCTGAAGCTAACCAAGCTACATCTTCGAAAGCTGGAAACAAGAGGAAAGGTGGACAAAACACCAACCCCAAGCCTGCAAAGATGAGCGCACAACCTACATCACAGACGTCTAAGGGAAAGAACAAGAAAAACAAGAAAGGTGAAGGGGCATTGGAAACGAGATTTCCCCAAGTTTCTAGCAGCTAAAAACAAAGGTAATGATTATAATTAATTTATCTTTGAAACATGTGTTTAGAGAATGATAAATTCGTTTGGATTATTGATTTTGGATCTACTAACCATGTTTGTAATTCTTTACAGCTTCTTGAATTGTGGGAGGAAGTGGACGAAGACAGCTTAAAGCTTAGAGTTGGGAATGGAGCATTCGCTGCGGTCCAAGCTAGAGGAAGAGCTCGTCTGAAGTTCAGAAATAAATTTTTAATTTTAAAAGATGTCTTTTTCTTTTCGAATTTTAGTAGAAATTTAATTTCAGTTTTCATGTTGCAATTAGAACAATTTGTTATGACTTTCATAAGTTTTTGTAACGACCCAAATTCACTAATAAGGCTTAAGGGCCTTGATTAGTGTGCCGGGAGGGCATGATGAGAATTATGTGTGATGATTATGATTTTAAGCATGTTATATGACTATGTGAATTATATTATGTGATAATTATGATGTGTGAATCGTACCACGTGGGTGCTGTGATACTAGTGTGATGCACGTGCCGGGACGGTCCTAGAAAGCTAGATAATGGTAACTGGTGATTTGGTAACCCGTGTAACTGTTAGTAACCATAGAGAGTAACAGGTTTTATGGGGAAAGTGGTAGAATTATAAAGTTGGTGAAAAGACAAGTATGGCCTTGAGGTTTAGTTAGGAAGGGGTATTAGTGGAAGGGTAGAACAGTCATTTGGTGGGATAAATGATTATTAGCTGAAGGGAAAATATGATATACGTATAACATTTGGAGAAAGGGGCTTTATGCTGAATGTTGGAGACCTAGAGGAGCAAAACTAAGATGGAAGGGAGAAGCTGAATTTAGCTCTTGGAAGGAGAATTAAGGAGTGATTGAAGATGTCAAGCAAGCTTAGACCAAGAATATTCAGAGGTAAGATCTTGATTATGATATATCCAAGTTTTAGGTCTGAAATTTTAGATAATGAATGTGAATTGAGGCAAGTTGGTGGCTGGTTTTATGTAATTTCAGAATTGGGAAATCAAGGGGGAAGGAGGTTTAGAGCTGGAGGTTGGACTCATCACTCAAGGTAAGGTCTCTGTATGTTTATTAGGCTTGTTTTTGTTAAGGTATAGGGAGTTTGGAGTGTGGTTTGAGTTTGGGTTCAAGCTGTTCTTAATTTTCTGGTTTGAGTTGTTAAGTGTGAAATTCAAGAGTGGATTTTAGGATTGAAGGTGTGAGTGAGCTTGGGCATGATGTTTTTGGGTTGTTGTGAGGTTTATTAAAGGTTTAGAGTTGGTTTTGGGACTTAGGATGGAGTTTGGGGTGATTTGGAGAGGTTGGAGCTCGGGAAAATGTGAGGGAAAAACCCAGAATTCTGGGCTGCGAAGGCGTGCTGCGGCACGGGTTTTGTGTGCCGCGGCTTGGAGTCTCTGACTGTTGGGTGCCGCGGCACAAGGAAGTGGTGCCGCGACACAAGGCTAATTTCAGGGTGTCACATTTGGCAATTTTTGGCCTTTGCTCCGGGGGTTCGGGAGATGTCTCCGGGGTGTTGTTCTAAGGTTTTGGGGGTTCCGAGAGTGTGGATTGGGTTCCGGGAAGGTAGTCTTGGATTGGTTAATGACAAAGAATATTGTATTTGTGTTGTGATTAGGACTTTGGAGAGGCTCGAGGTAGAGGACCGTGCTCGCGGCTTCGTGGCATCGGAAACCAGTGAATTGAAAGGTAAGAAAGCTGCACCTGAGTATGTGGTTAGGTTGGGACTAAGTGTTCCCTATGTTGGTATGTATTGTTATGTAAATGTGATTAACCATGTGGTCATGATGGGACTAAGTGTTCCCAATATTTGTATACCATGTCGTGAGATGGTGTTATTACGCCATGGGACATGCAATTATCGGCCTAAGGGTGTCAGAATCATTATTTGCGCACTGGGGCGCGGCTCAGCCACTGGGAGCTGAGGCAGCTTGTTTATCACTGAGCTTGGTTAAGCTGGCCAGAGTCAGTGAGTATTACACTGGGGGCGGCTCTATTGAGCCGAAGACAGTGTGCCAAATAGAGGGTGCGACTAAGGGCGCCAACCCTGAATGTTATTTGATGGGTATGACAATCTATTGGTTATGAATGTGAATGTTGTGCTATGAACATAGTTGATTGACTGTCTGAACGACAACTGTTATTACTGATTGGATAAATGTATGAAATATTGAATTCTTGGTTGAGCATTGTGAAATATTTGTTAAGTGTTGCTGATCTTATTATGTTATCATGCTTTCTTGCTGGGCCTTGGCTCACGGGTGCTACGTGGTGCAGGTTAAGGCAAGGGCAGGCTGGACCAAGCCCGAGGTGGAGAGCTCCAAGGTGAAATGTACATAGCTAGCTGTTCGATCACCACGATCGAGGAGTGGACCAGGACAGGGACTACCTAACTGCTCGTTTTTGCCTTAGTATGGCCAGTCAGTGTATTTAAACTTTGTAACTTTTGTAAATGGCTTTTAAACTGTCATTTTTGGGATCCCATGTAAATAAACAATGCTTAGTAATGAAAATATAACTTTTGAGACCAAAACACTTTTAACCCTAGTTCCTTTACTGTTTCAGTAACACGATTTTACGTAAATAACTTGATTAGCAAGTCTGGCACCTTATAAACACACCGTGTAACGGTCTTGGCTATCCAGGGCGTTACAGTTTTAATATATCTATTTCTTTCAATGGATCACAATTGTGTATTGCATGTTTGGAAATCGGGCTTTATATTCCGCAACCTAACGAACCCCTCGCTCTTAATAATGATTTATTCAAAGTAGCTAAACCTAGGAACAATAAACGTCAAAAGACCAATAACGATAATATGACGTATTTATGGTACTTGAGACTAGGTCACATTGGCTATGATAGGATTCAAAGACTTACAAAGGACAGACCTTTGAGGGAACTCACCTTAGGTGAATTACTTGTCTGTGAATCTTGTCTAGAAGGCAAACTGACCAAGCATCCATTCTCTGCAAAGGGTGATAGGGCCAAAGAACCACTTGGTCTTGTGCATTCAGATGTTGGTGGACCTTTGAATGTACAAGCCAGGGGTGGTTTTGAGTATTTCGTCACTTTCATTGACGATTACTCTAGATACTCATGTCTTTACCTAATGCATAGGAAATCAGAAATATTTTCAAAGTTTCAGGAATTCCTAGCAATGGCTCAGAACCAATTAGGTAAAACGTTAAAAATCTTGCGATCTGATAGGGGTGGAGAATATTTGGATATGCAGTTCCAAGATCATTTAACTGAACTTGGGATTTTATCAAAACTTACTGCCCCAGGTACTCTGCAACAAAATGGTGTAGCGGAACGCCGGAACTGAACTTTATTGGAAATGGTTAGATGCATGCTTAGTTACTCAACTCTACCAACTTTGTTCTGGGGACATGCAATTGAAACCGCGAACGACATTCTCAATGTCGTGCCATCTAAATCAATCCCCAAAACACCTTTAGAACGCTGGAATGGTCGTGAACCTAGTTTACGCCATTATAGAATCTGGGGGTGTCCCGCCCACGTCTTGAGGAAAAAGGAGGGAAAGCTAGAACCGCGAAATGAAGTTTGCATGTTTGTTGGCTATCCTAAAGGTGATCGGGGTGGACTTTTCTATAGTCATTCAGAAAAGAAAGTGTTTACTTCTACAAATGCTACTTTTCTGGAAAATGACTATGTCCAGAACTTTAAACCTCGCAGCAAAGTAGTTTTAGAGGAGATGGTTAAAGAATTGACTCCAACCAATGTTCCATTGTCATCAACGCGAGTTGATGATGAAATTCCCACTCTTCATGTCCAACCGACGCAAGTCGATTTAAATGAAGAAAGTACCACTGTTCCTGAGCAAACAGTCATGGAGCCTCGTCGTAGTGGGAGGGTTTCTAGGAACCTAGTTCGCTATGGTTTGGATGGTGAAACCAATATGGTTGTTGGTGAAACTAGTGATGATGATCCGTTTTCTTTCAAACAGGCAATGGCTAGCCATGAAAAGGAACAATGGCTTGAAGCCATGAAACAAGAAATGGAGTCCATGTACTCAAATCCTGTCTGGGATCTTGTGGAAGCACCTAGTGAATTTAGGGCCATTGGGTGCAAGTGGATCTACAAGAAGAAATGAGGTGTTGATGGAAATATCAAGACTTATAAAGCTCGATTAGTGGCAAAGGGTTATACCTAGAGAGAAGGCGTGGACTATGAGGAAACTTTTAGTTCGGTAGCCATGCTCAAATCCATTCGTATCCTCCTATCCATAGCAGTCGCTCTCGACTATGAGATCTGGAGAATGGACGTCAAGATAGCTTTTCTTAATGGAAAACTTGACGAAGTCATTTATATGGATCAACCAGAAGGATTTAAAGTAGCTGGACAAGAAGGAAAAGTTTGCAAGCTGAATAGGTCCATCTATGGTCAAGCTTCTCATTCCTGGAATCTTAGGTTTGATGAAATAATCAAAACCTATGGCTTTGAAAATATATTGATGAGCCCTGTGTTTACAAACAGAAGGCAAATAAAATAGTGGTATTCTTGGTTTTTTATGTGGATGATATCTTACTCATTGGAAACAGTGTTAAGAAATTATTAGATGTGAAGAATTGGCTCAGCACTCAATTCCAGATGAAGGATTTGGGTGAAGCAAGTTATGTTCCAGATATCCAGATTATCAGGGATAGAAAGAACATACTCTTAGCTCTATCTCAAGTAGCTTACATTGATAAAGTGCTTGAACATTTCTCAATGAAAAATTCCAAGAAAGGACATCTATCGTCCCGCCATGGAATTCATCTTTTAAAGAAGCAGTCTCCCCAGACTCATGAAGAGGAGGATGCAATGAGAAAAGTTCCTTACGCATCTGCAGTTGGAAGTTTGATGTATGCCATGTTGTGTACAAGACCAGATATCTGCTATGTAGTGGGAGTAGTGAGCAGGTATAAGTCAAACCCAGGACCAGAACATTGGACAGCAGTTAAGCATATCCTGAAGTATTTAAGGCAGACTAGGGATTATATGCTAGTCTACAAGGGTGGTGTTCTGAACCCTGTAGGCTACACCAATTCAGGATATCAGACTGATGTCGATGACAGGAAGTCTAATTCTGGAAGGGTGTTTACTCTTAGGGGTGGAGCTGTGATTTTGAGAAGCGTAAAGCAGTTTGCAATCTCAGATTCCACCATGGAGGCTGAGTACATAGTCGCGTCAGAAGCTACTAAGGAAATAGTTTGGCTAAAGAAGTTCTATTCGGATCTTGGTGTTATTCCAAAAATGGATAAACCGCTTGTGTTGTTTTGTGACAATACAGGAGTGATAGCCAACTCGAAAGAACCTCGAAGTCACAAGAGAAGTAAGCATATAGAACTGAAGTATCACATTATTCGAGAATATGTGGCCAGGGGAGATGTGAAGGTTATGAAGATTGCAACTGAAGACAATATTGCGGATCCGTTTACAAAGACACTACCAGAAGCTACATTTGATAAGCATATCAAGGAAATGGGATTAGTAGAATTAAGGCATTAGTTTCAATTAGTGCAAGTGGGAGTTTGTTGGGGTTTTATGCCCTAATTAAAACTCAAATTCTTTGTAATCTCATTTTATTATCTATAAAAGAATAGAAATCATTTTTTGACTTGGTCAATCACTTTGCTCACATGTTTTATTTTCATGATTATTTGTTTAATATAAACTTCTATTAAATCCCAAGCATATAGCTAATTGTATTTATAGTGACGTACTCACAGTGGAATATAAATATGATTATATGTTCAAAATAAGTCAGTCCTAAGATTAGTCAGTGCACAGGATTTACACTGACTTGTCAATCTACGATATGATCTACTTACACATTGCAGTGTTATGTTATTTCCAGAACATTAGCAAATTAGATAAGATCGGATGTATTTGTTACATCGGACTGGACCGATATTGACAGTTGATTAGATAAGTAAACATACCGTTATTATCTATTCTAGTCATATCATATAGTTGACCATAGGTCAATTCAATCTTAATTCTGAGTGGTTAGTATTCTAACTGATTGTATTATTTGAGTTCTTTGACTTGTTCGTTACCAGCTTACCCTACGGACTAGCCCATACATACATATTGGGAACTTGGTAGTGTAATTGAGTGGGAGTGTTAATGATAGATATGAACATCTATGGCTTCTAAAGAAGAAGTGAAACGATGGTTTCCTTTTAGTTTGGTTCAAGGTGTTAAATGATAGAGATCTCATTTCAGTAAATAAAAAAGTTTACTGAAATTTCATTTACAAGGAACTAAGTGTTTTAAGGATAAAATATAATGAGGGTAAAACAGTATTTTAGTCCTATCTCATTGTAGACCATCTATAGAGGATTGAGTGACAATTGTGGTTATAATAATGGATAATAAATAGCGTATTTATATTTATTATAGAGCGTTCTATGAATTCAAGAGTGCAATTCCGAGTCTATAGTGGAGTATAATGAGGGTAAAACGGTATTTTAGTCTTATCTCATTGTAGACCATCTATAGAGGATTGAGTGACAATTGTGGTTGTAATAATGGATAATTAATAGCGTATTTATATTTATTATAGAGCGTTCTATGAATTCAAGAGTGCAATTCTGAGTCTATAGTGGAGTCACGAGGAATTAATAAGTTAGTAAATTTATTTGTTAGATTTATGATAACTTATTGGAGCTTGATTTCATAGGCCCATGGTCCCCATTGTACCTTGGATAAAATCATCTAGATAGTCTCAATTAATTGATTTAATTATCAATTAAAATGATCAAAGTTGACCAGGTCAATTTTGGATAGTTTCACAGAGTTATGTAATTTAGAGAAGAAAAGAGAAATTAGGGCAGATTTATTAATTAAGCTAAATTGGTATCTAAATTAATAAATAAGTTTAAATCAATGTTCAAATTATAAATAATTAATTTGATAAAGGATTTAAATAATTATTTAATTAATTAAATTAATAGAAAATAATATAGGCCTTGATTTTAAGTCCAATGGGCTTATAATCAAATGGGAAATTTCATGGGCCTAAAGCCCATGATAATTTCAACCTAGGGCTGTTAATTGGCTATTATTTTATTGATTTTTTAATTAAATTAAATGACCTAATTGAGTCTATAAAAGGAGTGCTTAGAGAGAAGTGAAAACACAAGTTTGACAAGTCACAAGTCAGATTTTCTGATAGGTTTTAGATTCCGTCTAAACACAAGTCCTTTTCTAAGTGTAATGACCCAACTACTCTAGACTTTTGGACCATTAACGAAAACTATACATAAACACTAATTCTTAATAACACTTACAAGTGATAAGATCATAACTTTATTAAAACTTTGAAAAAACAAAGGTCAAACTTACATAAAGTTTAAGTTAGGATATGGGATCCCATTGTTTTAAAACCAAAACATGACATAATGATAATTTAAAAAGAGATTACATAGTAAAATGCGGAAAAATACATATAAAAACCATAAGAACAAAAACTACATCCTCGAATCGAAACTCTCGGCTCTTTGAATCCATTCTGCCTCAATACACATTCCCCAAGCTGCCAAGAACCTTATCCGCCACTAAAACTATTTTCCTGCACATATAAACAAAAATGAGTGAGCCTAATGCCCAACAAGGAAAATCTCACATATAACCATATACATAAAATTCATAATGCAACATAAAACATACCATAACACTTATGTCACATACATACTATAATGGCCATTATTACTTGGGGTCCCATAAACTAAACAAGTCATATGCCCATTAGATTAGTGGGGTCTTGCTAGCTAAGCAAGTCATATGCCCATAATCTATTTGGGGCTTGTTAGTTGTATAGGTCATATGCCCAAGTCTACAAGCATACTTAACATAGCATTTTTCATAACACATATTCATAAGATAACATATAACATCATATAACATATAAATCCTATCCTATTTTCCTTACCAAAATTACCGGGATATGAGAACAGGTTTAGGACCTTGGAACACTCCTAAAAACCATTTATAATATGGTGAGTATATTGAAGAAAAGGGGTGAAAGTGAAAAAGGGGCTATGCTATTAAAATATACTTACCAAAAACCTTGTGCTTAAGAACTTGGATTTCCTAACCAAGAATAAGAATAAGGTTAGAATGAGTAGAAGACTATGAGAATTTTTAAGGAACATAATACAGAAATGGACTAGAGTTTGGGATACCTTGAGTACTTCTATGATCAATCTAAACCTTGAACCGAAATGTGTATAGAACCTTACTTCCCAAGTGTTTAGTAAGCTTGTAGTGATCAAGCTTATAATTCCCAACCCAAGTGTTTACACTCTCACACTCACCTAGCAACTTGCAGCCTCTGAACTTAGAGTAAAAGATGAATAAATGGTTGGGTAATAGGTCCTATTTATAGAGTTTAGGAATGAAAAGATCTTCATTTAACTTGAATAAAAATAATGGCTTTTTAAGTGAAAATAATTTGAATTATCGTTCAGCAGTGGCTGAAGACTCGTTCAAAAAAGATGCTGGACTCATCAAGAGGTTGAAGGTTTGAATGGAGAACATTTTTGAAAACTTTCAAAATATGCTGAGAGGGGCGATATATCGCCCCCTGTAGGCGATATATCGCCTGGGCCAGTATGCCCGAGGCAATCGTGCAACGTTTCGTGTTTTTCGTATCTTCATGCTGAGATATATCGCCCCCTATAGCTGCGATATATCGGCATACACTGATTATTTAAACATGAAATTACACATTTTTAGCTTAATTTAAATTGAGTAAACAGCCTTGACTAAGCCCTCTAACGTTTTCAAAGCTGCTGACTGACCTTAGAGTATTCAAATTTTAACATTAATAAATTTAATCCTCAAAATACTTAATCATAAATAAACCCATACATAACATGTGCTATTATCTAATTGATTCTTATCTAAACCTTATAGTATAATAAATATTATCCTCAATATCAGTCATATTAATCAAACCTTAGGTTAAAATTAATATTCCTACACTATAGGTTAAACTTAGAAAATCTACAAGTACTACTATGAGTGTCCAAATAAATCTTGGTCTGAACCAAAAATCCACAATCATAAAGATAATGCTATTATTACTATTATACTACTATCTAACTTAGCTAAGTAAAGTTCTTGGACTCTACACTAAGCCTCTTATTATTCTTTTCTCTTCTTCTCTCTGAATCTATCTCATGTGTTGAGAATTTCCCACATTAGTCTAGGTGATTCTAAGGATACATTGGAAGACTGTGAAGAAATTAGAAGAACGATTCAGTTTCTTGATTATACTCTGCGACAGAAAGGATACAAGAGTTAGAGAAATTGAAGGAATGACTCTTTCATTTCGCTGCGTATACTGTAAGTATTCTTATCTTTGTTTTTCTTTGAATTCAATTTTAGAAACATGTTCTAGGTTTTCTCATATTAATTTGTTTAATATTAGATCTACATGACAAAAATAAAGATCCTGTATAAGTTTTCCCAACATAAGTAACACATGAAAATACCATTTAACAACATAGCTATACTTAGCTGCTTAACAACATAAAGAAGAGCATTACAACTTAATCTACTATGATGATAGTGTCGGTTGCCAAAGACTCTCCTGCGGTGTGGTGAACTGCCGAGTCAATGAAACCATCGATGGTGCAAACCTTGTTCGATGCCTTTTGAAGTTGCTTTCCAAGCTTGTAGATGATGGCAGCCAGCTCCATGCAACGGTGCCTAGCCTCGAAGGCGTTGCCATGTGCATCACGTCGAGCCTTCCTCTCACTCATGAGCAATGTCTCAAGCACAATGCAGTTTGTGCAAGTTGCCATTTCTGTTGTTCCTCAGAGTCGTTGGCTGCACGAAGAAGGAGCATTGGGTGACCATTTCTATGAAGGGCTTGCAGAGGAGAACACCTTCTTCAACCTGGTCGTCAGAGTCGAGCACAACATTGGGCTGCAACTTTCTTTGGGAGGCATGGTCTCACAATAGAGTTGGAATAAGGATTTCTTAGCTTGTGCTTTCATTATGGGCGATAATAAACACTCTCAGATGATGTATATATATACCACCAACATACTAGGGTTATTTGGTTTAAGTCATTTCCTCTCAGCCATGGTGATGTGTCCTTAAATCATGCTCCACGTTGACCTCTTTTTTTTTTGTCATCAGCGTGTATTAAGGAAATTTTCCTTCAGCATATATATAAACATCACTTTCATTGAATTAGTGATGTATTTTAAAACCCCCACCTCTATTAATAAAAGTTTGTATGTAATTATTCACAAACATGAGTGAATGAATATAAAGTATTTGAGAAAATTGTCATGTAGTGTAGTGTGACAGATAGACCCATCCCCATCACATGGAAAAGTGTTATATAAATAAGGTATATAGTCCTTCAAAAACTGAGTGCTACTTTAATTGCACAAGTACCATTATTATATTATTTTTGATTTGTAAGTATTCTAAACAAAGTGAGAATTACATAGTCAATACATGTAGAAATAAAAGTTAAAAAATTTCAGCCCAACCTTAATACAAGTGAAGCTACATAATATAACATGTCATCATAGTTATACATATTTGAACCATTTGAAAATTAGTGTGCAACAAGGAACGTGCCTAGCATTTTCACTATAGTATATATATATATATATAAAACAACTAGTGCATGGAAAGATAAATAATCTCTCTCATGCAGCCTAACAACTGAAACATACATAATATGAAGAAAGATAAATACACATGCAACCTGACCAACTACACTTACATAATATGAAGATAGATGAAAACACATACAACCCTTACACAATATTAGAGCACTACTAGCATAAAACACAACTACATAGAGGAAGCTTATTTTTTCGTTATTTGTGCAGCAATCTTGTCCAACAACTTATCAGCCACTGCAATCTTCTTCTCAGCTTCGTAGATATGCAACCCCACTTGCGTGACTTTGAAGAGTTATTGCAGGAGGCTTTTAGCTGTTTTCCGGACTGCCTCTTCCTTGGTCATCATACCTTCCATCAACTCATTCATTATCATGCAATCTGAGCATGCATGATCATCATTGGCTGGGTTACCTTCTTGATCCTTATTAGCATTCGAATAATTTGGCTTGTCCATGACTGAGTGAGGTATTGTTGAGAAGTGGTGTTGTGATGATTGTCAATCAATAAGGCACTATTTATAATATGGTACGTCTCTAATTTATAAATATTTGTCTTCAATTCATTATTGTTTGTCATTTATGGTTGGTGGGAATCATTAATACAATGTGTCAAAGCCTTTCCAAGGTTGGTACTTGAAGAATACTCATATTTGTTTTGTCTAATAGTGATGAAAAGAATAATGCACTATCTCAACAGTTATTCACCTAAGTCACATTTTATTAATAGATTTTTTATAAATATTTATGCAATAAATAAAGGCTCACGTATAAGTTATACTCACAACACAACTTTCACAATTCAATAATCATTGTCTAGTATTAATTAAAAAATGGAAAAAATTGGAATAATGTCCTTTGGGAAGGCCACTACTCATGCTTTGTCTAAATATGGTCATGGATGTCAGCCCCAAAACCCATGCATTCTCTATCTTGTAAATGGCAGTGTACTAAAAGATGAAACAATTAAAGATATTGTAGTCTTATCCTATCACCTACTACCTACGTGTATTGTCATATTAGTGGTCATTCAATTTTCAAATGTCATATTATATTGAATGGGACAAGATATAAGCAAAAAGAGAAAGAGTAATGTAAGGTTTAAGGTTTGTACAATGGGTTCGGTTTCCTAAACAGTGAAAACGTATAAATAAGCATTGTGTGTCATGTCTACTAAGTACTAACATTTATAAAGGGTTTATGCATTCTGAAATTTCATAGACAGGGTGAAAAAGCTATATAATATTATAAATCTTCTGACAAAATATTAATGATAAAGTTACTTTTTAATTAACACCTTGTCCATTGAATGGTAGGAGTTGTTAGACTGATTTTGGCTTATATGTGAAACACCACAATCATGTGTACATAACATTAATGCATTAGAGAAAGATATAGACGAGTTCCATACATGATTAAAAATCATGCAATATAAAATAGTTATCAAAGCACACCTTTAATATTAATTACTCCAACTCAAAAATAAATATATAAATAAATCAAGTTTCACTTAAAAACAAAAAAGTTAACAAAAATTTGCGTAATTACATTTTTAATCCCGAATTTTATGTATTTGATATTTAGTAAACAAATAAAGATAAATTGTCAAATATATGACTATACATTTTTAAAAAAGTATTTTATTATATGAGCTTAACTCTTATAGTTTTATTTGTTAAATTTTAAAATAGCATAATTAAATTTTTTATTTTTATGATAAGTAGTAGCAATAATGAATTAATCATATAGTCCCGCATTCACACTTTTAAAATAATCGTGAGACTTTATTTTTTCTCATTTCTTAAGAACACATTACTTGTGTTGACACGGTTTTTCGCCAACAGTGTATTAAGAAATAATAAGGGCAAATTAGTGCTTAATGGTATACCGTAATGAAAAAAACAAGAATTCACTCAAGAACACAAAACTTTTACGTGGTTCAGTGGTTAAAATCCACCTAGTCCACGAGTTACTATTATTACTGTTTCTCTCATTATTTTGGCAGAGTTTTGGTATTATAGAATAATTCCCCCATTCCTGTCCAACATTCCCAGTATTTATAGGGGAATTCCATGGATAGGTTTGGGTAACCGCGTGAGTCAATCACGTATTTACATAATGTCTTTATTCAATACAAATAATTCTCATTTATATGAGGATATGATTTGATAATAGAATAAATATGTTCCTGCTATCTCGGATAATAAATATGACAGGCTGGTCATAAATAAACGTATAAACATATTCCGAGTCTCTGGGGATCCTAGAATATGCATCATAGTTGAATCGTCACGAGTTGGATATCTCCTCCAAACTCGTTCTTCGACAGTTATCTGATTCCGAGCTCGTGCTTAATAACCATCGTGTTCTTAGTTCGTGATAAACTCAGGACGCCTAACACCATGTCTGATATTTATGAATCCCGAGATGTCCACATGGATAATAAGCAGATATTCTACTTGGTTATTTTTCCGTGTATTTATCTGCCAGCTGTACCCGAGCTGAGTGAATGAACTCGTGCTAAAAGTAGGGTACAACATTTGCCCCCAAGCTCTTGCTCGTGTATGATGTCGTCATTTTCTGACCTACATAGTAGGGGCTTTTAGGCTTCTACTACATAAAACCATGCATGCCTATTACTCGAGTACTGGACACGTGGTCTACTGCAATTGGCGTCTGTTCAGGTTTCGAGGACTGCAATAATTGTTTTGTCAAATTTTTGTCGCCATCTGGTCTATTTAATCTTGGTTCTTGGATCTCGAGATACCCCAATTGGATGGCCCATATTAATTTCCGTAGTTTACGTATAAATAGGGTGATTAGATTTCAAACCTCACCACCTTTGCATTTGAAAATTTCCCATTTCTAAACTCTCAAGCTTCCCTTCTTCCCCAGAATCTCCAAATTTGTTCATCTTGCCCAGTCATTCAGAAGCTTTCCAAAAGCTTTTCGTGATCCGAATCTACAATCTCCGATCATCGAACACATTTCCTGTAAGTATCTCATCCTTTGCTTTGAACGAATTTCTTTATTCTTCATGATCCAAAGAAACTTCTTTTTCTTCTTTTTAACAATGTTCATCGTTCGGTATTGTTAGACTTTTTAAGAATGCCAATAGGGAATAGGTTTCGGCTTTAGGCTCCATAATTGAAACCGAATATGTTTTTATAAAAAAGAGTATCCATAAAACTGGGTAAATTCCTGGGTTAATTTGGGGTAGTTCTAATGAAAAATAGGTTTAGAGAATACATGTTTGGCGCATAGAAATCGTAACGTCTCTAGGTTAAATACTAGGTAGCTTAAGGGTTACGATTCATTAGGCGGTTTTGCATAAAACCGCTTTACAGAGGAAAGTAGTGACCCGACATTTCTGACACACGGATCCCTAAATATCAGGGGACTATTAAGAAACTGAGGTGCGTAGCTTTGGATATCGCATGGCACCACACGATAGGTTTCAACTAACTTTAGCTCGTATAATGAGAATAACCCCTTTCATCATTCGTACCCTCGCGACATAGTTATAGATCATCTTAGGTCGCCTACTAACTAGGTCGCTTTGTTGTTAGGCGATCTGATGGCACCTCCCAAGAAGAAATCTACGAGCTCATCTACCCAACGCAAAGACAAAGGGAAACAGGTCACCCCCGACTCTCCTATTCCGCACTTCGGTCCAGTTGTGGAGAAAGAAGTTCCCGTAGACCCCAACGCGTTCTTTGAGGCCAAGCACATAGTCTCGAAAATCAAGACTCAAGGGAAGGTGAATAAAATCCTGTTGAGTCACAACATCAAGATGGGAGCTGGCGGCCTCCTCGCCCGACCTGCATTCGAAGGGGAAAGAAGTTGTGCCCCTTTCCAAGATGATTACGCAGCCTGGAGCAATGAGCATTTGAAGGCTAGCGCCTTCCTTCCCCTGGACCAGTATTTTGTAGATTCTTAAACTACGTAAAACTGGCTCCTTTCCAGCTCCCCCCAAATTCATACAGACTTTTGGCGGGGCTGAAATATCTGTTCTTGAAGCATGAGTGGGAGGTCCCCTCTCCAGCAGATATTTTATTCGTCTTCTGTCTTAAAGCAAGTCCCGACCAGAGAGGACATGGTGACAGGTTTTACTACCTCACGCGATTCCCCAGCTCCACCTCTTCCATCGAGCTTCCCAGCCATCCAAACGAATATAAAGATTTTTTTTTTTTATGTTGAATGGCTTCAAGAATTGCGAACAACGATACTTCAACCGACCTTGTAAGTCTTCTTCCTTTGAAAATTCAGCTTGTGAATTTTTATTCCTTAAAACATGTATATATATATTTTAAACACGTCCTGATTGAGTTTGTTTTTCATGCAACCATATTTGCCAGGACGGAAAAATTGGTGACCCTCGGGGGTCAGTACGAGAAACTATCCAGACTTTCCCTCGGTGAAAAAGATTATTGCCAGGTCATGAATGACGCCATGATGCTGGCTTGTAAGCTAATCGGTGAGGATCAGACACTGGCTCTAAGGACCTGAGCTCCCCTTTCGGTGATCCCCAAGGTTCCCTCATCACAAGAGGCTCTACCAACCACCAAGGATACCGATGAAGAGGAGGCTAAAGTGCCTCTCGTTCAGAAAAGATGGGCTCCCGAAGCTGATCAGCGACCTGATCCTAACCGGGCTACTTCTAGGGCAGCAGCTGGCCCCTCCGGCCAAGGTAACCTAACCCTTTTAGGGAGTTAGATCGAGCTGCTGCTAGCTTTAGGTTAATACGTTTTAACCCCAACCAGCTAGTTAGTCGCCACCCCACTGACCTGGACCTAAATGTAACTCTCCTTCAATGCGTAGATTGTTTAGTAGTACGTTACGACCATAGTTATCCCACTCACACCATTGTAGTTGACAACACGCTGAACTTTAGGTCTTCTATTTTTGAAGAGTACGGAACCAACCTTAGGACCTGACCTTCTCTACTCCAGGAGCATTTGCTTCTAGGTTTAGGCAATATGTAGACAAATCCAGCCCCGAGGAGGGACCTGAGCCCCCTAGGATCTTAGAGATTATATCCTTAGATTCTCCCTCCCCTCCATTAATCCCAAGGCCGGAGGTCGTGCCTAGCTCGACTCATACACCAGAGCTGATGATAATAGACTCCTCCCCCAGTCGGGAGGGTAGGATCTATATTTCCCTCTTTTCTTTACACGTCTTTGAAACTTAAACTTTATGAATTAACTCCCTTTGTTTTTTTAGGAGAAGAGATGGAATCGACTGGGCCTCCCGACCTACGGACTGCTTTTCAGGCTAAGAAAACTGGAGCAGGCCCCGTCGTGAAGAGGCTCAGGGTGGCAAAGAAGACCGCCCATAATACGGGAGATACTACAAAATCCCCCTCCAAGGGTAAAGACACGAGCTCCTCTCGGGAGCTAGCTCCAGTGACTACTGTCGTCGTTGACCAACTTCCTCCTCCTCCTCCTTGAAATATGCCTCTACCTCCCCAAGTAATTCAAACTGAGGCCCCCATCATCCGAATATCGGTGGAAACACAAGACCTGGAAAAGATCCCCGAGGCCTTTTGGGGTATAGTATATGAGATTGTGACTTATATGGTGGGTCACGCATACAAAGCCAGTGTGAGGGACCTGAGGGCCATAGAGGAGCACAACCCAGAGGACGTCCTCGAATCTGCCATAAGGATGAACCTCTCCGTGAGTCCTCCCATAACTGATTTTTTCCTTTTTGTTTAATATGTTCTTCCTCTTCTTTTTTTATTTGAACTTGTTTTGTTATTCTACAGTCTGTCCTGGCCCAATACCGAAGCATAGCTCGTGCTAAGGCCAGAAATGAAGAGATCCGAGTCGAGCTGGTCACTGCCAAGGCCGCCCTAAATGCTGATCAAGAAGGTGAGCAGGTCGCCAAAGCTTCCTTGACAGCTACTCAGAAGAATGAGCATGCTGCTAAGGCTGCTCTTACCTCTTCCCAAGAAAGCGAGCAAGCCTTAGATCTCATAGAATTAGTGGAATCTCTCAATCTCACACTTTTCTTATGTTATGCAATTCTAAGTCTGATTTTAGATTACCTCTCTCAATTGTAAAACCTAAAAGCTCAATACTTATTAATGGTGATCATTAACAAGATAGTAATAATCACATAATTGCACAAACAAAACACAAGAATAAATATGGGAATAAACTAAAACTTTAATTCATAATCTGAAATAGTTCCATCAACACTCTAGAAATAGTGTTTAGTTCATAATAACAAACATAATAGCAATAATCATATTCATAATTAAGTCACTAAATAAGAGAATAAAAGAAGAAATACCTCTAATGATGATCGATGGTCACTTGGAATCTTGTTCTCTCTTCCTCTTCAATGTGTTTCTCTGACCTAAAACGCCGTCTCTATCTCTCTAGCCCCCAAAACCGAAGCTATAAGATTGTATTCATAGGCCTGTAAAATCATGTTTTAAAAATAAGTTAATTAAAATCGCCAGACGTATGGTGCTATGGCGCCTAGTAAGCGACGCGCCTGACTCATTTTCCCAAAGTCTCATCGTTTGCGCGCGAGATATTTTTTTTTCCACGAATGGCACTATTGCGCTTCATACGCGGCACTATTGCCCCTGAAATAGAATTTCTTGATTTTGCGTGGTTCTTGACCCATTTGCTTACGGGTTTCAACACTTTACTCAACTATGTACAACAAACTCCAAATTCACTATAAAATCATCATTTTATGCTCAACACTACACACTACAGAGAACACATCAAATTTATACAAAAAATCTTAAGAAAAGCACAATAATTCATATTATTAATGATCACGAATGAGTGTAAAAATGTACACTCATTACACCCCCAAACTTGAACTATTGCATGTCCTCAAGCAATGACAAAATAAGACATAAAACTAAAAAAATTAAATTATTGGAACGACCAAATAAAAAATCATAGACCAAGGGAAATTTATCTCAACATACCAAACTCAATTATCCAACATGCACTTCAAACCAAAGGATTAGAATTTCAACCTATCAAACTCAAACTTCCAATATTGTCTTACCATTAAAGTGCGTACATATCAATTCTAAAAATTCTATATAACACATGGTTCATGTGCATAAAGACTTCCCATACCACAAAATAATCAAGATAATCATAAGCTTGCATAACCAATTCATCTCCACTAATGTAAATCAAAATCATGTAGATCAAAAGGACTTTATAGGCATATATCATTAGGCTTAGGTAAATGGTGGATGAGATTGTCATTTCGGATAATTTTACACCATAAACTCACAAAAAAAACTAAACTCACTAATACACTACTCCCTTTCGAAATCATTTTTAACACTTCCATTCAATGCTTTCCTTTAGCACAAATGAAGTTACAATCCTATAAGATTTAATCTCTTGTTAGTTTTCTTTTGCTTTTCATCATGAATTTTTCTTTCTTTGAATCTTATTTTTCATAACAAGAAAAATTTTCAACATAAAACAAGTTGATCATAACTTATTATACACATAAATTCCTTTTCCAAAATGATACTTTCATAACATTCCCCATCCTACATACATTATATTTTCACTCATTACAAAACAACCTTTGCTTATGGTGCAAAATAGGATAAAGGAAAATATTAATCACAGGTCAATATTCATAATCAATGATACATATGCATTTATTTAGCAAAGAACAAAAGTTGGAAAAATTAAGCTCAAAATAGGAAAACGAGGGATAATGTATCAAGGTTAGATTTTTGGCTCAAACGCTTCAACAAAAATTGTGTTAATCATTTATACACAACAAATATTTATAATTTTGCCTCAACAAATTAATTACACAAGTTCTAGTTATCTCAATATCAACCAATGCAAACCAAATATTCATATACACACAAAATCATAATATGTATAGAACAAGTAGAACAACATATATCCATATAACAATACCAAAAGTAAGCATAATAGGTTTAGCACACAATCCACAAGTTATCCACACATACCGAATAATATCGAAGAGTTTAGCATCAGTTCATCATCGAAGCCCATAGGTCATAAGGTCAACATTAATAGTATAGTCATCCAATAATTAAAAAAAAACTAAACTACCCATAAAAAACAAAAAAAAAAAACAAAAAAAAAAAAACATAAAAATTGTCTTCCCCTAAACTTAAAATAAACAGTGTCCCCACTGTGCAATAAAATTACAGGAGAGAAAACAAACCAAAGCAGCTAGGACTAAGGGTCCATAGCAATGTCACCGCCATCAGTAGTAGGTGGATCATCATCGTGACCAGCTGGAGGATGGTATGGTTGCCTAAGCTCCTCAGGAAAATGGCGATAATCATTGTATCCCGAATGACGCGAAAAAGTGACATAAAATTCAGCCTGAAAGTTGTGCATAGTAAATTGTCGTGCACTTTGATTCTGATGCGAATGACGCAGCTCCTCAATGTGTCGCAGCATCAACTGTTGATTCCTTTCATAAGATGCAAACTGCTGCTCAAAGTCTCCAAACTGGGTGCTCAACACATTAGTAGCTCGTGATGAGGATGGTCTAGAAGAGTGAGACCGAGATGGTCATAATTATATATTTTTTTAAATAGTGCGTGCGACACAATATTGCCTACCATGCAGCGCAATAGCGCCTGACGAAGCTCTTGTCATTGTTCAGTCAGTGACGCACGACACTGTAGCGCCTAACCTCAGGCGCTATTGCGCCAAAAATTCCAATTTTTTTCTTGTATTTCATTATTCATTGACTAAAGTGTTGGGTTAACTTATACATGATCTTTATTTATTTTCATGTAGTATTAAACAAATTAATATGAGATAACCTATAACATGTTTCTAAAATTGAATTCAAAGAGAAATAATGACAAGAATACTTACATTATACGCAATGGAATGAATGAGTCATTCTTTCAGTTTCTCTAACCCTTGTATCCTTTCTGTCGCACGATACTACCAAGAAACTAAACCGATCTTCAATTATCTTCACAGTCTTCCAAAGTATCCTTAGAATCACCTAGACTAGAGGGGGAAATTCTCAACACATGAGATAGATACAGAGAGAAGAATAATAGAAGATAAAAGTTGAGGCTTAGAAAGGACTTATGTTTAGAGATAATCTAAAACCTACCAGAAACTCGTGTTTTAACTTGTCTGAACTTGTGTTTTGACTTCTCTCTTAACATTCCTTTTATAGACTCAATTAGGTCATTTATTTAATTAAAAAATCAATAAAATAATAGCCAATTAACATCCATAGATCGAAATTATCATGGGCTTTAGGCCCGTGAAATTTCTCATATGATTATAAGCCCATTGGACTTAAAATCAAGGCTTATATTATTTTCTATTGATTTAATTAATTAAATAATCATTTAAATCCTTTATCAAATTAGTTATTTATAATTTGAACCTTGATTTAAACTTATTTATTAATTTAGATACAAATTTATCTTAATTAATAAATCTGCCCTAGCGGGAAGTCACAACGGGGCTTAATGTTAGCAGGAAGTCACAACGGGGCTTAATTGGGGCAAGTCAAGGGATAATTCGGGAATTAGATGATTATTTGGGTTATCGAGTTATGGAAATAAATATATGGAGATATATTTGAGGTTAGGAAGCCTAGGCGGGAATATTGGGGAATTTTACCATTTTTCCCTCGGGGACGTTTTCGGTACCCCGAGCCTCGGGATTGATTTAATTAACTAAGACTAGACTAAGAAAAATAGAGGTCAGTGGAACAAAACCCAAACCGACCCTTTAACATTTCTTCTCCTCTCTTCTCTTTTCTCTCTCAAGAAGGCTATAGAAACCTAAGGGAATTCAGCGAGAAATCTTGTGATTTGAGCTGAAGTTTGAGGGATTAGCTCAGCTCTAACCAAGGAACACTCAACCAGGATCAAGGTAAGGATTGAATCTCACTCTTGAACATTAGAACTCTGAGTCTTGAATGAGTATTAAAAGTGTTTATGGTTTTGATGTTAAGGATTGAATTAAAGCTGAGAAACTTGGATTTTAGCTCAGGAACCTGTTAAGGAAGTGGTTCATCAAAGAAGGTAAGCTTCAATTCATAGTTTAGAGCTTAAATTCTAAGTTTGCATGGCTGGTTTTTGAGTTCTTTAGTTGCTGGGTTTCATAAATCAAAATGGGATTTTAATGGGTTTTTACGCTGGATTTCTATTGGATTATGTTGTTAGAGTCATGTTAAAAGTCTTGTGATTAATGGGTTTTGGAATTAGGGTGCTTTGGGGTGGTTTTCAATAAGGTTAGGATGTTAGAAATGGTGGATTTTCTGGGCATGATGGGTTGGGCCACGGCTCTATTCTAGAGCGTTGTGGCCCTGCGAAGCAAGGAAGAGCCAAGGAGGCTTTGCAGTGGGGAAGTGCCGCGGCGCCTCAGGGCAGGGCCGCGGCGCATGTCTTTCTTCAGAGAGGCTTAGCCTTTGTTTCAAGGGCGGGCCACAGCTAGGTTTCAAGGGCCGCAGCCCTTAAGCGCATCTTTGATCTTTTGGAGGTTTTAAGAGCCGAAACTTAACCTAGGGTGCTCGGGATCGATTCCACCACCGTGTTTGGTGGAATTCAAGGTCCCGGAAGCTAGAACTCCATCTGGAAATATTAACGTGATTATTAATGGTACTCCCTATCTTGGTTGTGACTAGGTGTTAAGCTAGGGCTCGGGAAGCGGATTGTGCTCGAGAGGTATCGCTCGTAATCAGTGAACTCGGAAAACTAAATGTAAGAAAACTGCACCCAGTTGTGGAATGATAATGGGACTAAGGGTTCCCTATCTTATATGCTTTGTAAAGGATGGTATTATGCCATGTAAACAGTAAACCAACAGCCTAAGAGTGCCAAAGTTTACACTAGTGCATAGGGTGCGGCTCGGCCACTGGTAGCTGAGGACAGCTTGTTATACACTGAGCTCAGTTTAAGCAGGCTGGAGTCAGTGGGGTAAACAGAGGGTGCGACCTTAGGTGTCGACCCTGGCTAATATATAAATTGTTTGCTATTATTGTTTGGTGGATTATTATGCTGAATAGTTGGGTGGTGATTAACTGACTCTTTGGTTGAATCTCCATGCTTTGTGAATATTATGATATGTTAAGTGTATGAACGTGCTTAAAGGGGTATCCAAATATTATTATTGCTTGTTATGTAATATGATATGTTTTCTTGCTGGGCCTTGGCTCACGGGTGCTACGTGATGCAGGTAAAGGCAAGGGCAAGCTTGATCAGCCCTGATTTGGCGAGCTCTGAGAGTAGAATGTACATGAACAGCTGCTCAACCGCCACGATTGAGGGGAGACAGGGACAGGAAAACCATAAAATTCAGTTTTGCCTTTAGAGAGGCTGGTGGTTGTCTGTACACTGGAAATTTTGTAAATATACTTTTAAACGCTATTTCTTTTGGGATCCCATATGTGAATATTTAATTATATGGTAAACATCTTTTGAGACCAAAACCTTTTAACCCTAGCACTTTAAAGACTTTAAAATTCACATTTTTAACTGTTTGACTTGATTAGCAAGTCCTGCACCTTTATAAATACACAGTGTAGCGGTCCTACACCTTTGATCATTTTAATTGATAATTAAATCAATTAATTGAGACTATCTAGATGATTTTATCCAAGGTACAATGGGGACCATGGGCCTATGAAATCAAGCTCCAATAAGTTATCATAAATCTAACAAATAAATTTACTAACTTATTAATTCATCGTGACTCCACTATAGACTCGGAATTGCACTCTCGAATTCATAGAACGCTCTATAACAAATATAGATATGCTATTAATTATCCATTGTTACAACAACAATTGTCACTCAATCCTCTATAGATGGTCTACAATGAGATAGGACTAAAATACTGTTTTACCCCTCATTATATTTTATCCTTAAAACACTTAGTTCCTTGTAAATGAAATTTCAGTAAACTAATTTAATTACTGAAATGAGATCTCTATCATTTAACACCTTGAACCAAACTAAAAGGAAACCATCGTTTCACTTCTTCATCAGAAGCTATAGATGTTCATATCTATGATTAACACTCCCACTCAATTATACTACCAAGTTCCCAAGATGTAAGTATGGGCTAGTCCGTAGGGTAAGCTGGTAACGAACAAGTTAAAGAACTCAAATAATACAATCAGTTAGAATACTAACCACTCAGAATTGAGATTGAATTGACCTATGGTCAACTATATGATATGACTAGAATAGATAATAACAGTATGTTTACTTATCCTATCAATTGTCAATATCGGTCCTGTCTGATGTAACAAATACATCCAATCTTATCTACTTTGCTAATGTTCTGGGAAGAACATAACACTACAATGTGTAAGTAGATCATATCGTAGATTGGCACGTCAGTGTAAATCATGTGCACTGACTAATCTTAGGACTAACTTATTTTGAACATATAATCATATTTATATTCCACTGTGATTCCGTCACTATAAATACGATTAGCTATATGCTCGGGATTTAATATAAGTTTATATTAAACAAATAATCATGAAAATAAAACATGTGAGCAAAGTGATTGACCAATTCAAAAAATGATTTCTATTATTTTATTGATAATAAATGAGATTACAAAGAAATTGGGTTTTAATTAAGGCATAAAACTCTAACATAAAGTACATAAAAAAATAATGAAAATAAAAACGTTGTTCATAAACAGAAATTAAACACTAAAAACATATAAAAAATGTATGGGTTGCCTCCCACAAAGCGCTTTGTTATCGTCTTAAGCTAGACGTTGTTGTTACTTCAATGACAATTATTAATGTAGATGGTCTCCACCTTTCGATTAAGATGACCAAAATAATGTTTCAATCTTTGGCCATTGACTTGAAATATAGGTACATCATCATTTTTCAACTCCACCGCTCCATAAGGTAATACTTTTGTGACAGTGAATGGACCAAACCAATGAGACTTAAGTTTACCAGGAAACAACTTTAGACGGGTATTATAAAGTGACACCTATTGACCTGGTTCAAAATCTCTCTCCAAATTTTTTTGATCATGGTACTTCTTCGTTTGTTCCTTGTAAATCCGAGCATTCTCATAGGCATCATTACGAAATTCCTCCATCTCATTAAGTTGCAAAAGACACTTCTCACTAATTGCTTGGAAATTAAAATTCAACTTCTTTATAGCCCAAATATGCCTTATGTTCTAATTCCACCTGCAATGACGCAACTATTTAAGACCTTGGACCATTAAAACTACTAAACATAGCTACTATTTTGGGAAACATATATAAGAAATAATATAACTTTATTTAAAACCCCAAAATAAATATTGTACGAAATACAAAATAAAATATGAAATATAAAATACGGTATGGGTACCCATTGTTTAATACATAAAAACAAACTTAAATTAATTAAATACTAATTGCGGAAATACATCAAAACATAATTTAAAAGACTTAAAAATAACGTCATCCTCGATCGTCACGCAGTCCAATCAATCCATTCATCCTCAACACACAAGCCAAGCTGCCATGAATCCTTCCGCCTCCATAATCATTTTCCTGCATAAAGCTAAAAAATAAAGGAATGAGCCTAATGCTCAGCAAGGAGAATCTACTAACAACATATAACATAACTCATAAACATAAGACTATATCATATACTTATACTATAAAACATATGACTATAAAAACATATAACATATAGGACTACAATATTAAATGGCCATTAACTCATTAACATG
Source organism: Humulus lupulus (assembly GCF_963169125.1). NCBI lineage: Eukaryota > Viridiplantae > Streptophyta > Magnoliopsida > Rosales > Cannabaceae > Humulus > Humulus lupulus. The sequence continues at coordinate 157,224,610 of NC_084795.1, forward strand.
GCATGTGATAAAACTATCTAGGTCCTCTGTTTACTAATTGAGGTAGGTTAGATCACATGGTAGTATATGATAACCCATCTAGGTCCTCTGTCTACTAATGGAGGTAGGGTAAATCATAACTCTAAACCATAAAAATGATAAAAATTCTTGGGGCTTGCTATCTAAGCAAGTCATATGCCCAAGGACTATAAAACATATTTATACATATACATATTATAGCATAAAACATATCATAACATAAACATATAAGCACTTATAATCTATCATATTTTCCTTACCACAAACTAGGATATTTGAGAACAAGAACGGGATTGGAACACTCCTAAAAACCAACAGCAAAACCATGAGTATTTCTAAAGAATGAAGATGAAAAGAGAACTAAACCATCAAGAAGAAACTTATCGAAAAGAACCTTAAGTTTCAAGAAACTTAAACACCTAACCAAGAATCATAAACAAGAATTAGGATCTGAAAGAAAATAAAAGAAAACTAAAGAATCATGAAGATCTGAACTTAAGGATACATTGATTAATCTTATGAATTGATCTAAACCTCGATACCAAAATCTCACTATATTTCACTTCCCAAGTGTTTAGAAAAGCTTATATTGATGAAGCTTTTAACCCAAAACCCAAGTGTTTCTCTCTATAGTAATCTTAGCAACTTGGAGTATCTAAACAAATGCTTGAAGAATGAAGAAATTGGCTGAGTACTAGGTCCTATTTATAGAGTTCAATGAGTGAAACTAAGCCCTTTTAATTTGAATAAATAAATGAATATAAAATGAAAAAGATTTGAATTTTCGTTCAACAGCTGCCCATAACTCGGTCAAAATCGTTCAAAGGCAGGTCCAAGTGGTTAAGGTTGTTTTTAAATTTAAAAATCATATAGATTCAAAAATGATGCACCAGGGGCGATATATTGCCTACCCTGGGCGATATATCGCCTAGACCATTTTCCCAAGCCTCGTTCGATCGTTCATGCGAAGTCGTCGTGTTTTCCGTATCTTCCGTAGGCGATATATCGGCCCCTATAGCTGCGATATATCGGCATACGTTGATATATCAAACACGTATTGGCACATTTTTAGCATATTTTGAATTGATAAAATCGCTTTGACTAAGTCTAAATGTGATCCTAATAGTTTCTAGAAGGTTCTAGAGCTTCTAGATCTTTCTTTTATTTAAACTATTCATAAAAAATACTTAAATCCTTAATAAACATAATTATGACAAGTGCCATGCTCTTATTAATTCTATCTAAACCTTAGGTTATAATTAATAATATTTCTAGAACCAGCAATATTAATTAAACCTTATATTATATTTAATATTTCTAAACTATAGGTTAAACTTATAAAATCCATAACGGTTGCTATGAGTTTCCAACTAAGTCCCGGCTTGAACCAAAATCTACGGAATCTAACATACTACAAACTACTACTAACTACTACTATCTAGCTAAGTAAAAATTCTGGGACACTACAGCACCGGTAAGTGATATGCTTTAACATATACAAGTCTCTATGGTGACATACCAAGAGGAGTCTTAAAGGCAGTCCGATAAGCCCACAAGGAATCATCAAGCTTTTGAGACCAATCTTTTCTATTGGTATTGAGCGTCTTCTCGAAGATTAACTTGACCTCTTGGTTTGATACTTCAGCTTGTCCATTGGACTGTGGATGATAAGCTAATGCCACTTTATGGCTCACTCCATATTTTCTCAAGAGAGCATCAAGGACTTTGTTGCAAAAGTGAGTCCCTTCATTGCTAAGAATGACCCTTGGAGTACCAAAGCGATAAAAATTGTTTTTATGCAGAAACTTCATAACAACTTTAACATCATTCGTTATGGTAGCAATTGCTTCTACCCACTTCGAAACATAATCCTCAGCGAGCAGAATATACAAGTTATGGTGGGAATGGTCCCATGAAGTATATACCCCATACATCAAATAATTCAATCTCCAATGTAGCATTCATGGGTAACTCATTACATCTTGAAATATTCCCAACCCATTAACATCCATCACAACTCTTTATGAAAGTATAAAAATCTTTACGTACAAAAGGCCAGTAAGAACCTGTTGTAATACCTTTGTTGTTGTATGAGACTGGCCAAAATGACCACCATAAGGAAACGAGTGACAATGTTCAATTATGGATTGAGTTTCTTCTATAGGTACACAACGTCAGATCACACTATCAGAACTCCTCTTGAAAAAATATGGATCATCAAAGAAATAAAACCTAGAATCATGAATTAAGTTTTTTCTTTGATGAAAATTGTAATCTGGAGGAAGTATACCACAAACTATGTAGTTGACAATATCATCAAACCAAGGAACTGTCGCTGAAACTGCCAATAACAACTCATTTGGAAATATTTCTTTAATGGGATTGTTTTCTTCCTCTGCTCCATTCTCCAATCTAGATAAGTGATCAGCCGCCAAGTTCTCACTTCCCTTCTTATCAACACCCAACGAATCAACCTCGGTTTGGCATCTTTCTTTGTAAAAAGATAATGAAGCGTTGCATGATCTGTATGAATGAGAACTTTAGAACACAACAAATAGGGCCTGGATTTATCACAAGAAAATACCACTGCCAACATCTTCTTCTCTGTAGTTGAGTAGTTTCGTTGAGCATCATTCAAGGTCTTGCTCACGTAATAAATAGCTCGAAATATCTTCTCTCTTCTTTGACCCAAAACAGCCCCCGCAACATAATCACTAGTGTCACACATAATCTCAAAAGGTTGACTCCAATCCAGCACAACCATAATTGGTGCGGTCACCAACTTCTCCTTTATAGCCTCAAAAGCTTGTCTACATTCCTCATCAAAAATAAATGGCGTGTCTTTTTCAAGAAGGTTACACAATGGTCTACTTATCTTTGAAAAATCTTTAATAAACCTTCTATAGAAACCGGCATGCCCAGGGAAACTTCTAATAGCTTTGACATTTGTTGGTGGAGGTAACTTCTATATAATTGGTATCTTTGTTCAGTCCACTTCAAGGCCCTCCTTTGACACATGGTGCCCCAAAGCAGTTCCTTCTTGAACCATGAAGTAACACTTCTCCCAATTTAGCACAAGATTCTTCTCTTCACAACAACGAAGTACCAAAGACAAATTATGTAGACAATCATCAAAAGATGATCCAAACACAAAAAAGTCATCCATAAATACTTCCATAATCTCCTCAACTGTATCAGAAAATATAGCCATCATGCATCGTTGAAACATAGTCGGAGCATTACATTAGCCGAATTGCATTCTTCGATAAGCAAGCGTACCATATGGATAGGTGAATGTAGTCTTTTCTTGATCATCTGGAGCGAATAAGCATCTAAGAAATAGTAGTGTGAATACCTATCTAACCGGTCAAGCATCTGATCAATAAACAGAAGTAGAAAATGGTCTTTTCTAGTGGCCTTGTTCAACTTCCTATAGTCAATACACACTCTCCACCCATTTACTGTTCTCGTTGAAATCAATTCATTGGCCTCATTCTTCACCACTGTCATTCCTCCTTTCATCGGTACAACTTGCACAGGACTAACCCAACTACTATCTGAAATAGCATAAATAATTCCAGCCTTTAAAAGTTTAAGAACTTCAGCTAGTACTACTTCTTTCATGGTTGGATTTAATCTTCTTTGATGCTCAATGGATGGCTTGTAATTCTCCTTGAACAGAATCTTGTGCATGAAAACAGTTGGGTCAATTCCCTTTAAATCTAAAATCGTCCATCCCAAGGCAGATTTATGATCTCTCAAAACTCTTATTAATTTGTCTGTTTCACCCTCCAAAAGTTTTGATGAGATAATAACTGGATTTGTGAAATTCTCACCTAGAAATTCATAGCGTAAATGATCAGGGAGCGGTTTCAAATCTTTCATACCCATTACTTATTTTTCCACGTCACCATCTTCAGCTTGACATAGAGTTTCTTTCACATTCATTCCACTAGTACTAGGAATAGCCCTAAGAGCCATCACACAATCAACAACTTCACCATCCACAACTTCTCCATTCACTTTTTATAAATTAGATTGAATAACACTAGAATCTAGACAATGTTGTAGAGGATCTGAACATAATTCCTTCTTCATTGTCTCTACCACTACTACCTCAATAAAATCAACACAGTGACAAGTGTTTGTGCTATCAGGATGCTTCGGTGCTTGATAAATGTTGAATTTGACCTCTTCATTATTAACCCTCAATGTCATATGACCACCCTGCACATCAATAAGAGCCCTTCCAGTAGCCAAGAATGGATAACCAATAATAATATGAATTTCATGGTCTTCCTCCATGTCCAATGCCACAAAATTTGTGGGTAAAATAAAATTTTCAACCTTAACCAATACATCTTCAATCACTCCACAAGGATAAGTTAGCGATCTATATGTTAATTGAAGAGTAATGGTTGTAGGCTTCACCTCTCCTACCCCCAACTTCTTAAAAACTGAAAGAGGCATTAAATTAATACTCCCTCCAAGATCACATAATTCTTTATCAAAAGATGATCCCTCGATAGTGAAAGGTATAGTAAAACTAGTTGGATCTTTCACCTTCTAAGGCAATTTTTTTTGTAAGATGGTGCTGCATTCTTCTGTTAGCTTCACAGTTTCAAAGTCTTCTAATCTTCTTCTCTTCGACATGCCTTGTTTCATATATTTTACATAATTTGGCATTTGTGCAAGAGCATCTGCAATGGGAATGTTTATGTGAATCTTTTAAAAAATCTCTAAGAAATTTGCAAACTACTCATCCAGTTTCTTCTTTTGAAATCTCTAAGGATATGGTATAGGAGGTTGATACATTGGAAGACTAACTTTCTCTTTATCAGACTTGTCATTAACGCTCTACTTTATGGCTTGTTCTTCCTGGTCTACCTGTCTCACCATTGGCTCATCTTGCTTTCTTGAACACTTGTCTTCACCCTTGGTTTTAGCCCCATCAATAACCTTATCACTTCTTAATGAAATTGCTTGGCATGATCCTTTGGATTTGGCACGGTATCACTAGGAAAACTCCCCTTCTGATTAGCACTTACTGCATTTTCCAACTGTCCTACTTGTACCTCAATATTTTTCATTGAAGCACCCATGTTAGAAATGTGTGTTTCTATATTGTCCAACCTTGCTTCATTCTTATTAAACCTCTTGTTGGATTCCATCATAAAAGTCCCCAAAATATCTTCTAATGATTTCTTCTCAGTAGGTTGTTGAGCATTAAACCCAGGTGCCGGTTGCAAAACATTTTTATTGTCGGCATAGGACAAATTCTCATGGTTTCTTAACCCCGGATTATAATAATTAGACATTCGATTACCCCGGTAGTTGTTATTGTACGGTCTGTTGGCCATGTATTGTGTCTGTTCTATACTCACGTGACCTCCTTGTGAAACAGATACAGCTGCTACGCTTTCAATAACTGATGGATTATTTTGAGTTGTTAAAGCACCCACTTGATTGGTTAAAGCAACAATTTGTTCTGCCATAGATGTCATGAGATCTAACTCAAACACGCTAGCCACTTTCTTTGGAATGTTCCTCTCATTAGGCCATTGATAGCTATTAGTAGCCATCTCCTCCATCAGATTAATGGCTTCAGTTGTAGACTTAGCCAATAATGCACCCCCAGCAGCAACATCAATAATAGTCCTAGTTGGACCATTCAACCCATTATAAAAAATATTTGGACTTGCATCCAGTTCTCATAGCCATGTTGTGGGCAGTGACGTAGTAAATCTTTGTATCACTCTCATGCCTCATAGAAAGGCTCATATTCAAGCTGTCTAAATTGCCCAATTTCACTCCTCAACTGCACAGACTTCGATGGAGGGAAGAATTTCACCAGGAATTTTCTAGCCATGTCATTCCAAGTAGTAATAGAACCTAGCTGCAGAGATTGCAACCAACTTCTTTGTAACGCCCTGGATAGCCAAGAGCGTTACACTATATGTTTATAAAGGTGTAAGACTTGCTAATCAAGTCATTTAGTTAGAAACGTGTTACCGAAACTATAATTGAACTAGGGTTAAAAGATTTTGGTTACAAAAGTTACATTTCACATAATTTAAAATTTTGTACATGGGATCCCAAAATAAATAGAGTTTAAAAGACAGTTTACAAAAATTCCAGGTTATAAACATGTACTGGCCACTCTAAGGTCAAAACAGACATTTAGGCTTCTCCCGTCCTGTATCACTTCTCGACCGCGGCAGCCGATCAGCTGACTATGTACATTCAGCCCCCGAAGCTCCCCAACTTAGGACTGGTCCACCTTGCTCTTGCCTTTACCTACACCATGAAGCACCCGTGAGTCGAGGCCCAGCAAGAAACCATAATACAGTGTATAAACAATAAACAACAATCAGATATACAACAAGTCATACAGCTCACATAAGTAGTGGCATCAATCCTCAAACCAATAATCATTTATTCAGATAACAAACACATCACAGTCATTAATTAAACAACATTAAACATATCAAGCCAAAATACAGGGTCGGCGCCCTTAGGCCGCACCCTCTAATTATCCCACTGACTCTAGCTCGCTTAGGCCGAGCTTAGTGATTATATATTTAATTAACCTAAGCTACCAGTGGCCGAGCCGCGTCCTGTGCGCAAATATTGATTCCGACACTCTTAGGTCGTCCATCACATGTCCCATGACATAATACCATCTCATGACATCACATATAAATATAGGGAGCTCTTAGTCCCAACACTAACACATAATCGGGTGCAATTTCTTACCTTTGATTCCAATAGCTTTTATTAGTGAAATCGACCTTCAAGCACAATCCCGTCCGAGCCCTAGCGTACACCTAGTCACAGCCATAAATTAGAATCATCACTAAAATTCAATTCCAAAACCTAACCTCGGGAAGCCCTAATTCCACCAAACGGGGTGGTGGAATCAAACCCCAAGCCCTCGGGCAAAAACCCTAAGAAACAACCCAAAAATCCACTTCTGAAGGCAGGGTAGCACTATAGCGCCACAGAGTGGGAGCTACAGCGCTACAAGCAGAGCCAAAAGCCCCCATGAAGCCAGCATAGCGCTATAGCGATCCAAGGCTAGCGCTACAGTGCTACAAGCAGCAGACTTCAACCTCTGATTTTCTCCTTCTAATTTCCTCGAGCCAAAACCCCCTAGAACACCTCCAAATCTCAACTACACTTCAAAACAAGCCTACCATTCACTACATCTCACTCCAAATGGCCCAACAACCCCAATTCTAACCACATGCATCATCAAACAAAGAAAACAAGCATTGAACTCAGAATTCAAGAACTCAACTAGAATCTCAGAAATTCAAGACCTCAAAGCCAGAAATTGTTACCTTAAATGGGGAAATTCGACCTTAGGTTATCTCTATGCCCTTCTAGCATTTATCTCCTCAATTCTTCAAGCTCAATTCCCCTAACTTCCATCCAAATTATATAGAAGAATATATGCCGATCCTACCCCTTTATTCGCCGATCTTTATTTGATCTCTCCGCTTCGCCCACCCCCATCAATGTTGAATTGAAACAATTGAGATTTTTTGGAGATTGGATGCAGTTACTAATTCATGATCTGGCATGTATAGAATGAAAACTTCATTCTCGATTCTACGAGAATTTTAACTCAAGCTTAGAAATCACCTCAACAAAATCCAGAAAAACTCATCAGAAATCTTTAGACCTTACCTCAATTGAGCTTAATTCCAGTGGAACTTCCTAGCTTCACCAAGAATCCAAGTGCTAAGCCTTAGCCTAAGCCTCCTCTGAATTACAACTCCAAAACTCCTGAAGAAATGGTGAAGGATGGCCTAAACTGAGAGAGAGAGAAAGAGCCCCTGTTTTCCTTCTTCTTTTCTTTCTTTCAACTTCCATTATGTTCTACAAATCCCACTAAGTGCAAAAAGGCAGATTAATACTTATCTTTTTTTTTTTAAACAAATGACCTTTTTGCCCTCCCATTAAAACCTAAGCCTTTAAACATACCAAGGGCATTTTGGTCATTTGCTCTCAATTCCCGCTAATTCCGTGAGTGTCCCAAATAATTACCGCTTAAACCCCGACATCTAACTAATCACCAATTATTTTCCTCAATGTCAAATAGTCTCCAATATATTTCCCATATTCCAGAAATACCCCCAGACTCCCCCGAAACGGGTATAAATTCCCACCGTGACTTTTTTTCGCTAAACTGCTCACTAGGATCACCTCGAGTCACAAGATACGAATATATCCACATAATAATGTGGTCTCAACAATTTATCACAAACATTTACATTTATGCCCTCAACGGGCCAAAATTATGAATATGCCTTTATAACCTAATCAGGGTCTACATGCATACTAATACTCATAATCATGCATCTCATATATCCAAATAATCATATAGGCATGCTTATCACATAATCATGCATTTAATCATTTAAATCACACATAATCCAGTTATGCCCTCCCGGTACACTAATCAAGGCCCTTAAGCCTTATTAGTAATTTTGGGTCATTACATTCTTGCTCTATCCCTCAAAGAGAAAGGGAAGAGACGTAATCTAATGGCATCATCAGTAACACCATTCATCTTCATCGTAGCACATACCTCCAGAAATATGGCAAGGTGAATATTGGGATCTTCAGTAGGCATCCCACCAAACTTGTAACGACCCAAATTCACTAATAAGGCTTAAGGGCCTTGATTAGTGTGTCGGGAGGGCATAACTAGATTATATCTGAATTAAATGATTAACAGCATGTTATATGATTATTTGAATATCTGTGATGCATGACTATGTGTATTAGTATGCATGTAGGCCTTGATTAGGTTAGAAGGGAATATTCGTAATTTTAGCCCGTTGAGGACATAAATGTAAATAATTGTGATAAATTGTTGAGACCACATTATTATGTGGATATATTTTTAATTTATGACTCGAGGCGATCCTAGTGAGTGGTTCAGCGAAAAAGTCACGGCGAGGATTTATACCCGGCTCGGGGCGAGCTTGGGGGTATTTCTGGGAATTTAGGAAATATATTGGACTCTATTTTGATATTGAGGAATATAATTGGTGATTAGTTAGGTGTCGAGAAGTAAGCAGTAAATATTAGAGACATTCGAGGAATTAGCGGGAATTGGGTGTAATGACTAAAATGCCCTTAGGAGGTTTAAAAGCATAGTTTTAAATGGGAGGGCAGTTTGGTCTTTTGGTGTTTAAAATTAGAGATAAGGGTTATGCTGCTTTATGATTTAGTGGATTGTGTAGAAAATTGTAGAAGTCTGAAGTAAAGAAAAGAAAAGAAGGAAAAGGAAAGAAAGGAAAAAGCAGGAGACTTCTCTCTTGAACGGTTTGGGTTTTCTTCAGCAATTTCTTTTGGAAATTTGGAGCTAAAATTCAGAGGAGCTTTTGGCTAAGACTGTGTACTTGGGATCTTGATCAGGTTGGGGAATTAGCTGAGGTTGTTCATCATTTGAGGTAAGATTTTGAGGTTAATATTTAGTTCTTGGTTTGGTATTGAATTGTTTTTTCTAAGTAGAGTTTCTGTGGGAATTCTAGGGAATTAAACCTAAGGGTTTGAGGAGGTGAAGGCTAAGCAAGTGTGGAAGATAACCTAGGTTGAGCTCATCCATCAAAGGTAAGAAACTCTGGTTTAAGTTCTGTGATTTCAGTTGATTTCTGTTGAGTTTTAAGCTCTAGGTTCAGCCTTGGTGAATTTTGTGTTTTGGGGTGCATGTGATTGAATTACTTGTGGTTAGGTTGTTTGGGATGAGTTGATGATGTTGGGAGGCTTGTGTTTGAAGTTTGGTTGGGGTTTGGTTGAGTTTTAGAAAGGTTTGGCTCTAGGAAATTTGAAGAGGAGAAAATTGGGTAGTGTCTGGCTGTGACTAGCGCTGTAGCGCTAGCCTTAGGGCGCTACAACGCTAGGCTTGGGCGTCTGGGAGTGGGCGCTACAGTGCTACCCTATTCCCAGAAAGAGGTTTTTGGGTTATTTCTTAGGGTTTTTCCCGGGGGCTCGGGGTTTGATTCCACCACCCTGTTTGGTGGAATTAGGGCTTCTCAAGGGCTTGGGATTGGTCCCGAGGCTAGGTTTTGAATTGAGGTTTGGAATTGGTTCTAACTTGTGTCCGTGACTAGGTGTACGTTAGGGCTCAAACGGGATCGTGCTTGAGGATCGAATTGAACAGAGCTATCGAAATCTAAAGGTAAGAAAACTGCACCCGATTATGTGTTTGTGATGGGACTAAGAGCTCCCTATATCTGTATGATGTCAAAGATGGTATTATGCCATGGGACATGTGATAAACGGCCTAAGGGTGCCGTAAATAATACTTGCGCACAGGGCGTGGCTCGACCACTGGTAGCTGAGGACAGGTTAATATTCACTAAGCTCGGTTTAAGCGGGCCAGAGTCAGTGAGATAAATAGAGGGTGCGGCCTAAGGGCGTTAACCCTGGTTATCATATGTGAATTGATTATTGATATGAATTGATGTACTTGGTATGATGAATACTTGAATAACATGAATGTTTGGACTGTTGAGTACATGTTTATACTGTATGAGTTATCTGGTTGTTTGCTTGGTGATTATGCTCTGTTAATATGTTTTCTTGCTGGGCCTTGGCTCGCGGGTGTTACGTGGTGCAGGTAAAGGCAAGGGAAAGTTGGACCAGTCCTGAGATGGAGAGCTTCGGGGCTGAATGTACATGATCAGCTGATCGGCCGCCACGGCCGAGGAGTGGAACAAGACGAGAAAATCCTAATTGTCTGTTTTGCCTTAGAGTGGCTAGTAACTGTATTTTAATCCCAAATTTTTTGTAGATTGTCTTATAACTTTACTACTTCTGGGATCTCATGTAAAAGAAAATGTTTAATTATAAGAAATGAAACTTTTGAGACCAAAATCTTTTAACCCTAATTCAACTATAGTTTCAGTAACACATTTCTAATTAAATAACTTGATTAGCAAGTCTTTCTCCTTTATAAACACACAGTGTAACGGTCTTGACTATCCAGGGCGTTACAAAAATGATTTTGTTGCACCATATTAATAAATTTTGACTTCAACTCAAAATTATTAGAAGTAATGACTAGATTAGAAATACTAGTCAGATTATCATTCACCACAGGTATACAATACTTACGAACAACCCATGGTGGTGCAACTGGTGGAGCAAGCAGAGGGTCAGGAGGACCTCCATTATTGTTGTTATTGTTCATGGTGAAGTCGATCCTTTTCTTTGATTTTACCTGCCATAGGGTTTTTTCGATATCAGGATTAAGTGGTGTGATAGGTGTAGCACTTCAGTTTCTTTGCATAAACTAAATCACACAACAACAACAAAATTAGTAACACAAATAAACCTAATTTAAAACAAATACCTATAGTAATAATATTAGCAATTATTTAAAACTTTCAATTCCCGGCAACGACGCCAAAAACTTGATACACAATTTTTTACTGTAAGCGCACAGTGTTGTTATATCAAAATTTTAATATTTAAAAGGTTGTCGAACCCACAAGGACTGATTATTAAATTTTACTAAGTACCACACTTTTTAGTCTCTTGTTTTAATTAGATGAAACAAAATTTAGAATGTTTTAATAAATAACATAAAAGTAAACAAGATAATTAAACTATTTCAATGAGAGAATATAAACCTAGAGCATTGATTTCCCTATTCAAAAATATGAACACCAGTTTATCAATTATCCTAATTTATACCTAATTGGCAGTTTCAAGAATCCTAATGCAATCTATTAACCTTTCTCAAGTGATGATAGAATTAACTTAATAAATTAACAAGGTATCTCTATTCAATATTAATTAGTCAAGTAGGAATAAAGCACTTTGATTCTCTTAAATAAATCTCATAGAATAAGTAGAATCTCTCAATCTCACACTTTTCCTATGTCATGCAATTCTAAGTCTGATTTTAGATTACCTCTCTCAAGTGTAAAACCTAAAATCTGAATACTAATTAATTGTTATCAAGCATTAACAAGATAGTAATAATCACAAAATTGCACAAACGAATCACAAGAATAAATATGGGAATAAACTAAAACTTTAATTCATAATTTGAAATAGTTCCATCAACACTCTAGAAAAGAGTGTTTAGTTCATAATCACAAACATAATAGCAATAATCATATTCATAATTAAGTCACTAAATAAGAGAATAAAATAAGAAAGAACTCTAATGATGATCAATGATCGCTTGGAATCTCGTTCTCTCTTCTTCTTCAATGTGTTTCTCTGACCTAAAACGTCGTCTCTATCTCTCTAGACTAACTTATTTTCCCAAAGTCTCATCGTTTGCGTGCGAAATATGTTTTTTCCATGAACGGCACTATTGCGCCTGAAATAACATTTCTTGATTTTGCGTGGTTCTTGACCCATTTGCTTCCCGGTTTCGACACTTACACAATTATGTACAGTGTACTCCAAATTCACTATAAAATCATCATCTTAAGCTCAACACTGCACACTAAAGAGAACACGTCAAATTTATACAAAAAATCTTAAGAAAAGCACAATAATTCATATTATTAATGATCACAAATGAGTATAAAAATGTGCACTCATCAGTGGTGGCAAGTCGAGCTAGAACATCTGCATTCGTGTTCTGCTCGCGTGGAACTTGCTCGATGGAATAGAACTCAAATTTTGACAGTTTGCTTTTAACCTTAGCTAGATAGGCTGCCATTTTGATTCTCGAGCTTGATATTCCCCTAACACTTGATTAACCATGAGCTGAGAATCACTGAAGCATTGTAATGCTTTCACTTTCGGCTCCTTTGCTACTCGAACTCCAGCCAACAAAGCCTCGTACTCTGCTTCATTGTTGGACGCATTAAAACTGAATCTAAGAGTCGTATGGAAGCGATGTCCTTTTGGTGTAATTAGGATTATTCCAGCTCTAGATCCATTTTTGTTGGATGATCCATCAACGAAGAGTTTCCACAATTCTTGTACGGTTCCCTCATAGGGTCCTCCTAGAACCCGGTACATTTACCTATGAAATCAGCGAGCATCTAGCCATTTATTGTTGTCCATGCTTGTACAATATCTCGAACTGACTGAGCTCGATAGCCCACTTCAACAGACGTCCCAATGTTTCAGGCTTTTGCAAGACCTGCCTTAAAGGTTGATCAGTTAAGACGTGTACAATGTGGGATTGAAAATACGACTTGAGCTTCCTCAAGGCCAAATCAGGCATAACGTGAGCTTCTCAATCAAAGGATATTGGGACTCAGCTCCTAGAAGCCTCTTACTTATGTAGTATATTGGTTTCTCCACCCGATTTTCTTCTTGAACTAACACAACACTAACCGCGTTCTCTGTTATTGCAAAGTACATGTATAGACATCCCCCAACAACTGGTTTTGATAAAACAGGGGGTTCATCCAGATGCTTATTTTGATCTTGAAATGCATGTTCTCATTATTTTATCCATTCAAATCGTCTATTTTTCCTAAGGATATTATAGAAGGGGAGACATTTTTCTGTGGACTTGGATATGAACCGATTTAAGGCTGCAACTTTTCCAATTAGGCTCTGGACTACTTTCCACGACCTAGGCGACGACATTTCTAACAACGATATGATTTTTCAGGGTTTGCCTCGATCCCCCTTGAGTTAACTATGAAGCTTAGAAATTTCCTTGACCAAACCCCAAAGGTACATTTATGGGGGTTTAGCTTCATAACATACTTTCTCAGCATGCAAAACATTCTTCCAGAACGGATACATGGTTATTGGCAGTTTTTGACTTGGCGAGCATGTCATCAACATACACTTCCATGTTTTTCTGGATCTGGTCCACGAACATTTTGTTGACCAACCTCTGATACGTGGCACCAACATTATTTAGCCTAAATGACATGACTTTGTAGCAGTATACATTATGTTTAGTCATGAAGCTGGTGTGCTCTTGGTCCGCTAGGTTCATCACGATCTAGTTATATCCAGAATACACGTCCATGAAGGAAATAAGCTCGTGGCTAGTTGTGGCGTCAACTAGGTTTTAAAAAATTCTTAATAATTTTACGATTTCAAAACAAGCTTCAAAACAACATGTTTCATGTGTGTAACAAGCTTCAAAACAACCTATTTCTTATTCTAAATAACTACATTGTACACCGTCATATAATTTTATTTTTGAATTGTTGTAATCTATCCATATTCCGAAAATACGAAAACATGTTGTTTTAAGCATGTTTTATACGCGCATGAAACACATTATTTTGAAGTTTTTTCAGCACGGTAAATTATTAAGAATTTCCTTAAAATTGGTGGGATGCATGCTATAACTACAGTGTACATTGTCATATAAAAATATTTGGGTTATAATTTCTTCACACACTAAAAACAGAAACGCCCCTACCGGTGGGGACAAAAGACATGTCCCTATTGTAAAATTTTCCTCTATATATAAGATAATTCAACAGTGGGGAAGGCTCTTTTATCCTTATGGGTGGGGACATTTTTCAATCCGTTGATTTATAATTGTGTGGTGTGGAATATGTAGGGAATATGTAGTGATGGTGGAGTTTAGCATTTATTCATTTTCCCCATATATTATCAATCTTTTTTTTTTAAATTACTCGCTATTTTTAAAAAAAATTATGTCAATAAAAGTAAAAAAAAAAATCAGTTTTTTCTCCTTCTTCTCCGTTTATTCACTGATCTTATTTATATATAATTAACCTCTGAAAGTTTTGCAAACCCATAATTAGCAGAGTACCGATACAAACAAATTTTACACAAAAAAAGGAAACTTGAAAGGCTAAAAAAATTATTTTTGGTATACCCTATTATTAATAATAAAATTACAGTTTATTCATCCAAATATATTTTCATTCATTTTTATTTTTTATTTTTTTCCTTTGACCACCATTGAACACTCACTCACGGAGTCTCCTGCGCCTGCAAGGAGAAGGATATTAGTAGGCTTCATCATGCCTTTATTTTTATGAGAAATTATACTAAATGACCCTAAACAATAACATAACATCAAGATGCTAATGTATTTATTTTAAAAATTATATTATTTTACATTATTGGTTATCTAAATTGTCCTTGTTATATAAATCTCTCATTTGTATCTCATTAAAGTGATACTCATAACAAATAAACTCTTTTTTTAGGACGATAATTAATAAATATCACTTATTTTTAAGTTAGTAAAAAATAGTATTTTTTCAAATTTTTAATTTTATTATATTTTTATTTTTCCAATGTACTCTTTTCTATCTTTTTATTTATTTAGAATAATATGATTTTAATATTGTGTATATGTATATTAATTTTGTTCAATTAATTTGTATTTTAAAGATATTGATTTTTTTTTTCGTTTTTTATGGATTGTTGGTATTTTAGTTTTCAACTAGTGTATATATTTTTGTGATATGACATATCATTTTTTGTATGGATAATATTTTGTTTATATCTTGTTATATAATTTTATATCATAGTATATAAATTTTAATGGTAGCATATAATTTTGCTAGCATAATATATATATATTTTTGAGTAATTATTTTGTAAGTGTTGTTGGTATATTATTTTTCAACTCAGTATATGTATTTTGTGGTATATGATAACTCTATATTTTAGAGTTATTAATTGAGCTTTTGAACTTAAAAATTTAAGTGAAATAGAGTGTGTGTTATTATTGTGTGGTTTTAGTCATTTTGTCTTTTAATTTTGTTTATGTATTCTGTTTTAATTAATGATAACTCTTGTGGAAAATAATGGGATTATATTATAAAAATGTGATATCTATTTTGAAGGCAAAAAGAAAGGGTGCTTGGAAAGCTTAGTGAAACATGTGCAAGGAAATCATCTTGGAGTTGAAATTCAGGCATTTTGTTGTAGCATCAGTCAACTTTGTTGCAGCAAAGTGTGTACAGCCAGCAACATAAAGTTTGCACACTTGGCAAGTGATTAAATGAGGGGGAGAGACTTGAATAGTGTGAGGATGAGGTGGAAATGAGCTGAAAATTTCTGAAAAGAAGAGTGGTCCTCACGTGTAGAAGAAAAAGAAAGGGTTTATACCCAATTTTGGAGCCCTAGAGAGTTAATTTTTATCTTCTTCAACCTTGGAGCAGCCACCATTTTGGAGAGAGAGTTGCCATTGTAGAGAGAAAAACACCCAGAAAAATGAAGAAAAAGAAAAAGAATTTTTTTTTTTATTTGAGTGTTAGTTTTCGGTTTTGTATTTTTCTCTAGTAATTTTATTTAGAGATTTGGCAAAAATCAAGAGGAAGAAGAAGAGGATTTTGGGGGAAAATGTAATGACCCACTACTCTAGACTATTTGGATCATTAACGAAACTATACATAAAACTTACATTTTTACGAAAATACCATAATTTATTGAGTAACTTGCAAAATAAGAGTTATTTACAAATAAACAGAATACTAAGAAGGATTATGGGATCCCATTGTTTTTTAAAACAAAAGATGATTTAAAATAAAAGACATTACATAATTGGTGCGGAAAATACACATAAAATCATAAAAACATAAAATGAGACTACATCCTCGAATCGAATAACGCTCGGCCCCTTGACTCCATTCACCATCGATACACATCCTCTAAGCGTCACGAATCTTACCGCCTCTAAAGCTTATTTTCCTGCACATAAAACAGAAAGGAATGAGCCTAATGCCCAGTAAGGAAAATCTAACACATAGTCATACACATAATTTCATAAGAAACATAAAGACTTAACATAATACATATAACATACACTTATTATAATGGCCATTATTACTTGGGGTCCCATAGACTAAACAAGCATATGCCCATGGAATTAGTGGGGTCCTACTAGCTAAGTAGGTCATATGCCCATAACCCATTTGGGGTCTTGTTAGCCATATGGGTCATATGCCCAAGCCTACAAACATACATACATATCATAACACATTTAATAACATAAAACATATAGATAACATAAGCACATAACATATTGATTCTAACCTATTTTCCTTACCAAAGTTACCGGGATATAATGGACTGAGTTAGGACTTTTGGAACACTCCTAAAACCATATGAGAAAGAGTGAGTCTTAAGAAGAAGAAGAGATGAAAATGAATAGGAAAACTAAACCATTAAAAGAAAATATGCTTACCACAACTTATGTGCTTAAGAATTTGGACTCCCTAACCAAAATAAGAATGAGGATAGGAAATTGAGTAGAAGACTAAGAGAAGGGAAACATAACATAAATCAAATGAACTTAGAGTTTCGGGTTTACCTCAAATACTTGCAAGATCAATCTAACCACAACCGAAATACTAACGAATCTCACTTCCCAAAGTGTTTGATAAGCTTATGATGTTTAAGCTTATGATTTTTCCCCAAACCAGGTGTTTACACTCTCACACTTACTTAGCACTAGCAGCTTCTGAACTTAGAGTAAAAGGTGAAGAAATGGATGGGTACTAGGTCCTATTTATAGAGTTTGGGAATGAAAATATCTTGATTTTACTTGAATAAAAATAATGGCTTTTTAGGTGAAAATCATTTGAATAATCGTTCAGCAGAGGCTGAAGACTCGTTCAAAAGATGCTGGACTGTTGAAGGAGTTTGAATGGCTGAAAGGAAATGAATTCAAAAGAGTTTGAATTTATGCTGAAGGAGGCGATATATCGCCCCCTGTAGGCGATATATCTCCTGGGCTAGTATGCCCGAGGCGACCGTGCATCGTCTCGTGTTTTCCGTATCTACGTGCTGCGATATATCGCCCCCTACAGCTGCGATATATCGGCACACGCTGAATATTTAAACACGAAATTACACATTTTTAGCTAAGTTTGAATGGAGTAAACAGCCTTGACTAAGCCTTTAACGTATTCAAAGCTGCTGACTGACCCTATATCATTCAAACTTTACCCTTATTTAATTTAATCCTCCAAAATACTTAATCCTTAATTACCATTCATAACATGTGCTTAAAATCCTATTGGTTGATGTCTAAACCTTATAATATAATAAATATAATCCTTAATATCAGTCACATTAATCAAACCTTAGGTTATACTTAATATTCTTAAACTATAGGTTAAACTTAGAAAATCTATAAGTACTACTATGAGAGTCCAAATAATTCCCGGTCTGAACCAAAAATCCACAGTTACAAAGATGATACTAAACATACTATAATACTACTAAACAATTAGCTAAGTAAAGTTCTTGGACTCTACAGAAAAGCTTGGAGTCTTGTGACAAACTCCATATGGGTTTTTCTTTTTATCTTTCTCTAATTTAGAATTTTGTATTTTTGCACATCTATTTATGAGTTAATTTCTATTTTGCTAGTATTATTTTCTTGACTTGAAATTGTGATTTGGTACTTTGTTGCATGAATGTTTTGGTGGATGAGTTTTGTTCATTCAAGTGTGTATATTTCCTAATGCTTACTTTTGTTTGATCACCAATTGTTGGTTGATGAATTAAGATTAATTCTGGAAGGGTTAATGTTAATGAACACAAACTTGAATGATACAAGTTCTTAATTTCTTAGATTTGGATTTGTGATTGTATAGGGATATATTATCAACTTGCATGACTTAGAGGAATTGTACTTATATCGGTGTTCTTGAAATTAATTGGGCATAGGAATATGTTAATTAATTAAAGAACCAAACCATAAACACTTTGGAAAAAGGATTATGAAATTTAAATTCCTAGTCAACTTTACCCAATTGCTATAGCATTCCTCTGCAACATTGTTACCATAATTGCATTTTTAGGACAATTTAATAATTCGAGCTTGTTTCTTCTCTTAGTTTTTGTTTGTTAATTTTATTTGCTTTTCATTGATTTAGTTTTATCTTATTGTTTTACTTTTATTTGAAACCAATTTGTGAGTAATTAATTTTGTGAATTAATTTCCAATTTTCAATCCCTGTGGAAACGATACTTGACTTATCACTTTATTACTTGTTTGACGACTGTGTATACTTGCACACACTATTAATTTTGTAACAGTATGATATATTATTTTTTTTAGATGATATTTACGTTTTACCTTGTTATATGACATGATGGTATATAACTTTGTTAGCATGGTATATACATTTTAATGGTAGTATATAATTTTGTTAGCATGATATATACATTTTTTTAGTAATAATTTTTTATGTATTGTTGATATATTATTTTCCAACTCAGTATATATATTTTTGTGGTATGATATATCATTTTTTTGTAGATGATATTTAATTTTTTTTATATTGCTATATATAATGGTGGTATATAATTTTGTTAGCACTATACATACATTTTAATAGTGGTGTATAATTTTGTTAGCATTGTATATACATTTTAATGGTGATATATAATTTTGTTAGCATGTTATATATATATTTTTTTCACTAATAGTTTTTTTTTCTTCATTTTTTAAGTGTTGGTATATTATTTTTCAACTCAATATATATATAGGTATGGTGTATCATTTTTTTTGTAGATGATATTTAGTTTTCATCTTGTCACATATAATGGTGATATATAATTTTATTAGTATACTATATTCATTTTAATGAAGGTGTATAGTTTTGTTAGCGTGGTATATACACTTTTTGAATAATAATATACCAGTTTTATTTTTGTTAAATTTTTTGTCCGATATATAATTTTATTATCATGGTATATTGATCTTTTGTCTTATGGTATATAAAATACGATGATACATATAGTATATATGTTTAATAGCATAATATATCAAATTAATATATCACACTAGTAAATTTATATACTCTATTTTATTTAAAAAAAATCAATTAATATGAAATATCAATAACAGAATTTGATATACTATAGTATAAACAATGCATATACCGTGTTAACAATAATTAAAAAAAAAAACATGTAATCTTTATAAAATATTAACCGTACAACTTTGATATACCATACCACAAAAAAAAAACATATATACTAGTAGGAAAAAAATATACCAACAACCCATAAAAAGGAAAAAAAAAACTTTAAAATAAAAACTAATTAAATAAAACTAATATACTTATACAATGATATAAAAATATTTAGAATGGAACAGTATCAATTAATTTTCTAAAAGATATATTTGGTAATATATAATATTAAGAAGGTGGTTGGGTTATTTTCCTACAAAATTAAAAACGTGGATATTTACTTTCACACACCATTAAACGTCAGCCCGCTGGAGTGGCAACGAATGTTGTAGCTACGACTCAGCCCGTGATCCATAATAAACCAAGTAGGCAATAACAAAAGAAAGGGGAATGCTGAGGGTGACCAGACTGAATCCAAGAAAAATAAGCTTAGGGAGAAGTACACTTCCATCTTCACTGTGCATACTGTTGGGCCCAAAATATTCGGCCCAAAGTTCTTTCCTCATTTACCAAATATTCAAAACGGATCGTTTTGATCTGCAGAATCTCCGAAGGCAGAAGCTACGGGTCAGAGGCGGTCTGCGCCTCTGACCTCCGATACATAATTTAAAATCAACGTATTTTGGAGGGAAATTCGGTTATCTTTCCTCCACCAATCAAGGGTTTGGTTGAACCAACTAACCACTTTACATTTTTGTTCCATAAATATGAGATTCTTATTCAAACAAAGGGATCGAATTTTTTACTGACTTAGGCATCGGAGTGTCTTTCTTACAGGTATCCCCGACGAATTAAAGGCAATCTTCACCACCAGAACAGTATTGGAGCATCATCTATCGTTGGTTCATACCTCAAAATATAGAAAGGCATATTTGTTGTATCAACAATTGGCGCCGTCTGTGGGAATCAAACGTTTCTGCCTTAGCCACATCGTCGAATCAAGAAATCAAGAACTCTTCTTTTGCAACCAAGATCCTTTCAAACCTTGGAGCCATGACACCAAAGGGCAATGGAGTGTCGGGTCCAGTCACCCAGGTCGTCCCACCAGCAGATGTGAGCGACCAAATCAACAGGATGTGTCGCCTATTGTAAATCAGCCAGCAGAGATCCGACTAAGCAACTAAAACGATGATCGAAGCTTAGGCTAGGCTCGAAGCTGAGATCGCTGAGTTGCGCAAATCTGCCGACGCTACACGCAGCGCCCAAGGCAACAACAATCTCGACTCTGGTAGACCCGAAGTTCCAGTCGACCGCATCAATTCCCCTCAACGAACCACGCAACTCGGCAGCGAAGGATCCTAGGGTCCCCCACCACCCTCCCCAACCCATCTTCGTCCAGGGGCCGAAGAACGACGACCTCCGCTCTGTGACACACATGTGCGCACCGGAACAGAGCCCACTCGGTCAACTCAGCCGGCCGCTGAGATCAGGCCCCAACAGATCGCACAATGAGCCGCACATGACTCACCAGCTGAGGACCGTACCCCCTCCATCCGGTTCTTAGACAATTGGAAAGAAGAAATGATGAGGGAAATGATGCAGAAGTTCTCAGACGGGAGGTCCGTCCACGCAACTAAGCACATGGATCTGGTATCAAGAACCACTGAGAAGTCTCCCTTCTCAGAGTGGATTCAGAATGAGCCTAAACCCCGAGACTTCGTAATCCCTTCTTTACCTGCGTTTAATGGAAAGGGAGACTCGTTAAACCACCTGTTTCAATTCCAGCAGAAAATGGCACTAGAAGCCAACAACGAAGCCATTCAATGCAAGGTCTTTTCCACGACTTTCTCTGGGCCAGCTCTGTTGTGGTTCAGACAATTAAAGCCTGGTTCCATCAATAGTTTTAGTGACATCCGAAGAACTTTTCTCCAATAGTATAGTGCGAATTGTGAGGCACCAAGAACAATGGCAGACCTCAATCGGATCGAGCAAGGGGAAAATGAACATTCGAAGTCGTATCTACAGCTTTTCATTGACCTCATGCATCAGATCCACGACGTCGACCCAGTTACCGCGGCCAATCTCTTCGTCAAAAGCTTGTAGGTGGGATCTCTCTTGCACGAAAATCTCACCATGACACCACCTTATGACATGGCTGAGATCCAGATCCGAGCCGAGGGCGTCTTCAGAGTCCTAGAATTTCGAGAGCGTGCGCAAAAAAAAATCCGCACTTATCTCCGCTCCACCAGTGAATAACCCTCCACCACCTGCTAGAGATGACAAGAGGAAGAGGGAACAGACGGACCACGCAAAGGAAGGGAAGATGCCAAGACAGAACTGAGAGTCACCACGGTACCCCTCCTTCGAATACACCGTCCCACAGGAAGTCATTTAACAGACCTATCTAGCGTGAATTGTAGAAGATTACCACTCCTCCAGACAAAAGAGATAAAAATAGATACTGCCTCTTCCACAAAGATCACAGTCATACGGTCGCTGAATGCCACAACCTGAACAATCAGATCCAGGCCCTCATGAGAAGTGGGAGGCTAACCCAGTACATTAAGGAGACAGGCAGACCCGGCACCTCGCAGCATAATCCTGCTTCTGCCCCAACACCACAAGCAGCCGACCCCGTGCGTACAGCCTCTGCAAGCCCACAAGAACCTCTCAAGCAAGTCCCCATGATACATGGGATCGTGGAGCTCACTGAAGACCAAGAGCATGCCACCAAAATCCGTAAGAGGATGGAGGAACGGGTGAAGCGATATAGATCATTAGGCCACACGTTCAATCTTGTCACTTTGGAGGACAGACGTTATCTGACCTCTGCTATCACCTTCACCGACGACGACTTACAAGGAGTGCACCTACCCCATGACGATCCTCTTGTCATCTCGCTACAGGTCGACCATTGCCAGTTGGGTAGAGTTCTAGTCGATGGGGGCAGTGGGGTTGACATCCTTTTCTGGGAAGCCTTCCAGAAGATGGGCCTAGAGGAAAATCAGATCAGGACCTCCACTACACCCATTTTGGGATTTAACAGCTAGAGAGTATACCCAAAGGGCGTTGTACGGTTAACCGTGGTAGGCGCAGAACGTACCCTACTAGTGGACTTCCTCATTATAGATTCCATCACAAGCTACTACGCCATCATGGGGAGAAATTAGATCCACAGGATGCAAGGGGTAGTCTCAACTTTGCATCATGTGATGCGATGCCACTCACCCAACGGGCGCTACACCATCGACATAAAGGGATGTCAGAAGCAGGCCAAGAAGTGATTCCTAACCTTGAAAGAAATAAACAATTCTACCACCTCCTCCCTCGATGACAATCCTGACAAATAGCAATCACATCACAACCTACCAGCATGCCTTAGAGGCATCAATCTAGAAGAAGACCAAGAAAAACCCCAAATCACTCTCGATGACCTAGAGAAAATTTGTCTAGATGACGCTGACCCATCTAAAATAGTACTGGTAAGTACCAAACTTTCTGAAAAAGAAAAAAAGACCCTAGTCCACTTTCTCAAAACCAGAGTTGGAACTTTTGCCTGGTCTCCACACGACATACCCGAAATAGACTCCTCCATCATGAGTCACAACCTTAATATATCAAACAGCTTCCCACCCGTCAAGCAGAAGCAGAGGAGGTTCGCTCCCGAAGTCAACCAGGTCATCGAAGAAGAGGTGCAACGACTTCTAAGCACAGGGGCAATCGAAGAATGCCTATATCCCAATTGGCTAGCCAACCCTGTCGTGGTCCCAAAGAAGAATGGGAAAAAGAGAGTATGCATAGACTACACCAACCTAAATAAAGCATGTCCAAAGGATAGCTACCCTCTACCGAAAATCGATCAGATGATAGATGCCACGGCAGGGTTTGAAAGAATGAGCTTCCTGGATGCCTACTTCAGATACAATCAGATCCCAATGAAATCAGAAGATCGGATCCACACAACTTTCATAATAGAAGGTGGATTGTATTGCTACAAAGTTATGCCTTTCGGACTAAAGAATGAAGGCGCAACGTACCAAAGGATGATGCACAAGCTGTTTTCCTCATTGCTTGGGAGAAACATGGAGGTCTATATTGATGACATGGTTGTCAAATCTAAAGAAAGCTCTTCACATGTGGACGATTTGACCGAGTACTTCAACATTCTCGACACTTATAAAATGAAACTGAACCCCTCTAAGTACGTCTTTGGGGTGTCCTCTGGACAGTTTTTAGGATACGTGGTCAGCCAAAGGGGCATCGAGGCCAACCCAACACAGATTGCATTCCTCTCAGAAGTTAAAGAACCTAGAACCATCTGAGACATCCAGGCTCTGACAGGCGAAATTGTGGCGTTAAGCTGGTTCATATCGCGCATGTCCGACCGTTGCCATCCCTTCTTGCAATGCATAAAGAAATCCACCAACACCACCTGGGGAACAGACCAAAACAAAGCATTGGAAGAGTTGAAATATTATTTGAGCTCTCCTCCTATACTGAGCTCCCCCGTCGCCAATGAAGATTTGTTCTTGTATTTATCTGTCTCACACTTTGCTGTGAGCTCCGTGCTCTTCTGAGAAAAGGCTAGTCGATAGAGGCTAGTGTTTTATTGCAGCAAGATGCTTCTAGACGCTGAAACTCGCTACAGCATGATGGAAAAATTGGCACTCGCACTCATCACAACAAAGAAGAAGCTACGATAATATTTTGAAAGCCACACCATCATTGTATATACGGACTATCCACTGAAGCAAGTGTTGAGTAAGCCCGATCTCTCTGGAAGGTTATCTAAATGGGCAATTGAGCTTGGGACGTATGATATACGATTCTTGCCACGAAAAGAAAAAAAAGGACAAGTACTTGTTGACTTCCTGGTCGAAATACAATCCTTTACCCTAGACACCTTGCCTGAATTGCTAGAATCAGAAGATGAATGGGTGTGGACAATGCATACGGACGGGGCATCCAATTCCCAAGGAGTCGGTATTGGTGTCGTATTAGAGGCTCCCTCAGGCCTCAAAATCGAGGAAGCCATTCGTTTATAACAGTTCGCAACAAATAATGAAGCGAAGTATGAGGCTCTGATCTATGGCTTAGAACTAGCACGAGACATAGGCATTAAACGTCTGAGTGTCAGAGGAGATTCACAGCTTATGATAGAACAAGTGGCTAGGAATTTCGATACCAAAGCACCCCATCTGGCTAGCCTACTACAAAAAGTAACTGACTTACGGTCACATTTCCACCAGTTTGAACTCGTACAAGTGCCGAGGGAACAAAATCAAAAGGCTGATGCCCTCGCCAAATTAGCCTCTGCAGGGGACTGTACACAGAAATCCTCCATATCCATAAGCCAATCACCCAAAGCTCTGGAAGTCTTCTCAACCTCGTTAGAGCCCGAGTGCTGGATGGACCTAATCATTCAATACTTGTCCACCTCTGAACTACCCCCTCATCCGAAAGACGCAAAGCTTCTGCGCCTTCGAGCACAAAGCTATTCCATAATCCATGGAACGTTATACCGTAAATCCTTCGATGGCCCCTATCTTCGGTGTTTGCGTCCATCAGAAGCTAAAAAACTGCTAGAAGAGATACACGAGGGAACATGTGGAAATCACACTGGGGGTCGAAGTCTGGCATACAAAGCACTTACAGCGGGGTACTACTGGCCGTACATGATGACAGAAGCACGTGACTATGCCAAAAAATGTGACAAATTCCAACAATTTGCACCCACCATCCATCAACCCGCTCAAACTTTACACTTAATCGTTGCACCTTGGCCTTTTGCAAAGTGGGGTATGGACGTGGTAGGTGAATTGCCTAAAGCTGCTGGAGGAAAACGGTATGCTCTGGTAGCCACCGATTACTTCACTAAGTGGGTTGTGGTAGAAGCGTACGTCACGGTTAGCAAAACAGACACCATGACCTTCGTGTAGAAGCACATCATCTGTCAATTTGGGATACCATGGGAGATAGTTGTTGACAACGGAACCCCGTTCCAAAATGCCAAAGTACAGGAGCTATGTGACACATACAAGATCAAATTGAGTTTTTCCTCTGTCACTTACCCGCAAGGCAATGGCCAAGCAGAAGCTTCCAACAAAGTCATTTTTGCCAACATTAAGAAAAACTTGGAAGATAAAAAAGGAGCATGGGCAAAAGAACTATCGAAGGTGTTATGGGCCTATAGGACAACAAAAAGGTCCTCTACGGGTGAATCTCCCTACGCCATGGTATATGGAATAGAAGCTATCATCCTGACAGAGGTGGGCCTACCTACGCTTCGAACAGTGATCGCTTCTGATCAAATCACAAACAACATTCAACTAATGCATAACCTTGACCTTCTGAAAGAGGTACGAACAATAGCACAATTAAGACGAGGAAATTATCAAAAGGCTGCAGAACGCTATTACAACAAAAGAGTTCACTCGCGTACATTTCAGAAAGACCATTGGGTTCTGCGCAAGGTCACCGGCAACAAAAAGAAGCTAGAACCAAACTGGGAAGGGCCTTTTGAAATCATAGAAGTACTAGGCAGAGGGTCTTATACTCTTAAGAATGTACGTAGTGGGAAAATTATACCTCGTACTTGGAATTCAATGTCCTTGAAACAATATTATTGTTAGTAGTTGTATTGTATAATTCGAAAGTAATGCAACAACTTTCCTTTTTCACATTATTTTGAGTATATCTTGCACATTCAGTTTTTGCTGACACGATTTTGCATAAGGATTCCTTACTATAACAACATACTAAGACAATCATGTGACAACTGTCACTTCACTCGAAAGATGCTATCAAATATATACTTTAATATATCCTCACCTACCCATATTAAAAGCAACATTATTCACGTGCATTTAAAACCACCTACCACTCTGGCTATAAATAAGTGACTATCTGAACGCTTGTGGTTATCAGTTTACCATCCTTTTAAGCACCCTATAACAATAAAACATAAGCCTTTGGTCCCAATACAGCCATTTTCCACGCCTAAGTGATTCTTTAAAACAAAGAAAATGTTTACCAACAAACGAAAAATAATGCGTGGTGAGATGCAACATCTCGCCTCACACATAACCCCCATCGGCACAAGGCATAACCTCAATGGGTCGTGGCAGCAAGGCCACTACACACAATCTTCATACACAATCCTGTTGCCTCTGCCATTTCACTCGATATTATGCCCAAAAGCATTCTAATCTGACTTGACTAAGCTTACGGGGAGCTAAGGCCAGCCATTTCGCAGTCTAATCTGCCCTGACTATGCAGATTTGGTCGTCCAACCAGGGTACACTACCTACCCTGTCCTCTTACCTGAGTAAGAGGAGCTCCCCCCCGCAGTTTACTCTGCCCTAACTACTGCAGCAGAACCATCAGCTGCCACACTTCGGATTCGAATTCAGTACACACTAACTGGTTTGGCAATCCAAGACTGGGAGGAACTTTTCCCGCAGTCGCACCCGCATCCGGTACAACGGGTGCCTCTATCGGAGTACAAGCCTACCCAAGAAAGCCTTCGCACATACTCCTCGGTATGGGTGCACTGGAAAGACGCCTGCCTCATGGCTCTAACCTCCTCGCCTCTACCTCGACGCCCAACCCCGCATGTTGTTTTCTGTGTCCAGCCTGAACCGCATCGCCCTCTCTAGCAAATGGTAGAGCATCAACCATGCTCTTTCATACACCCGAGGGGTCGATCCCGTTCCAATGAGACACCAACACGACTCTCTAAACGTAAGAAAGTTTAACACGAAACAATAACGTGGGCTTCACAAAGTACAACACTCTCAGTGCTACAATCCAGTTCAACAGATGTTACGCACGGGCATACCTATATACTTGGCTCTTTTAATAATCAACGCATGAAAATGATGAAAAATTTGTAGTTCATTCAATCAGAAGACCATAGATAATCAAAAATGGCAATTGATCAGAAGCTGTTATTTATAAATTATGTTACATTAATAACATTATTAGTTACATATTACATATTGCTTTATCCACTATATACAAATATTCTCTTGGTCATATTTAATCCCATTCAATACGACGCATGTACTCTGCCATCGCACTCTCTAGCTTCAGATGGCCTAACCCATAGCGCTCACACGATATGTAGTAAGGAATACCGCTTCTAATTATTTCCTCCGGCGCCCATGTTGAGTATAACCACTGTGGGTTATTGAAGATTCGCCTAAAAAAATTCACCTTCATCCACTCACGATGCTCACCTGCAACAGCAATGTCATCAGCACCAACCAATCACTACAACACTAAGCTGAATTGCTCACACAACACTTAACTGGACATTCTCTCCCACCATCTGTACGGGTTTTTATTGTATCTCACACGCAATGGCCTAAAGGGTCTATGGAGCCTCTGATTTGAATAAACCATCTGACTCTCACCTGCTGCAATACCTTCAATTAAGTACCGAACAGAGAAAAACAAATCCAATAACAAACCAGACAACCAACGTGAACAAAACTCAACTTGTATTGATAATTTGTACCATTACATATACAATTGTCTACATATTAACGGCCAAATAGACCAAAGAATGCATATAAAAGCATCAATACAAAAAAAAAAATAACAAAACCAGAATGAAGAGATAGTGTGTCATTCATTCTATGGCACCTCTTTCGCCATCTGGTCTGACTTCTGCAACTGGAGTAGGTTCTGTCACCTTCTGTTCAGAAGTCTCAGTCACATCACCTTCTTCTGCTGCTTCCCCATTAGCATTATAAATCGACCCCAACGCATCGCCTTTCAACTTCAGCTTCTCTAGATGATGCGCTGGATAGGTGATCTGCAGATCCCCGAGCTCATTTAGATACTCGTCGACGTTGTAATTTCCAACTTTCACGTCGATGCTTTTACAGTACATCTCGAGTTTAGCCCATTTCTCTTCTGGGGTCTGCTTCTTATTATGTAGTGCCAGATCAAGGTATTTCGCAGTGTCCACCTCAGCCATCCTCACAAACTTCCGTTCGGTGATCTCACGATCTCGGATGCACTGCCTCGTGGCTTCCACTGCCGCCTCTTCCGCCCTCTGCAAAAATAAACCATTATGTCGTCAACACATGCGACATATTAATCCATTATCTTGCCAATACATCGATGACTAGAGAAATAACACATACCTCAGCTATCTCCTTCAATTGCCTCTCGGTTTTGACGACCACCTCCTCTTTTTCCTTCAGCCTCTTCTCTAACTGGAGTTCCACCTCCAGCTTCTGCTTCCTGGCATCTGCCACGCTCATTTCCAGCACCTCTGACTTTCGTTGCAGATCTTTCTTTTCTTTCTCCAAAATCTCTTTATTTGTCTGCAACGACACTACATCCTCATGAAGGTCGTTTATCATGCTGTCGAGCTTCTCCATTCGGGCTTCATGTTGAACGCAGACTTGGTTTTTCTCCATCCATTTATTGGTCATAGCCAACAGATCAGCTTTCAATTTGTCTCGCTCCACCTCGAGTCCGATAGTACCTACTAGCTTCTCCTCTGTGGCGGCCACCTTCCCTTTAGCCTCTGCCAGCTGCGTTTCTAACTTCTTGATGGCTTCCACAAGCACATTTCGGTTTGCTTCGGCCATCATTCTCCCTGCCCGCTCCTCTTCCAGTTTCATTGCCTGTTCCGCCAGCTTAGAACTGTTCTGCACAGCTGCTGCATACTCCCGCCTCGCAGCAGAGGCACATACATAGCTCTGCAAAACATCAATTACACTCATAAAAAATCACACTACACACGTATCACATGATACTCACCCTATTCTGTAATAATAAATCATGCTAGTTTTCAACCAACTTACCATCCAAATATGGTCTGACACTTGTTGCAGCAAGTCCCCTTGCCCACTCAGCGATCCAATAACTTCTGCAGGAAGATGAGGTCTGCTTATGCGTAGCATCTCCTCCATCACCTCTGTAGACGCAGAAGGACCATATTCGGACACGACTCCCGCTCTGTCATTTGCTTCTCCCCCTGCTAATGCACAACAGAAGCAACAGGGGCAACTGGCTCCCCACCTTCTGCTAATGTTGACACCATAACACTGTCAGACATTAACGCAATTGTTCCCACTCCAGAAAGATATGGCATGGAAGGGCGTACAAGTAAACCATCATCTTCACCCAAGTCACTTGGCAGGTACACCGGCGTCTGCACTGCAGAGGACGTTAGTTGCTCCAGAAAAGCACTAGGAGACTCAAAATTACTTGTACCCTTCGGAGATACAATGATGACCTCTCCTGGGTGGGACTCAGAAGCCACAGGTGGTGATGCAGAAACAACAACATTAAAAGTGTGAACTCCTATAACTTCGGTAGTCCCCGATTCTTAACATACGGGGAGAGTCTCAGAAGTGACGGTCGGAACTGCCTCAACTGGCTGGGAAGGATTGTTCACGGACTCAAAACCACCTCCGAAAGCATCCTCCAGAAGTTAGTTCTTACGAGAGACAGAAGAAGGGCGTCTCCCCTCTGATCCATGCTTACGGCCAGCGTCAGAACCCCCAGCCAAAGCAGAAGCAGAGGGTAACGCCTCTGACGACGTCATACAGACGCTAGAAGACTTCGCCTCGACTGGTAGGCCACCTTGCGCACCATCTACAGCCGCCGCCTCTGATGGTTTGGATAGTGTAGAAGATACAGCCGTAGCATGCTCCGCTCCTTCTGGACCTGCCTTCAAGGAGGACCCAGCTACATGCGAAGAAGAAGACGATGCAGGTAAAGAGCCAGCGGGGGTAGACCCTCGAGGCTTCTTGCACAACGTTAGAGCCTAGCCAGTTGGTAACTTCCCTAGAGTAAGCTTGGGGATTGCAAGGGGAGAACCCTTAGCAGCAGAGGCAGATCCCCTTAGGATCTGAAGCTTGGACGAAATACACTTCCCATCATCCGAATCTTCATTAGAGGACTCCTCGCGCGTCTTTCTCTTCCCTAAGGCATCCTTAGGCAGAGGCACCTATTGAAGAGTCTGGATTTGGAGGGCGTCAGAAGGCGTAGAGGATCACCCATGTATACGAGAAGATCTGCGTGCCAAAGCAGACTTATCAGGAGATGTTCTGCAGTAGGAGCTGAGCCAGAGCCCTCTTTCTTTTTATTTTCTGGGATCCCTAGGCACTTGGCACATGCAGCAAAGGTCTCAGAGCACACCCTTTCATACTCGATCTTCGATAGTGACAGAGTTGAAGAAGCAGGGGGAGACTTCTTCAAAAAAGCTCCTAGCTGCTTCGCACATGTAGCTGTAATTTTGCCTAGGGATATGTCGCTCTTCTGCGACCTGACCCGCATGGCCCCAGGATCGACTCGATCCATGAAGAAGATCTGGGTCATAATTTTCATACAGTAGGGGTTCATCACACCTCTGATGCTAATGGCGTTCTCTTTGGACTCATGCAGAAGCCCCTTCTCTGTCAACATGCTCTGTCGTTCAGGACTCATGTTAACCTGAGGCCATGAAAAATTTGATACGAAGAAGTAAAACAGTAATACGCAGAGTCAGATTAATAGGCAATCATCCAGATATGATTAACTCACACTAAAAGCAATAAGGAACAAAATAAAAACATAACTCACCTTTTATGAACACCCTGGCCAAAGGAAAATTTTCTTGAGGCAGAAATTCAGGATACCACGCTCCACCAACGGCGAAGAAATATTTATCCCAATTTCGGTGGGAGCTGTCAAAATCAGTAAAGATCGTCTGATCCTTTTTGGGAGAGAGATAGAAGGTTTTACAGGGTTTTCCCTCTATCGCCTTGTTCCCTGACTTAGTAAAGCATGCGTATATGTCATCTAACTGAATGTCGACATTCCTGAGAGTTCCTATCATCTGAGCGCCAACTATGGATTGGATAGCGTTCGGAAGAAATTGAGAAATGTGAGCTCCAGAGTTCGAAATTACTTGCACCAACAGAGCAGGAAGAGGGAAACGAAGCCATTCGATGTGTCTCAGACTCATAACAATTTCAATGGGCTTGACTACATCCTTGAATCTCCATTCCTGAAGTTCAGCGTCCGAAAGCATCCGAACCGTGACGTTATCAGGAATATCGAACGATTTGCGTATGCGTTCATACGCATTTTTGTATCCATCGCGATCCATAGGTTCAGGAGATGAACGTGAAGACATGATCGAGAAGATTGAGATGATCAATGTAAGAGTAGAAGGATGGTTATCTTTAGGGTTTCTTCCCTCAGAGTTCTTTTCTGGAAAGTTTAGAGTAAAGTTTGTAAAATCTAGAATGAGAATTATTTTGAATTAGAACTAGTTAAATGAGAAGTAAAATTCCTAAAGCGAGTGATTCACTCGGTAATTGTGTTTGCATTAAATTTCAAATGTAGCTTGTCAGGAGATTGGATGATCGTGTACCTACGAACCACCTCGATCTATGGAGAATGACGGCTTTGGGAGAAATTTTTGGCATTGAAGAGTCGGCCCAAGGTTTGAGTAAATAAGCATGCCTCATCCGTTCAAAGATTGGGCCAGGGGGTATCTGTTGGGCCCAAAATATTCGGCCCAAAGTTCTTTCCTCATTTACTGAATATTCAAAACGAATCGTTTTGATCTGCAGAAGCTCTGAAGGCAGAAGCTACGGGTCAGAGGCAGTCTGCGCCTCTGTCCTCCGAATACATAATTTAAAATCAACGTATTTTGGAGGGAAATTCAGTTATCTTTCCTCCACCAATCAAGGGTTTGGTTGAACCAACTAACCACTTTACATTTTTGTTCTATAAATATGAGATTCTTATTCAAACAAAGGTATTGAATTTTTTACTAACTTAGGCATCGGAGTGTCTTTCTTGTAGGTATCCCCGACGAATTAAAGGAAATCTTCACCACCAGAGCAGTATCGGAGCATCATCTATCGTTGGTTCATACCTCCAAATATAGAAAGGCATATTTGTTGCATCAACACATACCAACCTAACAGATACGCGGGAAAACATTTATCTGGCTAATTCTGCTTGTCTTCCATAGAAGAAGCAGAGCCTATGAAGCACCAACGGGCAAAGAGAGATCCCGTCAAATATTGTCATTTTTATAATGACATTGACCATAACACCAACGATTGCCGTCAATTTAAGGATGAGATCGAGACACTCATCCAAGTTAGACCGTTAGCACAATATTCTTGGAATCGAGTAGTCCTTAATCAACCAGCAACGCAAAATCTGCAACCAGCTCAGGGAAACCAAATCAATCCACCACCATTTCTCCCCGCTCCTGGCAACTAGGTCATCCCTCCTCCTGTTGAAGGAAGAGATGTAGTCACCATTGCAGGCGGACCTCACCCAGCAGGTATAAGCAATGGAGCTTAGAAAAGATATATCCAGGAGCTGAAGATTCATGAGGGCGCAGTATTTACTTCGGAGCAGAGGTTATCTAAACAACAATGATTGGATTAACAACCAATCATTTTTACAGAAGAAGACACTAGCCATGTCCAATTCCCTCATAATGATTCGTTGGTGATAACCATTCAGCTTGCTAATCAGATGGTGAGAAGAATCTTGATTGATAATGGGAGCTTAGTGAATGTGGTATTGAGATCCACTCTAGAAAAGATGGGACTCTCTATAACTGACCTTAACGCGACCCCCATGACTGTTTATGGGTTTTCAGGAGAAGGAATGACAGCAATAGGAACAATCAAACTTATTGTAACCTTGGGAGAAGAAGTATGGACTGTCGCTAAAATGCTTGAGTTCATTGTAATTGATTGCCCGACTGCTTACAACGCAATCTTGGGGAGACTAGCACTGACGGCGTTTGAGGCCACAACTTCTGTTCACCACATAGCCATGAAGTTCCCTTCATCCTTGGGGATATGAAGTATAAGAGGGTATCAACTCGCTGCCAGGGAATGCTACAACATTGCCATGAAGGGAAATTCACAACCCGGGAAGTAGACCATGGTGGTTATTGAAGAGAATAAGGAGTCTCAGGTAATAGAAATTGCTGAAGAGGCAAAAGAACCTTAAGAGACCGATAAGGAGGTCACCTAGCTAGATGAAACAGACCCAATAATAGGTGAAGACCGATCTCAACTCCAGGCTCCAGAGGAGCTCAAAGAAATAATTTTCGACCCAAAGACACCTTCGAGGGTGGTAAAGATTAGGAAGAATCTAGGAGCTGAAAGAAAGATGGAGTTGGTCGAGTTTCTGAGGAAAAATCTCGAGGTCGTTTCTTGGTCACATGAAGATATGGTGGGAATCAATACAAGTGTGATTACGCACACCCTAAACTTGGACAAAAACGTGTCTATGAAATAACATAAACGAATGTTATTGGGGAAGGAGCGAGGAGAAGTCTTAAAGGAAGAAGTAGCTCACCTATTGAAACGCAGGTTCATAAGAGAAGCAAAATATCCAACTTGGATCGCCAACCATGTTCTGGCTCCAAAGCCAAACAGAACATGGAGGACCTGCATTGACTTCTTCGACCTGAATAAGGCATGTCTAAAGGACTGTTTCCCACTACTAAGAATAGATCAGCTGGTTGACACCACGACTGGCCACGAGCTTATGTCCTTCACGAACATGTATTCTGGATATAACCAGATCGCGATGAACCTTGCAAACCAAGATCACACCAGTTTCATGACCAAGCACAATGTATACTGCTACATAGTCATGCCATTTGGGCTAAAGAATGTTGGTGCCACGTATCAGAGGCCAGTCAACAAAATGTTCATCAACCAAATCGGGAAAAATATGGAAATATATTTTGATGACATGCTCGTAAAGTCAAAAATTGCCAATAACCATGTCTCTGTTATGAAAGAATGTTTTGGCATACTGAGAAAGTATCATATGAAGTTGAACCCCCAGAAATGCACCTTTGGAGTCTCGTCAGGGAAATTTCTGGGTTTTATAGTTATCTCGAGGGGGATCAAGGCAAACCTTGACAAAATCAAATCGTTGTTAGAAATGTAGTCACCCAGGTCACGGAAAAAAGTCCAGAGTTTAACTGGAAAAGTTGCGGCCTTAAATCGGTTTGTGTCTAAGTCCACGGACAAATGACTCCCCTTCTATAATTTGCTTAGGGGAAACATAAAATTTGAATGGACAGAAGAATGCGAACAGGAATTTCAAGATCTGAAGACACATTTAGCCGAACCCTTCGTTTTATCAAAACTAGTTGCTGGGGAATGTCTATACTTATACCTAGCAGTAACGAAGAACGTGGTTAATGTTGTATTAGTTCGAGCAGAAAATCGAGCACAAAAACTAGTGTATTACACAAGTAAGAGGCTTTTGGGAGCTGAATCCAAATATCCTTTGGTAAAAAAGATCGTGTTTTGCTTAATCTTGGCTTTGAGGAAGGAAAGTCTTCCAAAAACCTGAAGCATCGGGACGTCTGTTGAGTGGGACATCGAACTCAGTCAATTTAAAATATTATACAAGCCATGAACAACAATAAAGGGCCAGGCGCTCGCTGATTTCGTAGCTGAATACCAAGTTCCAAGGTGAGTCTATGATGGAACCGGTACAAGAATTATGGAAACTCTTCGATGAAGGGTCATCCAAGGAAAATGGATCCAGAGCTGGCATAATCCTAATGACACCTGAATGGCATCGCTTCCATACAACTCTGAGATTCAGTTTTGATGCATCCAACAATGAAGCAGAGTACGAGGCTTTGTTCGCCGGAGTTCAAATAGCAAAAGAATTGGAAGCAAAGGAAATTCCATGTTTCAGTGATTTTCAACTCATGGTTAATCACGTATTGGGGGAATATCAAGCTCGAGGAATCAAAATAGAACCTTATCTAGCTAAGGTGAAAAACGAACTGTCAAAGTTTGAATTCTACTGCATTGAACAAGTGTCGCGCGATTAGAACACAAATGCAGAAGCTTTAGCCCGACTCACCACCACCAAAGAAGCGAACACATTGTGTAACGCCCTAGATAACCAAGATCATTACACTGTGTAGTGCAGGACTTGCTAATCAAGTCATTTAAATGAAAATGTGATCCTAAAATCATAAAAAAGATTAAGTTTAAAAGGTTCTGGTCATAAACAGATAATTTTCATTAAAATAAACATTTAGAACATGCGATCCTAAAAATAGGGTTTAAAGAACATATTCAAAAAATTTCCAAAAGTTATAAATAATTGAGGCCACTCTAATGGAAAAATACACATTTTCGATTTCTGTCCCTGAACATTTCCTCAACCGTGGCGGCCGAGTAACTGACAATGTACACCTCACCCCCAAAGTTCTCCAACCCATGGTTGATTCATCTTACCTTTGCCTTTACCTGCACCACATAGCACCCGTGAGCCAAGGCCCAGCAAGAAAACTATATAACAGAGCATGATACTTAATCAATAGCCAAATAATTCACAAACCATCAATCAAATACTCAGCAGACCACATAGTTCACATAATCAGTGATATAAATCTGCAAACCAATAACCAATCATCTAGGTAATAAGCATGCCATGATCATCAGATTAATAACAGTAAAAACATCATTAACTATCCAAGGTCGATGCCCTTAGGCTGCACCCTCTGTTTATCCCACTGACTCCGGCTCGCTTAGGCCGAGATCAGTGATTATATAATTAACCTCAGCTACCAGTGGCCGAGCCACGTCCTTCTGCGCCAATATTAATCCCGGCACTCTTAGGCCATTTATCTCATGTCCACATGGCATAATACCAACATATGACATTGCATATAAATATAGGGAACTCTTAGTCCCAACATAACCATATAAGCGGGTATAGTTTTCTCACCTTTGATTCCAAGTGGAGAAGGTGAATTGATTATGAGGACGGTTCTTAGCCTCGAGCCTCGACGATAAACCTAGTAACAAAGGCCATGGATATGTATCAACTTCCAATTAGAAACGTAATACCTAGGGAACAAAACTAGCCTCCAGGACCTCAATTTCTACTAAACTAGGTAGTAGAAATTGTCCTGAGCACCTAGGATCGAACCCCCGAGCCCTAACAACAATTGAATACGTCCAAGACCAGAACTCCCAGGCGGGTCGCGACTTGGCTCAGCAAGTTGGGACTTGCCCCAAGTCAGAGAGCAAGCTCTCTTGCCAAAGGGGAGGCAGGTCGCGACTTGGCCAGACAAGTCGCGGCGCGCCCCCAAATCAGATAGCATCCCAAGCCAAAGGCCACACGCGCCGCGACGCCCCTTGTCTAAGTCGCGGCGCGCCCCCTTCGACCCAGAAAATTCTGGGTTTACTCCTCTTTCTCCCAGCGAAGAACTCCAAAGCTAAGCCCATAATTTCCTTAACCAACCTCCCTAAATCAACACTAAACCAAGTAAAGAATTTGGACCCATAAACACATATTTTATCCAATAATTTCCAGCAATTAAATAGAAACTAACCCCTCAATTCAACCATAAAAATCATAGTAATAACCACTGAATTTTCTACTCAATTCCTCAATCAAAATAGAACCAATCTACACTTATACTTCCATCCCAAATTCAACCAAAACTTTATAGATGATACTCTAAAATCTTACCTTAATTTGTAGCTTAGTTTCCCAGCTGAAGCTCCCCCAAGTTCCAGCTTGAACTGCCCTCTGAATTTCTAGCTTCAACACCCAGCTAGGTTCCCATCAATTCCTTCAATTCCCTCAAAGACTTCAAGCTTCTAAACTCCTTCAACAGCCCCAAAATTCAAACATCAAGGAAGAGAGAGAGAGAGAAGAAATCGTGAGAGAGAGTCTTCTCTTTTTTATTCTTTCTGTTTTGTAAAATTCCACCACTTTCTCTTATGTTCTAATTTTTTTGAATATATCCCTTAATAGGCAAAAGACCCCTTTGCCCCTTCATAATAACTAATCCTTTTACTTAATCTAGGGGTAGAATGATCATTTACTCCCAATTCCCACTAACTCCTCAAGTGTTCCTAATATTTACCATTTAAATCCCATCATCCAATTATTCACCAATTATTTTCCCCAACGTCTAATAATCCTCAATAGAATTTCTAAGTTCCCAAAAATACCCCCAGGCTCCCTCTAGCTGGGTATAAATCCCCGTCGCGATTGTTTCGTCAAACTGCTCACCAGGATCGTCTCGAGTCATATGCTGCAAATATATCCACATAATAATGTGGTCTCAACAATTTATCACACATAATTACATTTATGCCCTCAACGGGCCAAAATTAAAAATATTCCCTTATAAACTAAATAGCGCCCACATGCATATTAATTCTCATAAAAATGCATTTCACATATTCATAGGATCATGCATATCACATAATCATGAATTTAATAATTTATTCACATAAATACCAATTATGCCCTCCCGACACACTATTAAAGGCCATTAAGCCTTAATAGTAATTTTGGATCGTTACAACTATCCCCTCCTTATAACAATTTCGTCCTCGAAATTTATTCGAACACATCAGGTAGTAAATCTCATACCTTTGACCATAATTCCATAGTCCAATTTCTTTACCTTTTATCCTTTAATAACACTCATACTAGAGTGACAATCTTGCCCATAAGGTCTCTTCTCACAACTATAATCTCACTAACCCTTCCTTGCACAACAACTCTGCTGAAACCTCAAGATCTGCTTATGTCATTAGTGATGATTTTTCAATCTTGTCATTGATGCCAGTAATACTCATAAGCCATCACCCATACTAGGGTAATGTAACGACCCAAATTTACTAATAAGACTTAAGGGCCTTGATTAGTGTGCCGGGATGGCATAATTGGATCATATGTGATTTAAATGACTAAAAGCATGTTTATATGATTATTTGGATATCTGTGATGCATGACTATGTGTATTAGTATGCATGTAGGCCCTGATTAGGTTAGAAGGGCATATTCGTAATTTTGGCCCGTTGAGGGCATAAATGTAAATATCTGTGATAAATTGTTGAGACCACATTATTATGTAGATATATTTGTAGCTTATGACTCGGGCGATCCTAGTGAGCGATTTAGCGAAAAAGTCACGGAGGGGATTTATACCCGGCTCGGGGCGAGCCTGGGGGTATTTCTGGGAATTTACGAAATATATTGGAGATTATTTGATATTGAGGAATATAGTTGGTTATTAACTAGGTTTCGGGAAGTAAGCGGTAAATATTAGAGACATTCGAGGAATTAGCGGGAGTTGGGCGTAATGACCAAAATGCCCTTAGAATGATTTAATGGCTTAGGATTTATGGGAGGGCAAATTGATCATTTGAGTTAAAAGAAGAGATAAGCATTATTTTGCTTTATTGCCTTAGTGGAATGTGTAGAAAGCAGTAGAAGTCTGAAAGAAGGATTGAGACAAAGGAAAAGAAAAAAAAAAGAAAGAAGGAAAAAAAGAAGTCTTCTTCTCTCTCTATCGATTTGTTTTTCTCTCATCCTTTTTGCTGGAAATTGAGGCTGAAATTAAGAGGAATTTAGGCTAAGACTTCATAATTGGCCCCTTGATTTGGCTTGAGGAGTTAGAAAGAGTAATTAAGTCCATTTGAGGTAAGTTTCAAGGTTGTTTTTCAGTTCCTGGTTTTTGGTGTTAAACTGGTTTTCTAAGTTGTGTTTCTGTGGGAATTCTAGGGAATTAAGCCTAAGGATTTGAGGAGGTGAAAGCTAAGGAAGTGTGGAAGATAACCTAGGTCAAATTCATCCATTAAAGGTAAGAAATTCTAGCTTTAAGTTATGAGATTTCTGTTGTTCTGCTGAGTTTTGAGCTTTATGTTCAACCATGGTGATTTCTTTTATTGGGGGTGCATGTGATTGACTTTCATATGGTTAGGTCATTTGAGGTGAGTTGGAGATGTTGATAGGCTTGCTTTGGGGTATGGTTGAGGTTTTCTTGAGTTTTGGAGAGGTTTGGCTCGGGGAAATTCGAAGGAAGGAAACCTGAAGTTGGGCTGTGCTGTGACTAGCACTGTAGCGCTAGTCATTGGGCACTACAGCGCTAGGCCCTGATGTTTCAGAGCTTTTTGGCTCTGCTTGTAGCGCTATAGCGCCCTCCTTATGGCGCTGTAGCGCAACCCTATTTCCAGAAGGGGGTTTTTGGGATATCTCTTAAGGTTTTTGCCCGTGGGCTCGGGGTTTGATTCCACCACCCTGTTTGGTGGAATTAGGGCTTCCCGAGGGC
Source organism: Humulus lupulus (assembly GCF_963169125.1). Taxonomy (NCBI): domain Eukaryota; kingdom Viridiplantae; phylum Streptophyta; class Magnoliopsida; order Rosales; family Cannabaceae; genus Humulus; species Humulus lupulus. The sequence continues at coordinate 157,264,552 of NC_084795.1, forward strand.
TCGAGATTGGTTTCGAAGTTAGGTTTTGGAGTTGAAGTTTGGTGATGATTCTAATCTATGGCTGTGACTAGGTGTACGCTAGGGCTCGGAAGGGATCGTGCTTGAGGGGTATCATCATTGATCAAAGCTACCGGGATCCAAAGGTAAGAAAACTGCACCCGGTTATGTGATTGTGTTGGGACTAAGAGCTCCCTATATTTGTATGATGTCATAGATGGTATTATGCCATAGGACATGTGATAAACGGCCTAAGAGTGTCGTAAATAATATTTGCGCACAGGGCACTGGTAGCTGAGGACAACTTGATATTCACTGAGCTCGGTTTAAGCGGGCCGGAGTCAGTGGGATAAATAGAGGGTGCGACCTAAGGGCGTTGACCCTGGTTATCATACGTGAATTGGTTATTAATATGAAATGATGATTTTGGTATGCTGAGTACTTGATTATAGTGAATATTTGGATTGTTGAGTTTATGATTATGTTGTATGGGTTATCTGATTGTTTGAATGATGATTATGCTCTGCTATTGTGTTTTCTTGCTGGGCCTTGGCTCACGGGTGCTACGTGGTGCAGGTAAAGGCAAGGGCAAAGTGGACCAGTCCTAAGATGGAAAGCTTTGAGGCTGAATGTACATAGTCAGTTGATCGGCTGCCACGACTGAGGAGTAGTACAGGACGGGAAAAGCCTAAATGTCTGTTTTGCCCTTAGAGTGGCTAGTAGCTATACTCTTATCCTGAAATTTTGTAAACTGTCTTTTAACGTTATTACTTTTGGGATCCCATGTAAAAATGTTTGATTACAAGAAATGTAGCTTTTGTGGCCAAAATCTTTTAACCCTAGTTCAACTACAGTTTTGGTAACACATTTCTAAATAAATGACTTGATTAGCAAGTCTTGCACCTTTATAAACACAGTGTAACGGTCTTGGCTATCCAGGGCATTACTACTTGGTATTAGAGCATCCTAGGTTTAAGGGTTCCTGAAGACTGGTTGGACGTGTACATTCGTCGTTAAAGACAAGCTCGACTCAGGGTTTTGTAATTGTGTATACATGATTATATGCTTAAATGATTAGAATGGAATATGACTGTTGATATTTTATTGATTAATAGGGAGCATGAGATACTGATAGGGCCTGGCCTTTGACTATTGTGTGATGATATTAAGGCATGCTTGCTATCATTGCTATGCATGTGAATGCATATATGGATGAATAATTGGATAAACTGTTATATCTTGATTGTTTGTGAATGTTTAGGTCCCAGTGGTGGATCATGAAAGGATTATTACCTTGTCATCATGGTCTGACCGCCGAGTCATTGATTGTAGATTAACTTGGATAACTATGCGTCCAAGAAAATCTACGTGACTAGCCGGCACCAGGTCTAAGACTAGAGATGATGACCAGGGCTAGACCCCTCCGCCAATCCCTGAGAACTGGCAATAACTTATGGCAGACATGCAAGCACGGCTACAGAGCTAGGATAAGCAGATCCACATTCTGCGACAGGAGGCTCCATTACAGAGTGCTGCTTGTGCCACCTGCAGTGGTACCAGTAGTACAACCAGTAGAGGTTGGGAATAGATGGGAGCCGTTGTATGAGCAGTTCAGGAAGCAGCAGCCCCCAATCTTTGAGGGAGGACCTGATCCACTGAAGGTCGAACAGTGGATGACCATGATTACTACTATCCTAGATTTCACGAGGGTAGAACGACATGACAGAGTGTCCTGTGCCACATATATGCTGAGAGAGGATGCCCGTATCTGGTTGGAAATGGCATCACAGACCAGAGATGTTACTACACTGAGTTGGGAAGGATTCAAGGATCTATTCAGTCAGAAATACTATAATGTCGCCATCAGGGCAGCGAAGGTAAATGAGTTTGTGGGGTTGGTTCAGGGCAGCATGACAGTTACAGAATATGCCCTGAAGTTTGACAGACTTGCGAAGTTCGCACCAGATCTTGTGCCTACTGATGCAGCTAGGCAGGACAGATTTATCAGAGGGCTTAATGCTATGATAGTCTAAGATGTGAGGATTACAACAGTTCCTGGGGGGACAACTTATGCCCAGGCTATTGAGAAGGCTCTTATCGCTAAAGAAACGAAAAATAAGATATGGAGAGAGAGTGCAGCAAGGCGGGAGGGCCGCAGGGTGGTGCCTCCATATTCTGGTTCTAGTAGGGGCGGAGGCCCCAGTGAATTGAAGAGAAAGACCCCTGATACTTCGACTGCTCCTAGTCCTGATAGGAGAGGTCGGAGTACTCAGGGTGGCCGCCAGGGAGGTGGTGATTCATGGAGGAGCTATCCTGAGTACACGAGGTGTAGAAGACGCCATCCGGGCGAATGTCAGGCTAAGCCATGTTATGTGTGCGGGGTTGTAACGCCCTGGATAGCCAAGACCGTTACACTGTGTGTTTATAAAGTGCCAGACTTGCTAATCAAGTCATTAAAGTAAAAGCGTGTTACTGAAATAGTAGAGGAACTAGGGTTAAAAGTGTTTTGGTCTCAAAAGTACGTTTTCATTACTAAACATCGTTTACGTACATGGGATCCCAAAATTGACAGTTTAAAAGCCATTTACAAAAGTTACAACGTTTAGATACATCAACTGGCCATACTAAGGCAAAAGCGAGCTGTTAGGTAATCTCTGTCCTGACACACTTCTCGACCGTGGTGATCGAACGGCTGGCTATGTACATTTCACCTCGGAGCTCTCCACCTCAGGCCTGGTCCAGCTTGCCCTTGCCCTTACCTGCACCACGAAGCACCCGTGAGCCAAGGCCCAGCAAGAAAACACAGAAACAACAGAGCATGAACAACTAGCAACAAATCAATTTCACATATAGCATCTCATCAACTCAAGTGTATCATCAATCAAGTATTTCATATACTAAGCATCTCAGCTCAAATACATAATGCACAGACGATAACTAGGGCTAGCGCTCACAGGCAGCTCCCTCTGTTATCCTATTATTTCCGGCACTCAATGGCCAATTCGCGCTCCGTGCGCTAAACTCATGAACGGTACTCTTAGACCACGTATACGTGTCCCTTGGCATAATACCAACGATGACACAATAAAACTTTCGGGAGCACTTAGTCCCATTCACAACCATACATTCGGGTGCAGTGTTCTTACCTTTCAATTCAATAGCTTTAATCCCTCGACACCTTGAGCACGATCCCACTCGAGCCCTAGCGCTCACCTAAACATAATCATGGCCAAAGTCAACATCAACCCTCAAGTTCAAAACCTAGCCCCGGGGCCAATCCCAAGCCCCCGGGATTTCCTAGTTCCACCAAACAAGGTGGTGGAACCAAACCCCAAACCTTAGGTCAAAAACCCTTGCAAATTACCCTAAAATCCCCTTCAGAAGGCAGGGTAGCGCTACAGCGCTCTTGGGAGGGCTCTATAGCGCTACAGACAGAACCCAAAAACCCTTCAGCAAGATGGCCTAGCGCTACAGCGCCCAAAGGCTAGCCCAAAATTTCTTGTAGTCACAGACAGCCCAACACCCAAAATTTCCCTTATGCGATTTTCTCGAGCCATCCTCAACCAAACCTCTTCCAACTCTTACCCAAACTTAAAAACAACCTCATAACCACACTCCACTCATCCCAAACACCCTAACCATCTAAAATCCAAGCACATGCAATCACAAACTCAAAATTCACCATAGCCACCTCCAAACTCTAAAACCCAACATAAACCAGCTGAACATCAGAACTAAAGCTTAGAATTCATACCTTTGATAGAATTTCGCCCACAAGCTATCCCTAGGCTCCCTTGGCTTGCTACTCCTCAGCCCTAAGCCTGAATTCCCCAAAGTTCCATTCAATTCAATTCAAGCACCACAACTTAAAAACCAGAAATAGAAATGGATGAACTCTAGAACCTTACCTCAAGTGTTGGTGAAACCCTGCTAAACCTCTGTCAATTCCTTAGTCTTAGGTCAAGATCCTTGATGTTTAGTTATCCCAGCTCTCCTCTAAGCTTTACTCCAGAAATTCTCAAGAAACAGATGAAGGAAAGTGTAAACCGACTTTAGAGAAACTCTCTCTGTTTTTCCCTCTTCCTTTTCCCTTCTTTTTCTGACTTCCTTGATATTCTATAAATTCCACTAACTTAAAACCTCAGTAATACCCATCCTTAAGAGTCCAATGACCTTTATGCCCTCCCAATTAACTCTAATCCTTTAGTCCACTTAAGGGCATTTTAGTCATTTTACCTAATTCCTGCTACTTCCTCGAATGTCTCTATTATTTCTCGCTTAATTCCCGATACCTAATTAATCACCAATAGCATTCCTCAATGTTACAATAATCTCCAGCTCATCCACTAAATTCCCATTTACACCCGTGAGCTCACCCCGAGCCGGGTATAAATCCCCGCTATGACTTTTCCGCTACTTAGCTCACTAGGATCGTCTCGAGTCACAGATCGCAGATATATCCACATAATAATGTGGTCTCAACAATTATCACATATATCAAAGCAGTTATGCCCTTAATGGCCAAAATTACGATTATGCCCTTCTACCCTAATCTGGGCCTACATGCATACAAACACGCATAGTCATGCATCTCAAGTACTCAAGTAATCATATAACATGCTTTAAATCATAATTATACATCTTAATCACTAAAATCACACGTAATCTCCATTATGCCCTCCAGGCATGCTAATCAAGGTCCTTAAGCCTTATTAGCGAATTTGGGTCGTTACAACTATCCCCTCCTAATAAGAATTTCGTCCTCGAAATTTACCTGAACAACTCGGGATACTGATCCCGCATCGCTGTCTCAAGCTCCCAGGTTGCCTCCTCGACCTTAGCATTCCTCCAAAGTATTTTAACCAGAGGGATCGTCTTATTCCGCAATACTTTATCTTTCCGATCCAAGATCTGAACCGGTTGCTCTTCATAAGCCAAATCTGCCTGTAACTCCAAATCTTCATGCCTCAACACATGAGTCACATCTGAGACATATTTCCGAAGCATGGAGACATGGAACACGTCATGAACTCCAGACAATGATGGTGGCAAAGCTAACCTGTAAGCCACCTGACCAATCCTTTCCAGGATCTCGAATGGTCCAATGAACCTAGGGCTTAGCTTGCCCTTCTTACCAAATCTCCTCACCCCTCGCAGAGGTGAAACTCGAAGAAAGACGTGATCACCAACCTGAAACTCCACGTCTCTGCGCTTAGGATCAGCGTAGCTTTTCTGTCTACTCTGTGAAGCGAGCATTCTAGCTCGAATCTTCTCTATGGCCTCACTTGTCTTCTGAACCATATCTGGCCCCAAATATCTCCTCTCACCCATCTCATCCCAATGAATGGGTGATCTACACTTTCTCCCATATAACATCTCATAGGGAGCCACTCCAGTTGTTGACTGATAACTATTATTGTACGAGAACTCAATCAACGGAAGGTACTTACTCCATGAACCCTCAAAATCAATCACACAGGCTCTGAGCATATCCTCCAATACCTGAATCGTCCTTTCAGACTGTCCATCAGTCTGAGGATGAAAAGCTGTACTAAACTTCAACTGAGTCCCCAAAGCTTTCTGCAGACCTCCCCAAAACTTGGAAGTGAAGATAAGATCTCGGTCTGACACAATCGACTTAGGAACCCCATGGAGACGTACGATCTCTTTCACGTACAACTCAGCGTACTGATCCACAGTATAAGTTGACCTCACTGGAAGGAAATGGGCTGACTTGGTGTATCTATCCACTATAACCCATATTGAATCATGAAACCCTACTGTTCGGGGTAGACCTCCTACAAAATCCATAGTAATATCCTCACATTTCCACTCAGGAATACCCAAAGGCTGAAGCAACCCTGCTGGTCGCTGATGCTCAGCTTTCACCTGTTGACAGGTTAAGCATCTGGCAACGTACTCTACTACATCCTTTTTCATCCCGGGCCACCAATACAAAGTCCGTAAATCCTGATACATCTTCGTGGTACCCGGATGAAGCGAGTACGGCGTCGTATGAGCCTCATCCAATATCTCTCGTCTGATCCCCTCATCAGCTGGAACACAAATTCGTTCCTGATACCGAAGTAAACCAACCTCAGAAACAGAATAGTCCTTAGCTACTCCCGCCAAGACATCATCTCTGATCCCCTGTAACTGAATGTCTACCAACTGCCCTTCTCTGATCCGCTCTAGCAGGGTCGACTGCAGAGTAATGTTGGCCAACTGGCCCACTACCAATTCTATCCCCGCTCTAACCATCTCATCAGCTAACTCCCTTGAGATCTGAACAGAGCTATACAACTGACCTGGACCTCGGCGGCTCAATGCATCAGCCACCACATTGGCTTTCCCTGGATGGTAAAGAATATCACAATCATAATCTTTCACCAACTCCAACCAACGCCTCTGTCTCATATTCAGGTCCTTCTGCGTAAAGAAATATTTCAGGCTCTTATGGTCGGTGTACACCTCGTACTTCTCCCCATAAAGATAATGCCGCCAAATCTTCAGAGCAAAAACCACTGCTGCCAGCTCCAAATCATGAGTAGGATACCGCTGCTCATACTCCTTCAGCTGTCGTGATGCATAAGCTATCACCTTCTCATTCTGCATCAGCACACAGCCTAAACCCAACCTTGACGCATCACAATATACCACAAACTTCCCTTCCCCCGAAGGCAAACTCAACACTGGTGCTATAATAAGTCGTCGCTTCAACTCCTGGAAATTGCCCTCACACTTGTCTGACCAAATGAACTTTAGATTCTTTCTTGTCAATTCTGTCATCGGTGCTGCTATCTTCGAGAAGCCCTCTACAAACCGCCTGTAGTAGCCTGCCAAACCAAGGAAACTTCGCACTTCTGAGACGTTCCTTGGCCTCGGCCAATCTCTAACTGCTTCTATCTTAGACGGATCTACTTTAATCCCATCTGCACCTACAATGTGTCCAAGGAATGCCACTTCAGGTAACCAGAACTCGCACTTCTTAAACTTAGCATACAACTGATGCTCCCTCAACCTCTGAAGAACCAATCGAAGATGAAACTCGTGCTCTGCCTCTGAACCGGAATACACCAGGATGTCATCGATGAAGACTATAACAAACTGATCTAGAAAATCTTTGAATACCCTGTTCATTAAATCCATAAAGGCTGCTGGGGCATTGGTCAAACCAAAAGACATGACCAAGAACTCGTAGTGCCCATAGCGCGTCCGGAAAGTTGTCTTAGGTATGCCCTCATCCTTGATCCTCAGCTGGTGATAACCAGATCGAAGATCAATCTTTGAGAACACCATCTTACCCTGCAACTGATCGAACAAGTCATCAATCCTCGGTAGGGGATACTTATTCTTAATAGTTAACTTATTCAGTTCCCGATAGTCAATACACATTCTCAGAGTCCCATCCTTCTTCTTAACAAATAAAACTGGAGCACCCCATGGCGAATAACTAGGTCTGATGAACCCTATATCCAGAAGTTCCTGCAATTGTATCTTTAACTCTTTCAGTTCCGCTGGTGCCATCCTGTACGGTGCCCTCGACACTGGCTCTGTCCCTGGTGCTAACTCAATAACAAACTCAATCTCCCTACGCAGCGGCAACCCAGGCAAATCCTCAGGGAACACATCCAAGAACTCACAAACCAATCTGGTCTTCCCCGGTCCAACTGGTGAAACTTTGGTGGTATCCACCACACTAGCCAAGAAGCCTATACATCCACCCTGTAACAAATCTCTAGCTCTCAATGCAAATATCCTGGGTACACGGGGTCCACGCACCGCTCCCACAAAAACGAAGGGATCCTCGTCCTCTGGCTCAAAAGTCACCATTTTCTTTCTACAATCAATAGTAGCTCCATATCTAACCAGCCAATCCATACCTAAAATCATGTCAAAGTCCTCCATACCCAACTCAATCAAGTCCACTGACAACTCTCTACCATCAACTAACACTGGTAGTGCCCTAACCCATCTCCTAGACACCACCAGCTCTCCCGTAGGCAAAATAGTCCCAAACCCTGAAGCTCTAACCTCACTAGGTCTACACAATCTATCAATTACCCTATCAGAAACAAATGAATGCGTAGCACCAGAATCAATCAAAACAGTAAAAGAAGTGCCAGCACTAGAAAGCTGACCTGTCACGACCGAGGGACTAGCCTCGGCCTCTGCCTGCGTCAAAGTGAACACTCGAGCTGGAGTCAAGCTGTCCACCTTCCCTGCTTCGCCCTTCTTCACTGTTGGGCAATCTTTCCTGAGGTGTCCCACCACCCCGCATACATAACAAGCCTTAGCCTAACACTCACCCAGATGACGTCTCCTGCACCTCGGGCATTCTGGGTAAGTCCTCCACGAATCACCGCCTCCCCGACGGCCACCCTGAGTACCTCGACCTCCTCTATCAAACCTAGGAGCGATTGGGGCTTCAGGAGTCTTTCTCTTCAAATCACTGATACCACCACCTCTACTAGAACCTGAATATGGAGGCACCGGCCTACGGCCCTCCCTTCTTGCTGCACTATCCCTCCAAATCCTATTCTCTGCTTCCTCAGCAGTCAGAGCCCTTTCCACAGCCTGGGCATAGGTAGTCACTCCAGGAACTGTAGTAATCCTTACATCCCGGGCTATCATGACATTTAGCCCTCTAACAAATCTGTCTAACCTGGTCGCATCGGTAGGAACAAGATCCGGTGCAAACTTTGCAAGTCTATCAAATTTCAAGGCATACTCCGTAACAGTCAAACTGCCCTGAACAAGGCCCACAAACTCATTCACCTTTGCTGCCCTGACGGCAACATTATAGTACTTCTGATTGAACAAATCTTTAAACTCCTCCCATGTCATCGCAGCAACATTTCTAGTCTGTGACGCCACCTCCCACCAGATTAGGGCATCCTCTCTCAACATATAAGTGGCACAGGCCACCCTATCATGTCCCTCTACTTTCATGTAATCAAGTATAGTGGTAATCAAGGTCATCCACTGCTCAGCTTTTAGGGGATCTGGTCCACCCTCAAAAATCGGGGGCTGCTGCTTTCTGAACCGCTCATACAACGGTTCCACTTTATTATCAACATCAACAGGCTGTACCACAGGTACCAGTGTCGGTGGCCCAGCAGGGGCAACACTCCCAGATGGAGCTTGCTGCAACATTCTAATTAACTCATCTTGGCTCTGAAGCCTAGCTTGCATTTCTGCCATTAACTGCTGCCAGTTCTCAGGGACTGGCGGAGGGGTTGGACCCTGATCATCCTCTCTAGCCCCGGACCTGCCGGCTTGTCGTGTAGATTTCCTTGAACGCATATCTATTCAAGTCAATCTGCAAACAACGACTCGGCAATTAGGCTAAGATGACAGGGTGATAATCTCTCCACAATCAAACTCCAATCATTCACAAGCAAGCAAGTATAATAATTTATCCAGATATTCATCCACATGCACAGCAATGCTAATAAGCACGCCTCAATAACATCATGCAATAGTCAAGGGCCAGGCCCTATCAGAATCTCATGCTCCCTATTCATCAAACAGATATCAACATTCATATCTCACTCAAATCATTTAAACACATAATCATGCATATACAGTTACCAAACCCTGAGTTGAGCTTGTCTCCCGCAGCGAATGTACATACCCAGCCAGTCTTCAGGACCCACAAACCT